>NC_069499.1:93507398-93857798 GCF_027579735.1 Bombina bombina
AGGGTTTAGTTCCAATGATTTTAGGGCAAGGCGTTCATTCTTAGTCAAGTTATTATTAACTGTCATTCTTGTTAATGAAAGTTGTCTTAAATCGTTTTCTACTCGTTTGTAGAAGGTTTCAATGATGTTTCCTCTGCTCTGTATGGGGTAGAAAGTAGAGGGGTTACGGTATCTCCTGATAGTGTCACTATTGGTCTTATCCATAGATGTAGATCCCTCTACTTCCAACTCCCCCAGAGCAATCAGGTCACATGTTTCCATGAACCCCAATTCTTTGGGCCAGGTATCATTGAAACCTTCTACAAACGAGTAGAAAACGATTTAAGACAACTTTCATTAACAAGAATGACAGCTAATAATAACTTGACTAAGAATGAACGCCTTGCCCTAAAATCATTGGAACTAAACCCTAACCTGGTGATTAAGCAGGCAGACAAGGGGGGCTCAGTGGTCATAATGAACAGAACTGACTATATCAGAGAAGCTCTGAGACAGCTGCAAGACACAGACAGTTATGAACATCTCAGACACAATCCTACCAATAAATTCCAACGGGAGCTAATGCACCTTCTGGATGGAGCAGTAGAGGATGGACTAATTGATTTAGAAACATCTAAATATCTTTATGTAGAACATCCAGTCATCCCACTGTTTCACCATCTACCGAAGGTGCATAAAAGCACAGAGAATGTACAAGGTAGGCCTATAGTCAATGGTATAGGCTCAATGCTGGAGCAGCTTTCTGAGTGGTTGGATGGGGTACTACAACCCTTGGTGAAATCCCTCCCTAGTTATACTAGGGACTCCAAGCAGGTGTTGAACAAAGTGGAAAGCATGAGATGGTCACCGGATTGTGGATGGCTCACTGTGGACGTGGTCTCATTGTACTCTTCCATACCCCATGTTTGGGGCCTAAAAGCAGTAGCATATTTTCTAGAGAATGGGACTACACACAGTGAGCCTTTCAGAAATTTTGTACTGGAAGTGACACAATTCTTGTTGTCACATAACTATTTTTAGTTTGAGGGGGAGTTCTATCTGCAGAGATGTGGGACCGCCATGGGAGCCAAGTTTGCGCCAACCTATGCTAACTTGTTCATGGGTTGGTGGGAGCGGTCCAGCATCTATGCAGATAGAAACCCCTTCAGGCCTGCTATTCTGCTATACCTACGTTATATAGACGACCTGCTGTTTGTCTGGCAGGGAGAAAAAGAACAGGCAGAATGTTTTGTGGACTATCTGGGAACCAATGAAGTGAATCTGCGGTTCACACTTGAGTTTAATAAAAACATAGTGCATTATCTTGATCTGGAACTGAAGGGATGGCCAACAGGCAGAGTTACCTCTGAAGTTTACAGGAAACCAATATCGGGTAACAGTCTCCTACATGCTAGGAGCTGTCACCCGAAGCAAATGCCTTATTCAGTGGCAAAGGGACAGTTTGTGCGATTGAAACGCAATTGCACTCTGCCCCTTAGCTATAAAAGACATGCAGATGAATTAGAACGACGCCTACTACAAAGAGGATACAATATAAAGATCATTAAAAAGGCCCGGTATGAGGTAAATTCCCTGCCTAGGGAGCAGCTCCTAAATGACAAACCACCTATCAGGACAAATCAAGAGAACAGATTGACTTTTGTCACAGACTACTCAGCACAATATGGAGAAATCTGTGACATAGTCAGGAATCATTTTCGTCTGTTGGTGGCAGATGATGCCCTTGCAGAGACTGCTAGGAATGGCTGTAGATTCTCCTATAGGAGGAATAAAACTATTGGCAATTCAGTATCGCCATCCATGCTTAGGAAACCGGACTCTGCAGCGGTACCATCGTCCTCCTGGCTGAGACATAGGGGCACCTACAGGTGTGGTTACTCACAATGTAAGGCCTGTGAATATGTTCAGGTGGGGAACAGTTTCTCTTCGGTAGTGACTGGAGAAAGTTTTGAGATTACCTCCTGTTTGAATTGCAGATCTTCTAATTGCATATAACTCTTGTGGTGCTCAGCCTGTGAACTGCAGTACATAGGTTTGACCACCAGAGATGTCAGATCAAGAATCAGAGAACACCTGTCGACCATACGGGTAGGGAAAAGCAGTACACCTTTGGTGTCCCATTTTGTCCAGCGACACAACAAAGACTGTCGCTCGTTGAAATGGATGATTGTAGAAAAAGTTCAACCACAGAAGAGAGGGGGTGACCTTTTTAAGACCTTGTCCAGACAGGAAATGTATTGGATTTTTAGGCTCCAAACAAAAAGACCGTTGGGCCTAAATTCTGAATATGATTTTATTAATCATTAATAAGACCCTGGTCAATTCTGGTGTGTACATCATATTTATAAATTATACCTGAATATTTACACAAGGCTCTGGAAAACCATAATAGTTTTTAGAATATGTGTTACAACATACTTATAACATGCATGTAATGGATGTAAGCTAACCTTGTATCCTTTATGTTAAGCAATATGTGGCTATTTGATTTACCACACTGTGTATCTCATATTCTATAATGTGGTTTATTGTTTAAAGTGAATTATTTAAGGTTTCCCTGATCATAGGTTATAGATACTATCCACTCAAATATACGTGAATAGATTAACAGAAATACATACCAAACATTCACCAAATGTTTACATTTTATATGTGTATGCGGCTTCTGTATAAGATAGCAGGTTAAATTGTATACATATCTATACATATGCTGCATATGAATTAATGTGTTTCATTAATAATGCTCCATTCCCCGTGTGCCTTTAAATTTCAATTAGTAACCCACCAATGATAAGGGAGCACTGGGTAGATAAGGCATATTGTTCTTAGAAATTTTTAGAGACTATGATTACGGCGTTTTGTGCCGAAATATGTCAGTCTGTTTAACTTTAGGGGTATCTCATCCCCTCTCTCATCATGTTTTTATCTTATTTCAATAAAGTTTACTAATTATTTTTAATACTGGAGGTGCCTGGCAATCTTTTTTCTTTTTTAGAGAATGGTCAGAGACAAGCAAAGTCCGGTAACAGAAAGGCAATCCAGCAGTTTAGCAGTTCAGGGGTAAACCAGTAGAATGGTCAGGCACAGGCAGAGGTCAGCAACAATAAGGCAATCCAGCAGTTCAGCAGTTCAGGGGTAAACCAGTAGAATGGTCACGAACAGGCAGAGGTCAGCAGCAATAAGGCAATCAGCAGATCAGGGGTTAAGCAATAGAGTAGTCTTGAAACAGGCAGAGTTCAGTAACTATAAGGCAAACAGCAGTTCAGGTAGAAAATACACCCAGGAGCACACACAGTAACACCTATCCTTGGGCAAAAATCATAAAGTGAGAGGTACTTACATAGGCACAGATTTGCGCCAAGAACAGCAAACAGGAGAGCGGCATCAGAGGCCAGAAGCGGTGTGCGGCGATGACGTCATCACCACAACAACCGACGCAACCATTACAACGGCTATGGTAGGAGAGGCAGAGCCACTGCCAAGATGGAGTGGCATGACATAGCCCCCTTCTTAAAGGGTACCCCAGGGACCCTAACGTGGCTTGGAGGGATGAGCAGAATGAAACCTGGAGACCAAAGATAGAGCATGCACATCACAGGCTGAAATCCAGGAACGATCCACCACAGAGTAACCCTTTCAATGCACAAGGTATTGAAGTTGCCTGCACCTAAGTCTGGAGTCTAGGATCTTAGTGACCTCATATTCTGGTTCACCATGAAGCAATAGTAGAGGAGGAGGAGGTCTGAGTAGAGTATATCTGTTCATGATGTAAGGCTTAAGTAGTGATATATGGAAAACTGGGTGTATGCGCAAGGTTCTGGGCAAAGCCACTCTGTAGGCAACAGGAGAAAGTCTTTTAAGGACCTTGTATGAGCCGATATACCTAGGCCATAATTTATGACAGGGTTGATGTAAACGAACATGTCAGGTAGAGACCCAGGCACGTTCACCTACTGAAAAGGCATGAACAGTAGCTCGATGATTATCGGCAAACCTTTTGTATCTGGAGACAGCTGAACGTAACAGAGAAGAAATACTGTGCCAATGAGTAGTGACGTCAGTAAAGCGACTTTCTGTAGCAGGAACCCCTGTGTTCTTTGCCAGCTCGGCCAGGGGCAACAATTCAGACCAATTGGTTTGTAAAGAATTGACATCGATTCTGAGATAAGTCTTGAGATCTTGATTTGTTCTCTCCGTTAGCCCATTAGTTTGGGGATGGTAAACAGAGGACAAGGAAACAGTGGTTCCAATCAACTTGCAAAAAACTCTCCAAATGGTAGAGATGAATTGAGGACCTCTGTCAGAAACAATATTCACAGGAATTCCATGAAGTCGTACCACATGTAACAGAAAAAGAGTTGATAATTCTTGGGCAGATGGCAACTTGGTCAAGAGTATGAAATGAGCAAGTCTGGAAAATCGATCCACCACAAACCAGATAACCGTATGATGGTCAAAAGGAGGGAGGTCCACAACAAAATCCATTGCTATGTGTGTCCAGGGTTGTTTGGGAGTAGACAATGGTTGGAGTAGGGCATGGGGCAAGGATCGTGGAGTCTTATTAGCAGCACAAGTCTGAAAGGCCTTAACTTAATCCTGAGAGTCAGACTTGATAGTAGGCCATCATACATGTCGGGAAATAAGTTTAAAGGTTCTTGTCAACCAGGATATCCTGATAGTTTGCTGTCATGAGCCCAGGATAGCACAGGAGTGCGAAGGTTCAGACGTACAAAGAAGATATCAGGAGCCGGAGGGGCTTCAGGAGGTTTTCTAGACTGGGCACATTGCAGTCTTTGAAGAAGACAGGTGTTAAGGTGAGCAAGCACACAGGACGGAGGAATGATGTGTTCAATAGGTGCTTCAGAAGAGTAATTAGAATGCGGAAACTGATGGGAAAGAGCATCAGCCTTTTTATTCTTGGTCTCAGGAAGATAAGAGACTCTGAAGTTAAAACGAGAAAAGAACAAGGCCCACCTGGCCTGTCGAGGATTGAGTCCTGAATGGGGTTGGCGATACCTTCTAGCCAATAACGCCATTCAGTAAGGGCCATCTTAATGTCTAAGAGTTCACGATTACCCACATCATAATTCCTCTCTGCAGGAGTAAACCATTTGGAAAAAAGGCTACAGGGTGCAACTTGGAGGTTAAAGGGTCCCTTTGGGTTAAGACTGCACCAACTCCTATCTCGGAGGCATCAACCTCTAGAGTGAACTGTAGGTCAGGATCAGGATAGCGGAGCACAGGAGCAGAACAAAAGACCTATTTCAGATGAGAGAAAACATCCACAGCTACTGGAGGCCAATTCTTGCAGTCTCTCTTTTGTTTAGTTAACTCAGTGAGTGGAGCAACGATTTGGGAGAAGTTCTTTATAAACTTGAGATAATAATTGGAAAACCCCAAGAATCTCTGTAGTTCCTTTAATGTGGTGGGTTGAGGCCATTCCAAAACTGCGGTTAGCTTTCTAGGATCCATGGCAAAACCCTCCTTTGAGATGACATATCCAAGGAACTGGATCCGAACTTGATAAAACTCACATTTCTCCAGCTTGGCTACCAGAGAATTGTTTCTGAGGTGAAGAAGTACCTGTTTTACATGCTCATGATGCTTCTCAAGGGTGGTGGAGAATATGAGGACAATGACAGTGCAATTAAGGAGGTCTCGGAAGACATAATTAAAGTAGCAAGCATTTTGGAGCGAATCACATAATTCAGTGATCAAAGGAATAGGATAACGGTTCTTGATTATAATGTTGTTTAGGGCTCTGTAGGCAAAAAATGGTCTCAGACTACCATCCTTTTTACTAACAAAAAAAGAAGCCAGCCCTGGCAGGAGAGGAGGAAGGGCGAATAAAGCCTTTAGCTAAATTCTCTTGGATATATTCCTCCATGGCCTTGGTTTCAGCTTTGGAGAGCAGATAAGTCCTCGCTTTAGAAATTGGGGCTCCAGAAAAAAGGTCAATTTTGCAGTCGTAAGAATGGTGAGGTGGCAGCACATCAGCTGCTTTCTTTTCAATGACATCCATAAATTCTGCATATACTGAGGGAAGATTAGAAGGGGTCAGAAGGCTAGTTATAGATATGTGATGCAGCGGAGTAACCTTAGCCAGGCAGGAGTGAAAACAGGATTTACCCCAAGAGGCCAACTGTCCCTCAGTCCAGTCGAATTGATGATTATTGGATATATGGAAGAAAAACAGAGGCGCCACAATGGCCTAGTACCACCAAGACAAATTATATTGGTATAAAGAATATGAAATATACTCACAAACGTTGTAGTCTAGCTATGTAGCCAAGGAAAATCAAGGATAACTAGTTGTGTAGGAGAATGAATGACATCGAACTGAAACTGTTCGGTATGTAGGACTCCCACAATCATGGTTAGGGGTGCTGATTTGAAATGGATTAAACCTGATCCAAGGGGAGTGCCATCCAGAGTGGTTATCATGTAACAGTGATCTAGGAAATTACCAGCTGCCTCTGAATCAATAAAAGCTTGAGAGTGTACAGAATTCTGAAGAAAGGTAAGGGTAACAGGTACCAGGATCCGAGAAGAGTGAGGGGAATTAGTAGTGGTCAGGCTTAG
The DNA here is from genome assembly GCF_027579735.1 of Bombina bombina. Lineage (NCBI taxonomy): Eukaryota > Metazoa > Chordata > Amphibia > Anura > Bombinatoridae > Bombina > Bombina bombina. Next base: position 93,513,981 of record NC_069499.1, read on the forward strand.
AGGTACCCCACTTTTATCCTTAGACGTTGCCTTTTCCCGGCAGTATATCACAATTCTTGAGTTGGTGAGAATTTGAACCACAATAGAAACATAGTCTTAATCTACGTCTTCTCTGTCAGATTCAGAGGGCTTAAGGGAAGAGAGATCCATGGGTTCTTCTTCAGAGGTGACTGGAGGTGCTGAAGGGGTAGAGGACAGTCGACGGTTAGGACGACAAGAGGGAAGGATTCTGCAATTTCTCTCTCTCTCAGCTTGTCTCTCCTGAAAGCAAGAATCAAGACTGATGCAAAGTGTTATGAATTCATCCAGGGAAGATGGAACATCTCCTGAATGCCGCTTTTTGTCTCAAGTGTCAAGGTGCGAAACTCAAGGGCGTATTGTGCCACAGATCTGTTGCGCTAGCGGAGATCTAAGAGAGAGTATTCTGCAGCAGAAGTGCGACCAGAGGTCCCAAATATGGAAGATAATGCAGAAATGAAGGTGTCTGCATCGTTCAGGAGCTGAGCACTGTGTTGCAAAAGGGGAGAGACCCAGGCTAGGGCCTTGTCTTTCAATAAAGAAATGATAAAAGTGACCTTTGACTGATGAGACTAGAAGGTGTGAGGGTCATTAAGAAAATGCAGCCTGCACTGGTTGAGAAAACCCCTACAGTCGGTAGTAACATCAAACAGCAGTTCAGATAGAAAATATAAACACAGAGGAGCACACACAGTAACACCTATACTTGGGCAAAAAGCATAAAGTGAGAGGTACTTACCTAGGCGCAGGTTTGCCCCAAGAACAGCAAACAGGAGAGCGGCATCAGAGGCTAGAAGTGGCTTGCGGCAATGATGTCATCATCACAATCATGGCAACAGCCGTGGTAGGAGAGGCAGAGACACTGCCAATATGGATCAGCGTGACAGGGAGAGTCTTGTGGAGCTATAAATGTCCCAGAACAAAGACCAATAACCATTACACACCTGGGGGCCGATTTATCAATGTCTGCCCGACATGATACGCTGTAGTGTATCATGTCTGACAGACATCACTGAATGCCGACAGCATAGGCTGCACAAGCAGTTCTGGAGATTGGAGATGTGCATTGCAGGAGGAAGGTCAAGAGCGTAGGATTGACCAGTCGGAGTATTCGAAAAGGATCAACATAACGGAGAGCCAATTTATTGGAAGGCACACAAAGGTTCAAGTTGCGGGAGGACAGCCAAACTCTCTCACCAACCTGGAAGGAAGGTGCGGGCAGACGCCTACGATAAGCCTAGAACTTTTGGAGCTGCATAGATCGATGAAGGCAATCCTGAATCTGCACCCAAGTGGAACGGAGTTGCTGGAGATGCTCCTTCAAAGCCGGAATACCCTGTCCCTGAGACATGAATAAATCGGGCAACAAGGATGGTTGAAACCCATAATTTGCCATGAACGGGGATAACTTGGAGGAAGCATTAATAGCACTATTATGAGCAAACTCTGCCCAAGGTAACAGTTCAGACCAATTATTATGGTGATCTGAAACATAGCAACGGAGGAACTGTTCCAGAGCTTGATTAGTTCGTTCCACAGCCCTATTGGATAGAGGGTGATATGCCGAGGAGAAGGAAAGCTGGATGCTCATTTGAGCACAAAAGGAACGCCAAAATCTGGAGACAAACTGACTACCCCGGTCTGACACTATCTCCTTGGGTAACCCATGTAAATGGAAGACATCCCGGGCAAAAATTGAAGCAAGCTCCTGAACGGTAGGCAACTTCTTCAAGGGAATGCAATGTGACATTTTAGAAAAACGGTCAACCATCATAAGGATAACAGTATTGCCATTGGAAACAGGGAGCTCGACAATGAAGTCCATGGAAAGATGTGTCCAAGGATGCTCACCATTAGCAATAGGTTGAAGAAGACCCACAGGAAGACGTCGAGGAGTCTTATTCTGTGCAGAAACTGAGCAGGAGGCAACATACGCAGCAACATCAGAACGAAGAGCTGGCCCCCAGAATTGTCGAGTGACAGACCAAATCATTTGGTTCTTGCCTGGGTGACCTGGTGTGCAAAAGTTTAGTTCGAAGATTCTCAGGAACAAAACACTTACCACTAGGTTTCTCAGGAGGTGCATTGGTTTATGCAGCCAGGATCTCCTCCCCGAAGGGAGAAGTCAAATTAGTACGTATGGTAGCCAAAATATGGTCAGGAGGTATAACTGGAGTAGGTACAGACTCCTCCTTGGACAGAGGCGAAAATTGTTGATAGAGGGCATCAGCCCTTATATTCTTACTACCAGGCAGGTAGGAGACCACATAATTAAACCAAGACAAAAATAGCGCCCATCTGGCGACAAACGTTTTGCTTCAGATAGATAAGTTAAATTCTTGTGGTCAGTAAAAATGAGCACTGGCACGCTAGTACCCTCGAGAAGAGGCCTCCATTCCTTGAGTGCCAAAATTATGGCCAGTAATTTCCTGTCGCCAATTTCATAATTGCACTCCGCTGGAGACAATTTCTTAGAGAAGAAACCACACGGATGCAAGGAACCGTCAGGCATAGGACGTTGAGGCAAGAGGGCACCTACTCCAGTCTCAGAAGCATCAACCTCAAGAATGAAAGGCAGGACAGGGTTAGGATAAGCCAGAACTGGAGTGGCAGCAAAGGCAGTCTTGACTATCACAGGTCTTAATGGCAGTAGGTGACCAATGGAGTGGATCATTCTCTTTATGGGTCATGTCTGTGATAGGTTTGACCAAGGAAGAAAAGTTTTTAATAAACTTTCTATAGTAATTAGCAAACCCCAAAAAATGTTGAATAGACCGAAGACCAACTGGGCAAGGACACTGCAGAACTGCAGATAACTTGTCAGGATCCATGGAGAACCCTGCAACGGAGATAGCATAACCTAGGAAGGTTACTTGAGTCTGATGGAACTCACATTTCTTGAGTTTACAAAACAGGCCATTCTCACATAGTCTCTGAAGAACCCGTGTAAAATCAGAATGATGAGCCTCAAGAGTAGGTGAGTGTATGAGGATGTCATCTAAGTACACCACAACACACTGTTGCAACATCTCTCGTAGGACAATATTAATAAATTCCTGGAAAACAGCAGGTGCTTTACATAGGGCAAAAGGCATTACAAGATACTCATGATACCCGCTCCTGGTGTTAAATGCTGTTTTCCATTCGTGGCCCTCCTTGATCCTAACGAGATTGTACGCTCCTCTCAAATCAAGTTTAGTAAAGACCGTAGTTACCTTGAGGCGGTCAAAGAGTTCCGTAATGAGCGGAATAGGGTAAACATTCTTAATGGTAAGACAATTAAGACCCCTATAATCGATGCATGGTCTTAACTTGCCACCCTTTTTCTTCACAAAGAAGAAGCCAGCCCCTGCAGGAGAGCAGGATTTGCGGATGATCCCCTGCAACAGAGTATCGGCAGCATACTCCTCCATAGCACAATTCTCCGCAACAGACAGAGAGTAAACCCGGCCCCAAGGAGGAATGGCTCCGGGTTGCAAGTCTATGGCACAATCATAAGACCGGTGAGGAGGCAACGTACCTGCACGCACCTTGTCAAAAACGTCTAGGAACTCTTGGTACTCCTCTGACAATTGAGATACCGAAGACGTGCACAAGAATTTAACTGGTTTCCGAATACAAGTGGAAATACATTGCGGAGACCACAACAAAATTTCGGACCTGCGCCAGTCGAGACTGGGATTGTGCTTTTGGAGCCAGGGATAACCCAGAATAACCGGAAAATGTGGAGAGTTTATCACCTGGAACTGAAGGGTTTCAAAATGGAGAGCCCCAACAGCCATGGATAACGGAGCAGTTTCGTGAGTAACGAGTGCGGGCTGAAGGGGCCTGCCATCAATGGCCTCAATAGCAAGCGGAGCGGACTGAAGCAAAACAGGAATGGAGTGCTTTGATACAAAAGCACTGTCAATGAAATAGCCCGCAGCACCGGAGTCAACAAGAGCCTGGGTGACTATGGAGGAGTCCACCCAGGAAAGGACAACCGTGACCAAAGGTCTCTACTTTCCGGGGACGAGGATAAACCACCCAAGGTCTGCCCCCGCTATGACCTTAGGTGTGAGCGTTTCCCGGTTGTGTAGGACAAGACTTTAAAAGGTGGCCCTGTAACCCACAATAGAGGCAAAGCCCCTCCCTCCTCCTAAAGGCCCTCTCTGCCGCGGAGAGACACGTGAATCCCAACTGCATCGGCTCAGCAGTACCTGGTGACTCGGGACCAGGAGGCATGGGAGGAGAGGGAGGCATGGGTGGGAACAAACACGTAGGAGACAACGGAACAGGAGGCTTCCGCAAGCGCTCCTTGAAAGAGGGCCTCTCACTTAGTCTGATGTCAATTAGGATCAAAAAAGACACCAATGCCTCGAGATCTTCTGGTAAATCTCTGGCAGCAACTTCGTCTTTAATCACATCAGAGTGCCCATGAAAGAAGGCGGCAACAAGGGCTTCATTGTTCCAACTTACCTCTGCGGCAAGTGTAGGGAACTCAATGGCATACTGAGCAACAGATCTTGTACCTTGCTGAATGGACATGAGTCGTTTAGCAGAAGAGGAGGAGCGATCCGGAACATCAAATACCCTTCGAAAGGAGGCCACAAATTCAGGGTAATTTGAAATCACAGGTTTATTAGTCTCCCACAAGGGATTAGCCCAGGCAAGAGCTGTGTCAGAGAGTAAGGAAATGAGATTGGATCAGCTAATAGGATTGAAGCTCAATCCTATTGGCTGATTGCATCAGCCAATAGGATTTTTTCACCTTTAATTCCGATTGGCTGATAGAATTCTATCAGCCAATCGGAATTCAACGGATGCCATCTTGGATGATGTCACTTAAAGGAACCTTCATTCTAGAAGAAGACTTCGATTGAAGAGGATGCTCTACACCGGATGTCTTGAAGATGGACCTGCTCCGCGTCGGATGGATGAAGATAGAAGATGCCTTCTGGATGAAGACTTCTGCCCGTCTGGAGGACCACTTCTGCTGGCTTGGATGAAGACTTTTCCCGGCTTTGTTGAGGACTTCTTGCCGCTTGGATGAAGACTTCTCCCGGCGGTTAAGGATGGATGTCCGGTCTTCAAAACTGTAAGTGGATCTTCAGGGGTTATTGTTAGGTTTTTTTAAGGGTTTATTGGGTGGGTTATATTTTTAGATTAGGGTTTGGGCATTTGAAAAAGAGCTAAATGCCCTTTTAAGGGCAATGCCAATCCAAATGCACTTTTCAGGGCAATGGGGAGCTTAGGCTTTTTTAGTTAGGATTTTATTTGGGGGGGTTGTTGTGTGGGTGGTGGGTTTTACTGTATTTTTTTTACAGGTAAAAGAGCTGATTTCTTTGGAGCAATGCCCCGCAAAAGGCCCCTTTAAGGGCTATTGGTAGTTTAGTTTAGGCTAGGTTTTTTTTTATTTTGGGGGGGCTTTTTTATTTTGATAGGGCTATTAGATTAGGTGTAATTAGTTTAAATATCTGATAATTTCTTTTTTATTTTGTGTAATTTAGTTTGTTTTTGTAATTTAGGTAATTGTATTTAATTTAGGTAATTTATTTAATTGTAGTGTAAGGTTAGGAGTTAGTGTAACTCAGGTTAGGTTTTATTTTACAGGTAAATTTGTATTTATTTTAGCTAGGTAGTTAGTAAATGGTTAATAACTATTTAGTAGCTATTCTACCTAGTTAAAATAAATACAAACTTGCCTGTAAAATAAAAATAAACCCTAAGTTAGATACAAAGTAACTATTAGTTATATTGTAGCTAGTTTAGGGTTTATTTTACAGGTAAGTATTTTGTTTTAAATAGGAATTATTTAGGTAATGATAGTAAGTTTTATTTAGATTTATTTTAATTATATTTAAGTTAGGGGGTGTTAGGGTTAGGGTTAGACTTAGGTTTAGGGGTTAATACATTTAGTATAGTGGCGGCAACGTTGGGGACGGCAGATTAGGGGTTAATCAAATGTAGTTAGGTGGTGGCGATGTTAGGGGCGGCAGATTAGGGGTTAATAATATTTAACTAGTATTTGTGATGCAGGAGTGCGGCGGTTTAGGGGTTAATATGTTTATTATAGTGGTGGCGATGTCCGGAGCGGCAGATTAGGGGTTAATAAGTATAATGTAGGTGTCGGCGATGTCGGGGCGGCAGATTAGGGGTTAATAAGTGTAAGATTAGGGGTGTTTAGACTCGGGGTTCATGTTAGGGTGTTAGGTGTAAACATAACTTTTCTTTCCCCATAGGAATCAATGGGGCTGCATTACGGAGCTTTACGCTACTTTATTGCAGGTGTTAGGCACGTAAAACCAGCTCACCGCAGCTTTCAGCAGCGCTGGTATTGGAGTGCAGTATGGAGCTCAATTTTGCTCTACGCTCATTTCTTGCCTGTTAACGCCGGGTTTTTATAAACCTGTAATACCAGCGCTGTAGGGAAGTGAGCGGTGACAAAAACGTGCAAGTTGGCACCGCACCCCTCATAACGCAAAACTCGTAATCTAGCCGTTTGTTTTTCTCCAATTTTCCGGCCCCCTGCATCATGTGACCATCACAGACTAGTATATGTATACCCTGTGAGCTTGTGCACATGCTCAGTAAGATCTTGTTCCCCAGAAAGTGTGTATATATATATATATATATTTTTTTTTAATTTTTTTTTTAAATTAATTTGTATTCGGTTTTAGAATAAGAGGTAACATTTGGGGACACGCAGGACCCCTGATCCAACATACACAAACAAAAGGATCGGACACGCAGGTCCGGTTGCAATAGCTGTTCAAACATTGATATATCGTAGATAAATTGCAGGGAAAGGTAACTCTTGGGGACACACAGGACCCCTGTTCAAACATACACAAACAAAAGGGTCGGACCCACAGGTCCGAATGCAATAGCTGTTCAAAAATTGATATATCATAAGTAAATTGCAGGGATATGTGGTGAAAATAGTTCACCAAGGTGGAACCCTAGTGTGGGCTCTAGAAATAAGGGGGGGGGGGAGGGGTGATACTTATAGATTAGATTTAATTCCAGAGACAAGTAATATGCACATTGTGTCTAGTACATACTTTACCCAACACTTATTGTGCCGAACACCTACTACACCTGGCCTTCATTATACCTAGCACATGCCATACCCAGCACACATTCGCTGTACTTCACTCATTGTATTTAGCATGAACCATACCCAGCGCACACAGACCCCAGCACACAATATACCTAGCACACACTGTACTTAACCCCCACATTGTACCCAGCATACCTTGTACCTAGCACACATTGTACCCAACACGCATAGTACCTAGAACCTACTGTACCTAGCTCACACTATGCTCAGCACACACGGTACACGGCACCCACCTTGCCTAGCACACGCAGTACCCAGCACACAGTGAACCTAGCACTCATTGTAGCCAGCACTCATTGCATCTAACGCGCGCTGCACCCAGCACGCACTGTACCCAGCACGCACTGTACCCAGCACGCACTGTACCCAGCACACACTGTACCCAGCACACACTGTACCCAGCACACATTGTACCCAGCTCACATTGTACCCAGCTCACACTGTACCCAGCTCACATTGTACCCAGCTCACATTGTACCCAGCTCACACTGTACCCAGCACACACTGTACCCAGCACACACCGTACCTAGTACCCACTGTACTTTGCTCAAACTGCACCTAGCTCACGCCGTACCTAGCAACCGCCGCACCCGGCACCCCCCTTACCTGGTACATGCAGTACCTAGCACACAATGAACCTAGCACACATTGTACCTAGCACACATTGTACCTAGCACACACTGTACCTAGCACACACTGTACCTAGCACACATTGTACCTAGCACACATTGTACCTAGCACACACTGTACCTAGCACACATTGTAACTAGCACACATTGTACCTAGCACACATTGTACCTAGCACACATTGTACCTAGCACGCACTGTACCTAGCACACACTGTACCTAGCACACATTGTACCTAGCACACATTGTACCTAGCACGCACTGTACCTAGCACACATTGTACCTAGCACACACTGTACCTAGCACACACTGTACCTAGCACACACTGTACCTAGCACCCGCTGTACTTCGCTCAAACTGTACCTAGCTCACGCCGTACCTAGCACACGCCGTACCCGGCACCCCCCTTACCTGGCACATGCAGTACCTAGCACACACTGACCCTAGCACACATTGTACCTAGCACACGTTGAACCTAGCACACGTTGAACCTAGCACACGTTGAACCTAGCACACGTTGAACCTAGCACACGTTGTACCTAGCACACCTTGTACCTAGCACACATTGTACCTAGCACCCACTGTACTTCGCTCAAACTGTACCTAGCACACGCCGTACCTAGCACACGCCGTACCCAGCACCCCCCTTACCTGGCACATGCAGTACCCAGCACACAATGAACCTAGCACACATTGTACCTAGCACACATTGTACCTAGTACACACTGTACCTAGCATACACTGTACCTAGCATACACTGTACCTAGTACACACTGTACCTAGCCCGCAACTCCTAGTACCCGTTGTACCTAGCTCACAATGTACCTAGCTCACACTGTACCTAGCACATGCAGTACCTGGCACCCCCCTTGCCTGGCACATGCAGTACCTAGCACACATTGAACCTGGCTCACAATGTACCTAGCACACACTATACCTAGCACACACTATACCTAGCACACACTGTACCTAGCTCACATAGTACCTAACACACATTATACCTAGCACGCAGAGTACCTAGCACACAGAGTACGCAACACACCGAGTATCTGGCACACAGAGTGTCTAGCATGCTATGTCTCGCACACACTGTGCCTAGCACGCATTGTACCTAGCTCACGCCGTACCCAGCACCCATTCTGCCTAGCACACGTATCAATCACACGTTGAACCTAGTACACATGACGCCTAGCACACTTGACGCCTAGCACACTTGACACCTAGCACACTGGACACCTAGCACACTTGACACCTAGCACACTTGACACCTAGCACACTTGACACCTAGCACACTTGACACTTAGCACACTTGACACCTAGCACACATGACACCTAGCACACATGACACCTAGCACACATGACAATTAACATATAAAGTAAACGGTTATAACTGGAAAAACCTGCATAAACATATTTAAATGTATGGCATTTTCTAAGTAAATACTAGGGCTCCCTAAGCTAAAGAAAAGACAATATTCTTGAATGAGGGTCATAAATAGATATGTCAAGTGTTCCTTCAACCTTCAAGGACCTTAGAATTAAGGTAGGGTAATTATTAGTGTCCAGCATATCACCCCATGTTTTAGGGTGCAGAAGCTACTGTTATTGGGGTATACAGCAATAAACAGCTCACAATCTTAACTAACTTGTAACCACAATGTAACTGTACAGAGCTGCCTAATATAAAGGAATGGTCTGAACCCAGAAACTGAGATAGCTGTACCTAGGGAACATTAAGGTGGGGTAATTATTAGTGTCCAACATATCACCCCATGTTTTAGGGTGCAGAAACTACTGTTATTAGAATATATAACAATAAACAGCCCACAATCTTAACTAACTTATAACCACAATGTAACTGTACAGAGCTGCATAATAAAAAGGAATGAGTAGTTTACAAGCTTGCAAGAACGTCTCTTAGGTCTGGCTAATAGCTCTCATACCGTGTAGGAAAATATAGGGCAAGGTGAGATCGGCAGTTCAAATTACACACAGCGTGTCCGGCAAGCTGTGACAGTAAAGTTCACTTTGTAGAGAGCAGTTAACCTATACCCTTTCTACCAGTATCCCATGGCTGCCCAATTTACCTTGTAACCTCAAGGACTGACCTAGCTGATCTCGCCCAGAATAGAACATCTCTGTAGGTAGCTCCTGACGCGTGGTCAGTGAGCCTCTCCTCTCTCCCGTAGTCTGCCAAGCAGGAGGTGTCGGCCTATTAGCGCCCGGGGACTGCAGGGAGCAGACTGCATGATCCATAAGTCCTGTCCCGATGGTGAGTGCTTTCTGGGAGATAGCGCGGTCAGCCGTGGTAAGCTGAAATGAACCGGATTCCCACTCTATGTCAAGTGGGGTCGGGGCAAGCTGAGGTACACATCGTTCTGGAGCAGACACCTCCAGACCTGCCTCCTTTCCCGCTGCCATCTTGAAGTATTATGGAGGTAAGGCAGTTAGGCGTAGTTGTTAATGTCCCGATAGAATTAATGGGTTGTAGCTCGTCTCTTCCTTCCCCTTTTTTCTTTATTAGTTTGCCTTGTATTTATAAGAAAAAAGCCTGTTATAGCCAGTGGGTTTATTAGGGCACCGTGTCACATTTGTCATCTAGCACTTGCAAAGACCATTTGGTTCGGAGAGGGGTAGCATTAGGTGCCAATATACTCAATTAAGAATCCCTGAGAGATAGCTTCAGGTGTCTCTGAAAGCTAGATAGATATGTGTCCCAGCTAGGCCTCACTTTGTCCAGTTTGCAGCCTACTCATATAGCCATAATTAGTGGGAAGTGATTGATAGAGTTGTCTCTGTGCTACCGTAGCAGCTTGTTGTCTGGAGCGAGTGCTTTGTCTTCAGTTGCGTGACAGTGCCTTTGTGTCAATGATTTAGGTTGCCTGAACTAGGTCTTACCGTAGCTCAGTTGCGGCGACTGCATGCAGCCTGCTGCGTTGTGAGGCTTTGCCAATGCCACCTCTCTCGTGCGGCCCCTTAAACAAATGGCCAGTCTGAATGTTGGTCTAGTAGGCATCTGCATTGTTGAGCTCTGTGTGAGCTGTGCGCCATGCGGGTAGTGAAGGACTCGATCGGCAAGATGGCGCCTGGAACAGTTATGATCTGTCGTCTGTGTCCACTGCCCAGCTCCTGTGAGAATCGGCGATAGCTAGTCATTATAGTTGTGATGCCTCCAAGTTCGGGCAGTGCTTAATATGTTTAATCATCTCAATTGAACTGTTTTAAATGCCCCCAGTTAGCTATCTAGAGACTTTAATTGCGGAGCTCCTGAGTTATGCTGTCGCCATGGCTCCTGCCGGCTCTGCCCCCATATATATATATATTTCATAATGGAAGTAAATTGGAAACTGTCTTAAAACTTAAACCCAATTTTTTTTTCTTTCATGATTAAGAAAGAATATGCAATTTACTTTCTAATTTACTTATATTATCTAATTTGCTTCATTCTCTTGATATATTTTGCTGAAAGGCATATCTAGATAGGCTCTGAAGTTGCTGATTGGTAACTGCACATAGATGCCTCTTGTGATTGGCTCACCCATGTGCATTGCTGTTTCTTCAACCAAGAATATCTAAAGAATGAAGCAAATTAGATAATAGTAGTAAAGGGGAATGTTGTTTAAAATGGTATTCTCTATCTGACTAATGAAAGAAACAATTTGGGTTTAATGTCCCTTTAAAATGTACTGCTTTTTTCAACCCAGCAAGAGTATTTTGGTGATTCTCACAGTGTGACAGCACAACCACCCTACAGTTCTGTAATGTGTGTCCTAGCCCCACTATCAGATCATCCTGCAAGGTGTAAGATCTGAGCTGCCAGAAAATAATCATTTTTAAAGGGATATGAAACCCCAATGTTTTCTTTCATGATTCAGATAGAGCAGGCTATTTTAAGCAACTTTGTAATTTACTCATTTACTATTATCAATTATTTTTCGTTCTCTTGTTATCTTTTTTTGAAAAGGCAGGAATGTAAGCTTAGAAGCTGGCCCATTTTTGGTTCATCGCCCAGGGTAGTGCTTGCTGATTTGGTGGCTAAATTTGGGTTTCATATCCCTTTAAGCTTCTTACTGAACATCGACTGAAAGCCATGTTTTGTTTTGTTTTGTTTTTCCCACCAACTTCTTTTAGGAGAACACAAGCGTTCTACGTTTATTAATATACCTTTATATCAGATTCCAAAGTTAGCATCACTACAGCCATTACCGTGGTCTCCTAAGGATTTTCATTTTTATTAGACCATCATTTAATATTGATCCGCAGTACCAAAATATTACAAATGTCAATAATATCACAGAGAAACAGATATTTGCTAAATTATTAATGATCATTATGTGCAGCAGAGGACAACAGCAGGAAGTAAATGAAAAGTGCACCAATTAGTCAATACAAATAATATTTTTTGCAATATTAATAAATGTGCACTAATTTTATTGAAGAATCAGTTGTGCTTGCAACATTACAATGAAGTTTACTGAATTACATCAATAACAATATTCTCCATGATGTTCCCTAGTAACCAGAATAACTGTTCAAACGAACTGATCTAAAACAAGGTTGTGAGCACCGTAATATTAGAGCTGACCTTAGTCAGCATGAAATATAATCACAGAAGTTTTCAATTACGTCGGCCAGTTTCAAAGTCAATTTTGTACCCCTGTTAATATTTGGAATCTAGTGGTATTTGTCTGTGTATCGATAACATGCTCTTCTATAATAGTTGGTACAAATGATGGGGTCTTTTCCAATCCATTAGATATTCTGTACAAAAAACATTGAATATATATATTTGCATTGGAGCCCTTTGCAGTCAAGTAGATGAAAACATGTTAAAGCATATTTATGCAATATTCATATTTAAAAAAAGTGTTATACTGGGTATTTAATGTAAATATTTCACATTCCAATGTTCTGCACATAACAGAATATGTTCTAAGTATTTATACATAGATATTCCCAAATATATATCTGTATATACCCATACCTTTATATAATCATCTATATAGAAAGATATAGATATAAATTGTACCAAAATAGTTCAGATATGTGTAGAAATATGTATTTAGGAATAAATTTAAAAAAAAAAACATATTTTGCTATGTGAAGAACATTTGAATGTAAAATATTCATATTTTCATGTCGATTTAGCGCACTTGAGAAAATGCGATCAGGTTTGCACTCCATTGAGTTCTATGGGGGATATGTTAACGCGGTTGCAATATTCTAACTTCGGCTTTTTTCGCACAATCTCTAAAACTTTACTTTCAACTTGAAATATGCACACTTCCTGACGCGCAAAAAAAGCTTTCTTCTAGCGCAGTTAATGCAACAGAAGGAGCGATAAATAGAGGTCCACTTGAAATCTAGCCCTAAACATATATTTATAGTTGTGCATCCTGACCACTTCTGCGTTGCTATAGATAGGGCCAGTGCCAGCTATAGGAAGATACACAAATATGATGCTCTTGATTAGCTTACAAGTCGTATCCTCATCAGGATCAGTTGTCCTAGTGCAATACTATGAAAATGGGGCTATTTATAAAAGGTATTTTTGCAGTCTGATTTTATTAAATTTGTCTCTCAGATATCACCATGTTTCTATATGGCATAATTCTCAAGAATATGGTCTGTCCCTCACTATGAAGACAATATGCAAATTGCTTTCTATTGTGCAGTGTAGGTCATTGAAACTTGGAGCATTCAGACATATTTGCAATTGAAAGTGAACGTCAGCACTAATCAGCTTGCATTGTTTTCTCTAACTTAATAATGTGCTTTTGTAATCTAAAAGGGTTTTATGATCTGCTGTACAGAAAACAATACTAAAATTTAAATGTATATACCTAGTAATATATATAAAGAGAAATCAGCATGTAGATTTATGGTTTACTGTACAATAATGTATTTTAAGAGAAATGTTAAGTGTTTGGACAATATAAAAATGTTAAAGGACACTAATCCTCCGCCAAAGGAAAACACAAGTGGTTCCAACAAAAACAGAATGGATAGCACAGGTCACAACATTCTTGCAATTGGAGAGGTATCACCATATAAAAAATAGCACAATAGTGCAACATAAATCTATGTTAGAAATAAGGAAAATGGCCTTAGGCTTTTGTGCCCCCCTCCCTTTTTCTCTCTCTTGTTAATATTATAAAAAAAAAAAAATCTATTTTTAATGATGTCATTATTGCTTAGGTCAGGGTTTGACAAACCCAGGAGCCAGGAAGCCACTGGCTCCAAGAATTTTATCCCTGGCTCCTAAGTTTTTGGGTTATTCACCATATGTAAATACAAATACCACTGTCTAGCCTCTGTAAGTATGTCTGGCTCCAAAATATTCATCCTGGCTCCTAAATTATAAACAGATTTGTCAACCACTGAGTCTTAGGTGATTTTACTTTGACATAGTTTTATAGAAAAGATATGCTTCCATGGACTCACAAGGTTACTGATATCAAAGTTCCAGACACAGACACCCTGACTATTTGGTTTTCTATCTCTCTATAATTAATATGTATCAGTTAATTCTGTTTAACCCCTTCATGCCATTAGGACGTTCCATGCCGTCCTAACAGCGCTTGGCTTTAACACCCTGGAACACCCTACCTTGTTTTTTCCATCCTGCAGCCTCCTCCTTATGTTTAATGCAAAATCTGACTGAGTAGCGTGTCAAACATCTTAAGCAATCCCCCATGATCCGATCCCGGCCTTGAAATCATGTGATCACATTGATGATCACGTATATTATTATTATTATTATTATTATTATTATTCTTTATTTATAAAGCGCCAACAGATTCCGGAGCGCTGCCAATGGGTACAAGGATAACAGTACAATGGAGAAACAATACGATAAGACAACATTTTACAGACAAAAACAGGGGGAATTGAGGGCCCTATTCCCGTGGGAACTTACAACGTATATAATTTATCAAGCAAGTGTTTACATCGGAAATTCTTTTAGATGTTACCCACTTGACCTGGGCATGAAGGGGTTAACTTATTAGATAATTGAACTGTTTTGTTTTGTTAATGTATGAACACAGAGTGCTTTCTTTTTGTTAACAAAACTTATTAACAAAAAGTTAAAGGGCTATAAAAGTGCAAACAATAAAATGCTCTAATGTGTTAAAGTCAGCTCCAGAGTAACAATTTACTACTGGGAACGAGCTGAACATATTTGGTGAGCCAATGACAAGAGGCAGATGTGTAGCCACCAGCAAGCAACTAGCTCCCACTAGCGCATTGCTGTTTCTGAGCCTTAATTTGATAATAGAAATAATTTGAAAAGTCTCCTAAAATAACATGCACTGAATCATGTAACTTTGACTTTCATGTTCCTTTAATTAGAAACTAACACATAGTGGTGTGAAAAGGTTTACTGCCCGTGTAATGAGTTGTTTGGAGATCACAAGAACGGTTATCAGCAATAGTGAGTTCATTTTGGGTGATTCTGTTTTCATGTTGATGTTTGCATGAATGGGAATATCGTTATTCTAAAAGTAAAAACAAAAGAAGATATAACAAGAACAATTTTGCACAACAAATGCTAAAAGATTGGCATCTAGTCTACAGTAACCGAGAAACATGTTCTTTAAAGGGATTTGAAACAAAAAAAAATTATTTCATGAATCAGATAGAGCATGCAATTTTAAGCAACTTTCTAATTTACTCCTATTACCAATTTTTCTTTGTTCTGTTTTATTTATTTGAAAACACAGGAATGTAAGCTTAGGAGTCACAATCAGGAAGTGCTACTCAGAGTCTGAACCAAAAATTGTCTGGCTCCTAAGCTTACATTCCTGCTTTTTTAAATAAAGATACCAAGAGAACGAAGAAAAAATGATAATAGGAGTAAATTAGAAAATTGCTTAAAACGGCATGCTCTATCTCAGTGCTTTCCAAACTGTGTGTCGGGACACACTAGTGTATCGGCAGCAGTGTGTAGGTGTGTCCCTGCTTCAGCACAAATTTTTTTAAATTTAAAAAAATTTTTAAATTGTTTTTTGGTTTCTGACTTTCCACCTGCCTGCTACGCATATCACATGGTTGACATGTGATTGATACCTAGTGGGTCACAGATAATCTTAACCAATTGGCACAGCTCAGTGGGAACTGAAACTATTACCATTGGCGGATTTGGCGGCACATTGGCTCCTGACTGCACGTGTAGTCTCCTTAATTGGCTTGTGACTGCATGTGTAGTCAGTGAGTGGGACAGCAGTGTGTTTGCAGCACGGGCAGTAGTCAGTCAGACTCACAGAGCTCTGAGGGTGGCAGCTTAAACACTGAGCTGAAGTCAGAAGTCAGTGGGGGTTTTTTTGCAACTAGCTCCCAGTAGTGCATTGCTGCTTCTGCTCTTGATATATGGATAGAAAGTGAAAGCTTAAAAATGATTGATGATGAAATGTGAGTGTCTTTATCTAATAGTACACCAAATATTCCGAAACCGTGTTCATCCCATCAACCTCATACATCCCATTAAAATAGTAAGTAGCTATTGGTGTTAATATTTTTTTTTAATTCTTGCACATACATACTGTTACTTGTAAATACATTTTGTTATTATATAATCTATGTATATGTCTGTATCTTTTAAAACAAGTTAGTTTAACCTCCTTTTTGCTAGTACAACTGAATTACTGTGTCGCAAAATAATGTAGGTCTAAAAAGTGTGTCGCCAACATGAAAAGTTTGGAAAGCTCTGCTCTATCTGATTCATGAAAGAAAACATTTCGGTTTTATATCCCTTTAAAGAACAAAGTACTCTAAGGAAAAGTGGGATTTGCTTACATAAATATTCCTAACATATATCCAAGGTCTATTGTCAATGCTTGACTAAAATAAATAAGTTTAATTTTGCTGTCTGGCAAACGTTAATCAGGTGATAAAAAATAAGACAGCTTCCACATAACACTGCTTAAATGGACATCAAACCCAATTTTTTTCTTTCACGGTTAAGAGGGAGAATGCATTTTTAAATACATTTCCAATTTACTTCTATTATCAAATTTGTTTTGTTCCCTTAACCCCTTTAGTGCAAACGAAGGCTCTGAGCCGTCACAGAGTGTCCCACTCTGGTGCTAATGACGGCTCAGAGCCACGAAGGAACAATTAGAATCACCGGTGCTCGCTCCTGCTTGATCCGAGTCACCACACAGGAGAGGAGAGGTAATGGAGGAAATAGATATATGAGTCTGAACCTCCAGGGAACCGCTAGAGCATCTATTAGTTTTGCTTGAGGATCCCTCAATCTTGACCCGTACCAGGGTAGTTAGGCATTTAGATGGGAGGCCATGAGGTCTATTTACGGCATCCCCCATCTGGAGCATATCTCTGCAAATACCTTGGGGTGGAGAGACCATTCCCCGAGTGAAAAGATTTCCTGCTGAGGAAGTCTGCTTCCCAGTTGTCCACACCCGGAATGTGGATCGCTGATAGCATACAGTTGTGGGTCTCCGCCCATTACAGGATCTGAGAAACCTCATCGCTAAGGAACTCCTCGTTCCTCTCTGATGGTTGATGTAAGCTACCAAAGTTATATTGTCCGATTGTAATCTGATAAACTGGGACGAACCCAGAAGGGGCCAAGCCTTCAGGGCATTGAATATTGCCCAAAGTTCCAAGATATTTATAGGCAACATGGACTCCTTCTGAGTTCACAGACCCTGTGCCTTCCTGGTACCCCAAACGGCTCCCCAGCCAGATAGACTTTCATCCGCAGTCACAATCTCAAAAGGACAGTCTCAAGAAGCACGTGCCTTGAGACAGGTGATCTTGACAGAGCCACCAAGAGAGCAAATCTCTCAACAGGCTGTCCAGTAGTATCTGTTGGAACAGGTCTGAATAGTCGACATTCCATTGTCCCAGCATGCATAGTTGTAAGGGTCTGAGATGGAATCTGGCAAAGGGAATGATGCTAATACAAGACACCATGAGGCCAATCACCTCCATACACTGGGCCACCGAAGGACTTAGGGAGGCCTGGAGGGCAAGGCAAGCTGATGTTAGCTTGCAATGTCTCTGATCCGTTAGAAAGATCTTCATGGATACTGAGTCTATAACTGAACCCAGGAAATTCACCCTGGTATGTGGAGTAAGAGAACTCTTTTCCAAGTTTATCTTCCATCCATGTGACCAAAGAAGACTTCCAAGTGCTCCCTTGCTAGACAAAAAGATGGTGCCTGTAATAATATATAGTCCAGGTAAGGTGCTACTGCGATAGCTCATGTTCTGGCAACTGCTAGAAGAAATCCCAGAACCTTCGTAAATATTCTTGGAGCAGTAGCTAAGCCAAATGGAAGTGCTATGAACTGGAAGTGCTGGTCCAGAAATACAAACCTTAGGAATTGAAAATGTTCCCTGTGTATCGGAACGTGAAGGTATGCATCCTTCAGGTCTATGGTAGCCATAAACTGCCCTTCCAGAACCAGAGGAAGGATTGTTCTTATTGTCTCCATCTTGAAGGATGGGACACTTAGAAATTTGTTTAGGTACTTCAAGTCTAAATTGGGCGAAAAGATCCCTCCTTCTTGGGAACCACAAAGAGGTTTGAATAGAACCCCAGACCTCTTTCTGACACAGGTACCGGGACAATTACTCATAAAGAGACTAGGTCCCGTAAGCAACCTAAAAAGGCAGTCTTCTTCTCTGGTCTTGTAGACAGCCTGGAGAGAAGGAATCTGCCCCTTGGCGGATGGGACTTGAATCCTATCCGGTATCCCTGTGATACGACCTCCAGAACCCAAGGGTCCTGAACATCCTGAAATCAAGTGTCTGATAAAAGCGACAATCTGACCCCTACTCAATCGGATCCCGGATCAGGGGGCGCCCCTTCACGCCGACTTGTTATCTGCGGGCTTCTTTGTCTGTTTGGACTTGTTACAGGACTGAGATGGCCTCCAAGTTTTCTTGGGCTGCTCGGGCTTGGATGAAGATTGAGATCATTGGGACATGTCAGAACGAAAGGAACGAAAATTCGATGACTGTCGTCCTTTAGGTCTGTTCTTCTTATCCTGTGTGGTCCAAATAAGATCTTCCCCTTGAAGGGGAGAGAAAGTAACCTGGATTTAAAAGTCACATCCGCAGACCAAGACTTCAACCAGAGAGCCCGGTGGGCAAGAACCGCAAAACCTGAAGCCTTTGCATTCAGGCGAATAATTTGCATATTCACAACACAGATGGAGTTAGTCATTTTTAATGCCTTCATTTTCTCCTGAATATCCTTGAGGGGAGATTCCACCTCAATAAGTTCAGACAGAGAGTCGCACCAGTAGGTAACTGCTCCCGCCTCCCAGGTTGGAATAAAAATCCTGTGTGTTGGAACATTCTTCTCAGGAAAGTTTCCAACTTCTTGTCCATAGGCTCTCTAAAGGACAAACTATCCTCAAGGGGGTTAGTAGTATGCTTAGCTAGCATCGCAATGGCGCCATCCACCTTAGGTATAGAACCCCACAATTCTATTTGAGAGTCAGGGACCAGGAACAATTTCTTAAAAGTTGCCAAGGTAGAAAAGGAAGTTCCAATTCTTTCCCATTCGTTACTAATAATGTTTGCCATACGAACTGGTACAGGAAAAGTCTGTGGGACCTTCCTGTCTTTTTAGATCCTGTCTAACGTAGGGATCTTTGGTTCCTCAGGTAGCTTAGCCTCTGGAGCCTCTAGCATAGACAGGACCTCCTTAAGTAAAAACCCCAAATGTTCAATTTTGAATCTAAAGGAGGGTTCCTCTGCCGGAGGAGACTTAGTAACAGACATCTCCGACTCAGAAAGTTCACCCTCTGACGCTACAGAGGTTAACTCATCCTCAGATAGCTGAGACATACAGTCTAGATCCAATAGGAATTTAGATGACTCTAAGTCAGGAGAACTATGTTTAACCTTTCTCTTACTTTTCCGAGAGATAGGCACTCAGAGCCACAGACACCACCGATTGTAGCTGTGCGGTAAAGTCTGCAGGAAAAAGGCCCCCTCCAGATGGAGAATTAGCTGTGCCACGGGGGAACTGCATGTGAAGTGGTTTGAGTAGACAGGGCAGAAATCTCTCGGGTCATAGAATCCTGAGAGGTTGATGGCTCAGAGGGACTAATTGCGCTATGGGTATTGGCAGACTTAGCTCCCTTCTTAGACTTTAAAACAGTGCTTAGGCAATTGGAACAAAATTGAGCAGGCGGGCAAACCACATTATTATTATTCACTATAGAGTGGAACCCTCTAACGTAGTATCAGAGTCCTCCATAGCTTTGGTATGTAATTCCACAGATAGAATAAAAAAAATTGCAAAAAACAAGCATTTTAAACAGGCACCTTTACAATCCCCTTGGCTGGGGCACTCACCACCACCAGACACATGATCAGTGAAACCCTCTCCTCAGGAGTGCCATCTGCAGCAGGATCGCAAGGAATTGAAAGAGGCCACACCCGTTCACGTGGTATGCAAGATAGGACTTCCCCTGTATTCAAAAGTGTTAAGCTAATATGAGCAGCACAACACTCAAAAACAAAAGTGAAACCTGTCTGTTCCCAAGTCAAAAGCACACAGTCTTATGAGTCCAAAAACGAAAGTGAAACCTGTATGTTCCCAAGCCCAAAGCACAGTCTTACGAGCCCAAACCTAATGCAGAACATAAAAATTCCCATAACTTTTCCCAATAATCTCCCTAAAGGAGATATTAACCCTTGATCTTATTAAGGTATACTGTAGAGGAGTCCCGCTATGACCCTATACAGGAGTCCCTGCTATAACAATAAAGCAGACTTACCCTCTAGGATCCATGCTATGGAACAGATACAGCTTCTCAAGTGTGACAGCCTTGTAGCGACGCTCTGACAGGGACCTGAGTGATTAAAATCAAGCAGTGAAACTCATCAACACTGATTGCTCAGGAATTGTTAGCTAACTGCCTGGATGGTTTCGCAGAAAAACTGTCCCTGCATCTCCAGACTCTAACTTTAATCAATACTCTCACTGAGAGGTTTATATGATTATTTAAAACTCCAGTACTCTCTCGAAGGGAACATACCCATTACAGGACTATCCGTATCTTCTGACACTTCTCTGCCACCTCCTCTAGTGATGAAAGGCAAAGAATGACTGGGAGGATAGGGGAAGTGGGAGGGATATTTAAGCCTTTGGCTGGGGTGTCTTTCCTGCCTCCTGGTGGCCAGGTGTTGTATTTCCCAACAGTAAGGGATGAAGTCGTGGACTTTCCCTGCCTTATGGAAAGAAAAGCAATTTTAAGGTCAGAAAAAAATGCCATCTGATCTATAGCTATTTAAGGTTTACTTTCAATTTACTTTTAATTTTAAACATTATTCTAAACAAGACAAAGTTGTATTGCTATATGTAGAAAAATAAATCTATTAAATTTATGTAGCAAATAAAATTATCTGTAAAAACAAAAAAAAAATTAAATGGGAAGAGAACAAGAACAAAGTATTTTTAAAACTATCAGCCATTTATGCAGTCACACTGATAGACACAAAACTCTTCTTAATGACAGATACGTATTTAGCAAGTTGTTAACTAGTATTGGAATGCTTGATGAGGCACATAGACAGGGAAGTAGTTATTAATACCCTAGTACACATGCCACCCCACAGAGATGTTTGTTATTCATATAGTAGATTTTCTCACACTTAATGGTCCCTTCTGTTGCCAGGGTGCTCAACAACAGTAATTGCATAGAAAGTGCAAAAGATTTATTATAGGGCCAGATTGCAAGTGGAGCGCAAAATATCGCTTACCCGAGCTCGATCTTTGCGCTCCACTCAGTAATATCAGTACACGCAAAATGCTGGGAAGCTTTGCGCTCACGAGAGCATGCTTCCATAGGCTCCAATGGGAGCCTCATTGTCATGCTGTGAGACTCAGCATGAGAACCTAGCACAGCAAAGGGGGTAAGTCGTGCTGCGATGGGCAGCAAAGGTTAAATATATTTGTATGTACATATATGTATGTGTTTATAATTGTCTAGGCCGAAATGTTACTGTTACTATAGATATAAATGTATGTGCAACTCATATATTGCCAAGCACATAACTAGAAAACGCACTTTGAATGCAAAGGACATTGCAAATATGTACTATGTAAAATGAATATGAAAGTCAATTAAAAAAAGGGACATTAAACCGTGGAGTACGAATACAGAAGCGTGGTTCTTACTCACCATGACACCGATTCCTCCGTGTCTGCAGCTCTCCTAAAAGATATTCTCTTATTTTAACCAAATACAGGTGCTGCTTGGTGAAGTTCCACACCTTTTTCATGGGCGCCACCATCTTGTATTTTTGCATTCTGTGACAAAAGCGGCTTTTTGACAGATTTACCTTACATACACCTAAATTACGAGTTTTGAGTGCAATAGGGAAAGCAAAGAACGCCACAAAAGTGGCGTTATTTAATTCCCTATAGCGCTGCTATTACAAGTTAAAAAAAACACTACTTGTGCGGGCGATGTGGAGATTTTAAGCTCCATACTACTCCCAAAACAAGCGCTGTGTTTGATGTGCTCGTGCACGCTTTCCCCATAGACATCAATGGGGAGAGACGGCAAAAAAAGTCTAACACCTGCTATCGCAGAAACAAAAGCTCTGTAACGCAGCCCCATTGATGTCTATGGGGAAGATAAAATACAGTTTAAACCTAACTGTAGTAATAAATACCTAATGATAAAAACCTAACTGTATAATAAATACAAACTTACCTGTGAAATAAAACCTAACAAAAAAAAAACTTAATTATCCAAAAAATAAAGATTATTCCTATTCTAATACCCTTTAAAAAAAACACCCCAAAATAAAAAAACCTAATCTAGAATAAACTACCAAGGGCCCTTAAAAGGGCCTTTTGGGGGGCCCTTAAAAGGGCATTTTGTAGGGCATTGCCCTGAGATAAACAGCTCTTTTGCTCCAAAAAAAAGACAAACACCCCCTAACACTATACAAACCCCCACCCCCCAAACTACCAAGGGCCCTTAAAATTGCCTTTTGAGGGGGGCCCTTAAAAGGGCCTTTTGTAGGGCATTGCCCTGAGATAAACAGCTGATTTGCTCCGAAAAAGACAAACCCCCCTAACACTATACAAACCCCCACCCCCCAAACTACCAAGGGAACTTAAAAGCTTTTTTTTATATAAAAAAAAACACCCCCTAAAAATATACATTACACAAAATAACAAATTTTAAAAACAAAAAAAATATTCCTATTCTAATATCCATAAAAAACACCCCAAAATAAAAAACCTAATCTAGAATAAAATACCAATGGCCTTTAAAAGGGCCTTATGTAGGGCATTGGCCTAAAGCTATCAGCTCTTTTATTGAAAAAAAAATTACAAAGACCCACTAACATTACAAACTCCCCCCCACCAAAACCCACAAAATAAAAAAAACTATCTAAAAAACCTAAGCTACCCATTGCCCTGAAAAGGGCATTTGTATGGGCATTGCCCTTAAAAGGGCATTTAGCTCTTTTACTGCTCAGACTCTAAACTAAAAAATAAAACCCAACAAGTAAACCCTTAAAAAAGCCTAACACTAACCCCCTGACGATCTACTTACATGTTTTTGAAGTCCGGCTTGAACAATCTTCATCCCGGCGAAGTTTTCATCCAGGCAGCCTCTTCAAACTTCATCCCGGTGGCGACGTCCTGATCCAAGCGGCGAGAAGTCTTTATCCAGGCGGCATCTTTTATCTTGATCCCAGAGGCGCAGAGCGGGTCCATTAGAATGAGAGCCAATAGAATGAGAGCTGCTTAAATCCTATTGGCTGATTTGAGTATCAAATTTTTTAGCCAATAGGAATGTAAGGGACGATTCAGTGTACGGCAGCGACTGTATGTAGCGGATGCTCTGCGCCCGATGTCTTCAGGATGGACCTGCTCCGCGCCGGCAGGATGAAGATCGAAGAGGCCGTCTGAATGAAGACTTCTTGCCGAATGGATGATGACTTCGCCGGCTTGATGAAGATCCTTCAAGCAGGACTTCAACAACTGTAAGTGGATCGACGGGGGTTAATGTTAGGTTTTTTTAAAGGGTTTTTTAGGTGGGGTTTTTCTTAGTTTAGGGTCTGGGCAGTAAAAGAGATAAATGCTCTTTTAAGGGCTATGCCCATATAAATGCCCTTTTCAGGGCAATGATTAGCTTAGGTTATGTTAGATAGTTTTTTATTTTATTTGGGGGTTTGGTTGGGTGGTGGGTTTTACTGTTGGGGGGGTTTGTATTTTTTTTACAGGTAAAAGAGCTGAATTCTTGGAGGCAATACCCCACAAAAGGCCCTTTTATGAGCCATTGGTAGGCTAGGGTTTTTTTTATTTGGGGGGGGCTTTTTTATTTTGATAGGGCTATTAGATTAGGTGTAATTCTTATTTATTTTTGATAATTTGTTTGTTATTTTTTGTAATTTAATGTTTGTTTTTGTAATTAAGTTAGTTTTTATTTTTAGTGTTAGGATTTATTTAATTGGTAGTTTATTTAATTTTAGTTTATTAATTATAATAGTTTGTTAGTTTAATTTTTTTTTTAATTTGACAGGTAAATTTTAATATAATTTAAGCTAGGGAAATTGTAATTTTTATTATAAAGTTAGGGGGTCGTTAGGTTTAGGGGTTACTAGTTTAAATTAGTTTATTTTGTTGTGAGAGGCTTTCGGTTTAGGGGTTAATAGTTTATTTTAGTATATGTCGTTGTGGGGGGCTTGCTGTTTAGGGGTTAATAGGTTTATTATAGCGGAGGTGTGGGCGGATGGCAGATTAGGGGTTAATAATATTTAAATAGTGTTTGTGAAGCGGGAGGGTGGCGGTTTAGGGGTTAAAAAGTTTATTATAGTGGCAACAATGTCAGAGAGCGGCGGAATAGGGGTTAATAAATTTTTTTAGTAGCAGCAATGTCAGGAGCGGCAGATTAGGGGTTAATAACTTCAATATAGTGTCAGCCTTGCGGTAGTTTATTGGTGTTAGTGTACTTTTTAACACTTTAGTTATGAGTTTTATGTAACAGCTTTGTAGTGTAAAACTCATAACTACTGACTTTAGATGGCGGTACGGATCTTGTCGTTATAGGCTGTAACGCTCACTTTTTAGCCAGAATGCAAAACTCGTAATACCAGCGATATGGGAGTCCCATGAAAAAAAACGTATTTTTTACATGTGCGGGACTGACGTCGCATTACAGGCTAAAAGGTGTGCGGTGCACTATAACGACAACATTTGTAATAGCTGCGGTGCTGTTTTAATGCTGAAAATGCCATATTTTCAGCGTTACAAGCCGCAAAGCAAAACCTGTAATCTAGGTGATTGTGATTTTGTATCATTTGAGTTACACAACATGCCTACCACTTTGAAGATGCAACATATTTTTTTTATTGTGATACACTCAAGAAATAAGACAAAAAAAACCCCAGAAAACTTGAGCGTGCATAACTATTCACCCCACTAAAGGCAATATTGGGATTTTTGCCCATTCTTCATGGCAAAACTGCTCCAGCTCCTTCAAGATGGATGGGTTCCGCTGGTGTACAGCAATCTTTGAGTCATACCACAGATTCTCAATTGGATTGAGGTCTGGTCTTTGACTAGGCCATTCCAAGACATTTAAATGTTTCCCCTTAAACCACTCGAGTGTTGCTTTAGCAGTATGCTTAGGGTCATTGTCCTGCTGGAAGGTGAACCTCCATCCCGGTCTCAAATCTCTGGAAGACTGAAACAGGTTTCCCTCAAGAAATTTCCCTGTATTTAGCGCCATCCATCATTCCTTCAATTCTGACCTGTTTCCAAGTCTCTGCATGAAAAACATTCCCACAGCATGATGCTGCCACCATCATGCTACACTGTGGGGATAGTGGTCTCGAGGTGATGAGAGGTGTTGGGTCAGACATAGGGGCCTATCTATCAAGCTCCAAACGGAGCTTGAAGGCCTGTCTTTCTGGCGAGTCTTCAGACTCGCCTGAAACACAAGTTATGGAGCAGCGGTTTAAAGACCGCTGCTCCATAACCCTGTCCATCTGCTCTGATGAGGCGGACAGGAATCACCAGAAATCAACCCGATCGAGTACGATCGGGTTGATTGACACCCCCTGCTGGCAGGGATTGGCCGCGAGTCTGCAGAGGGCGGAGTTGCACCAGCAACTCACAAGAGCTGCTGGTGCAATGCTGAATACGGAGAGTGTATTGCTCTCCGCATTCAGCGATGTCTGTCGGACCTGATCCGCACTGTCAGATCAGGTCCGACAGACATATGATAAATAGGCCCCATTGTGTTTTCCTCGATGGCCAAAAAAAACTAAACTTTAGTCTCATCTGACCAGAGTACCTTCTTCAATATGTTTGGGGAGTCTCCCACATCGAAGAGCAAACATGTTTGCTTATTTTTTTCTTTAAGCAATGGCTTTTTTTCTGGCCACTCTTCCATGAAGCCCAGCTTTGTGGAGAGTATGGCTTAACGTGGTCCTATGCACAAATACTCCAAACTCCGCTATGGAGCTTTGCAGCTCCCTCGGGGTTATCTTTGGTCTCTTTGTTGCCTCACTGATTAATGCCCTCCTTGCCTGGTCCGTGAGTTTTGGTGGGCAGCCCTCTCTTGGCAAATTTGTTGTGGTGCCATATTCTTTCCATTTTTTAATAATGGATTTAATGGTGCTCCATCGGATCTTCAAAGTTTTGGATATTTTTTTATAGCCCAGCCCTGATCTGTACTGCTCCACAACTTTGTCCCTGTTTGGGGAACTCCTTGGTTTTTATGGAGCCGCATGCTCAGTAGTGTTGCAGACTCTGGGGCCTTTCAGAACAGGTGTATACCATGTGACAGATCTTGATACTTAGATTGCACACAGGTGGACTTTAAGATAAAAATGGGAAAATATAGATAACGCTAATCCCATAGGGGGCGCTTCCTGAAACCCAAATTTTAAAAATAACTAGACCCAACTATTAAATATGATATATATAAAACATTAAAGCTTTCAACAAAGAATGCCAAGAGCACAAAGCAAATTTGATGATAAAAGTAAATTGGAAAGTTCTTTGAAATTGCAAGGCCTATCTGAATCATAAAAGTTTAATTTTGACTTCACTGTCACTGTCTGGTCATTGATGGCCGCTATGTACATATGTTTCTTGTCATTGGCTCACCATATGTGTTCTGAAGCTGATTTTAACAGTTTTATTAACCCTCTGCATGGGTTGTATGCAAACAATAGTGCTGAATACACCATAAATTGTGTAATTTAAGATTTTTACAAATTTGTGTAAAAATTTTAGATTTTTGAGGTGAGCCGGGTTTCTTCCTGGGAGACAGTCTGTCAAGAGATAAATAGTGGGATCAGATTAAAATAACCCGCTAAGATTATTTTTTGATCAATATATTTAGAGAGCCTAGTTATCATTGTGTTCCAAAAATCACAATCAGTACTATTAGGTCCATAAATATTAAAGAATGCTTAAAATCAACCACCTGATGCGGATCAATTTCGGTATATAGAATGTTGTAACTAAGATTTTATTTATTAAAAACACCACCCCTTTCTTTTTTTTTAGAACACGAAGATGCATTAACCTGGCCTACCCACTTGCTTTTAAGTTTAGCAGCTTCTTCTAGTTTTAAACGTGTCTCCTGTAATAGCACTAAATCGGGATTATACTTGCTAAATGTTTGATTATCAATTTTCTTTTATTGGGAGAGGTTATGCCACCTACATTCCACGAAAGACATTTAATCAGATCCTTAATTTCCTAGGTAAGAAAGAATATATAAATGCTGAAGCTGCAATCCTAGGAAGAAGATGTGGTAGGGAGTGGAATAGGGGTTAATAACTTTATTTAGGTGTCGGCGATGTTGGGAGCGGCGGAATAGGGGTTAATAACTTTTATTAGTGTCGGCAATGTTGGGCGCGGCAGATTAGGGATGTATAGATTTGGGGTTTATGTTAGGTTTAAACATAACTTTTTTTTCCCCATAGACATCAATGGGGTTGCGTTATGGAGATTTTTTATTCCGCACTTCATTGATGTCTATAGGGAAAGTGTGTCTATGGGGGAAAGCGTGCACAAGCACGTCAAAGCAGCACTTGGCTTTTGTGTGCGGTATGGAGCTTAACGCAGTAACTCATAATGGCAGCGCTATGGAGAGTGAAATAAGGCAACTTTTTGGGCGTTAGTTTCACACCCTGTTTAGAGCAAAACCCGTAATCTAGGTGTAAGTTTGGAGAGGTTTTGTGACTAAAAGTGGCTAAAAAAAAAAAAGACTAGACATACCCTGTTTGGAATGCCCCGAGTAATTTTCTTTCCTGGGCTGCCATACTGCCTTAAAGGCAACATAGGCCCAGAAAATCAATTTGACAAATTTCTATGTAAATGGGTAGGCCCCATATTTAGGCCTGTTACAAACCAAAATCCCAGAAAACCTGTATGGGGGGGTAGGTTCCATATTTGGCCCGGTACCTTCCAAAAACCCTAAAAAACTTTAAAGTTGTACTTGTGAAAGTTGTCATTGTTGAACTCATGGGACATTGAAGAATACAAATATGGGTGTTTTTACTGCAGGAAAAAATCAGGATTAATATAAAATTTCGTAATTTCTCACATATAATTAGATTGTATTCATATTGAAAAATACTTCATATATAAATATTTGATGTCAGAAGAAAGTCCTATTTGTCCTCTAAAAAACAATATAAAGGGCTAGATTACAAGTAGAGCTCTAATGTGCGCTGGTATTACAAGTAAAGCCCAATGTGAACGCGAGGTCACATTTGCATTGCTAGGAAGCATTGCGCTCACTAGAGCACGCTTCCATAGGCTCCAGTGGGTGCCTCGTTCTGATGCTGTCAGAGACGAATGGGGTAAGTAGCGCAGCGATTGCAGCATTTTTAAATATATATGTATATGCTTATATACATATATATATATGTGTTAAAGGAATACTGAACCCAATTTTTTTCTTTCATGTTTCAGATAGACTGTGCATGTAATTTTAAGCAACTTTCTTATTTACTCCTATTATCAATTTTTCTTAATTTAGTCACCAATCAAGAAGCTCTACCCAGGTGCTGAACCAAAGATGAGCCGGCTCGTAAGCTTACATTCCTGCTTTTTCAAATA
Source organism: Bombina bombina (assembly GCF_027579735.1). Classification (NCBI taxonomy): domain Eukaryota; kingdom Metazoa; phylum Chordata; class Amphibia; order Anura; family Bombinatoridae; genus Bombina; species Bombina bombina. The sequence goes on from NC_069499.1 coordinate 93,542,825, forward strand.
AAGATACCAAGAGAACGGAGAGAAATTGATAATATGAGCAAATTAGAAAGATGCTCTATCTGATTAATGAAATACAAAATTTGGGTTTAGTATCCCTTTACTATGTATAAATACACATATTAACACATAAATATATATGTATATAAGCATGTACATATGTATTTACTGGAAACACACAGTTCCCATAGATCGCAATGAAAAGGAACTTTTCAATGCCATTTTTTTTCTAACACCCCACACCCGCCAACTTTAAAGCCCCAAAACTGCCTAGTGCAATTTTTTTCTTATTTTTTTTTAATGCTATTTTTTTTAATAAAAAACTATAATGCCCTCTATTCTGAGGGCATTTGGGGCACTTTTAGAAAATTAACCAGAGATCTAATCTTTGGTTAATTTCCTGAGTGCTAATTGCTACCGCAAGTTCCCGGTAGCAATATCCAGTCACTTGTAATGGCTGGTTATTTATTGTGTGCCCACAAACGGTGAGCAATAATTTAGCACTCCACTTGTTATCTAGCCCATAATGTGTGGGTGCACTTTATATGAAAGAGGTAAATTATGGTTGAACAAATATATAGATGAAATTCTAGGTTTCGTTAACGTTAAAAACTTGGACAATTGCCTCCGTCCTTAAGGGGTTAATAACACTTAATAACACTGGTTAAACATAAATGCAATACTGATTGTCAAAGCAGGATGATCACATAAAAATGTACGTATAATGTGGTCCCTTTTCACTGCTTATGTGTGACAAAGAGGACTCCAGTCTATGTGTTACTCTGCTATCTCTAAATACAGCACAATGCATCTTCTTACAGTAAATTCTTCTCTCGGGTCCACTTACTGTGTCTGATACATATTATAAAGTGTTGCAGTGCGCTTCACTAATTCTTTTACTAACCCATTCACTTCCAGAAGCCACACAAGCCCTGAGGAACACTGGCAAACCGCATCCCTTCTGACAAACGGATAAACAGTTAAAATTAAGAAATAATTGGAAGCGCAATAAAATACACAGTGACTACTATTGTATAAGCCCAATCTTTTCTTTTAACTGCAGGTTACCATGGCATTTTCAAAAGGAAAATGCAGAGCAGCCGAAAGTGAGCCTTGTAATTTTGGAAACAGTAGGCGGAATCTGTATCCCTGATTCATTTGTTCTGCAGAAAATTTCACACGCGGCGGTTGAATATAATGAAGTACGTGAGGATTAAAATATACTAAAAGGTAATGCAGAGAAAAAGAACATCTGCTAAATAAACAGCTGACAAAATTAAATATTTTGGAAAGGAGGGAAAAAAATGGCTTAATTATATGGTTATTAGACAAAGGTAAAGCGCATATTTTATAGGCAAACGTGCGCCAGTCTGACAATTTGGTAAAAATATGTGAATTAAATAAAATATCCACAAGAAACTGATTGTGTAATAGTTAATTATTGTTTGTTACAAAAGTATAATTACTGGTTATTATATCACTATGTGTCCAATCTCCAGATCTCTGAATAGGCTAACCACAGACTGCTTGAAGGACATTGAGAGCCAATATGCATATCAATAAACGTGATATTTTCCACAAATTATTTTAAGGATAAGATATTTCAATTTAAAGTGACTCTAGAAACAACTGCATATTTGAGCACAACTGAACCATACGTTGCTCAGCGGCTGATATTAACAACACACTCTACAAAGGTGTTCTCCTCGGGATTTATTTAGGGTCAGATTAGTGGAGCTGTATTTATCGCACCTGCGCTATCTCTGCTGGAAGTAAGCTTTTTGTGCACGTCGGATAGCACTCGAAATACAGTTTTTGCTCACAATGGAGCAAAGCAAATGGGTAAAAAAAACTAACACCCTTACTTGCGCGCAAAACCCGAAATGGAAATATGAAATATTAGGTTTATGTTAGTTTTTTTTCCCCCATTTGTTTTGCTCCATTGTGAGCAAAAACTGTATTTCGAGTGCTATCCGACGCGCACAACAAGCTTACTTTCAGCAGAGATAGAGCAGGTGCGATAAATACAGCTCCACTTGTAATCTGACCCTAAATAAATCCTGAGGAGAACACCTCTGTAGATTCCAATGTTCTTCACATAGCAGAATGTGTTCTATTTATTCATAAATACATATTTTAACATATATCCGATAGTATTTTGGTACAATATATATTAATACTTATATATCATATACTGTATATAAATAATTATATATAGGTAAAGATGTATACAGATATACATAGGAATATCTATTTATAAATACATAGAGCATATTCGCCTATGTGCAGAACATTGGAATGTGAAATATTTACAGTACATACACAGTATACAACTTTATTAAATATAAATATTGTATAAATAATAAATAAGCTTTTTTGATGTTTTCATCTACTTAACAGCAAAGGGCTCCGAATGGATCTTGATGCCCCGTGTTTCTGGCGAGTCATCAGACTCGCCAGAAACAGCAGTTATGAAGCAGCGGTCACAAAGACCGCTGCTCCATAACCTGTCCACCTGCTCTGAGCAGGCAGACAGACATCGCCACAACACAACCCGATCGAGTATGATCGGGTTGATTGACACCCCCCTGCTAGCGGCCTATTGGCCGCGAGTCTGCAGGGGGCGGCGTGGCACCAGCAGCTCTTGTGAGCTGCTGGTGCAATGCTGAATATGGCGAGCGTATTGCTCGCCGTATTCAGCGAGGTCTGGCGGACCTGATCCGCAGTGTTGGATCAGGTCCGCCAGACCTTGATAACTAGAGGCCAATGTATCAATAAAAAACATAATTTATGTAAGAATTTACCTGATAAATTCATTTCTTTCATATTGGCAAGAGTCCATGAGCTAGTGACATATGGGATATACAATCCTACCAGGAGGGGCAAAGTTTCCCAAACCTCAAAATGCATATAAATACACCCCTCACCACACCCACAATTCAGTTTAACGAATAGCCAAGCAGTGGGGTGATAAAGAAAGGAGTAGAAAGCATCAACAAAGGAATTTGGAAATAATTGTGCTTTATACAAAAAATCATAACCACCATAAAAAAAAAGGGTGGGCCTCATGGACTCTTGCCAATATGAAAGAAATGAATTTATCAGGTAAATTCTGACATAAATTATGTTTTCTTTCATGTAATTGGCAAGAGTCCATGAGCTAGTGACATATGGGATATCAATACCCAAGATGTGGAGTCTTCCACTCAAGAGTCACTAGAGAGGGAGGGACTAAAACAAAAACAGCCATATTATTTTTACTTTTGAAAGGAAAAAACTTAAACAAAAAAGCAGAAGAATCAAACTGAAACAGCTGCCTGAAGAACTTTTCTACCAAAAACTGCTTCCGAAGAAGCAAATACATCAAAATGGTAGAATTTAGTAAATGTATGCAAAGAGGACCAAGTGGCTGCTTTGCAAATCTGATCGACTGAAGCTTCATTCTTAAAAGCCCATGAAGTAGAGACTGATCTAGTAGAATGAGCTGTAATTCTCTGAGGCGGGGTTTGACCCGACTCCAAATATGCTTGATGAATCAAAAGTTTCAACCAAGAAGCCAAGGAAACAGCAGAAGCTTTCTGACCTTTCCTAGGACCAGAAAATAAAACAAATAGACTAGAAGTCTTGCTGAAATTTATAGTAGCTTCCACATAATATTTCAAAGCTCTTACCACATCCAAAGAATGTAAGGATCTCTCCAAAGAATTCTTAGGATTAGGACATAAAGAAGGGACAACAATTTCTCTACTAATGTTGTTAGAATTCACAACCTTAGGTAAAAATTGAAAAGAAGTCCGCAAAACTGCCTTATCCTGATGAAAAATCAGAAAAGGAGACTCACAAGAAAGAGCAGATAACTCAGAAACTCTTCTAGCAGACGAGATAGCCAAAAGGAACAACACTTTCCAAGAAAGTAGTTTAATGTCCAAAGAATGCGTGGGCTCAAATGGAGGAGCCTGTAACGCCTTCAAAAACCTTCAAAAACTTAATACGAACTAAAGCCTGTACAAAACAGTGTATATCAGGAAGTATAGCAATTTTTCTGTGAAATAAAACAGAAAGAGCGGAGATTTGTCCTTTCAAGGAACTTGCAGACAAACCCTTATCCAGACCATCCTGAAGAAACTGCAAAATTCTAGGAATTCTAAAAGAATGCCAGGAGAATTTATGAGAAGAACACCATGAAATGTAAGCCTTCCAAACTCTATAATAAATCTTCCTAGAGACAGATTTACGAGCTTGTAACATAGTATTAATCACTGAATCAGAGAAACCTCTATGACTTAGAACTAAGCGTTCAATTTCCACACCTTCAAATTTAATGATTTGAGATCCTGATGGAAAAACGGACCTTGAGATAGTAGGTCCAGCCGTAACGGAAGTGGCCAAGGCGGGCAACTGGACATCCGAACCAGATCCGCATACCAAAACCTGTGTGGCCATGCTGGAGCCACCAGCAACACAAAAGACTGTTCCATGATGATTTTGGAAATCACTCTTGGAAGAAGAACTAGAGGCGGGAAGATGTAAGCAGGTTGATAACACCATGGAAGTGTCAGCGCATCCACTGCTTCCGCCTGAACATCCCTGGACCTGGACAGGTATCTGGGAAGTTTCTTGTTTAGATGAGAGGCCATGACATCTATCTCTGGAAGCCCCCACATCTGAACAATCTGAGAAAACACATCTGGATGGAGAGACCACTCCCCTGGATGTAAAGTCTGGCGGCTGAGATAATCCGCCTCCCAATTGTCTACACCTGGGATATGTACCGCAGAGATTAGACAGGAGCTGGATTCCGCCCAAGCAAGTATCCGAGATACTTCTTTCATAGCTTGGGGACTGTGAGTCCCACCCTGATGATTGACATAAGCCACAGTTGTGATATTGTCTGTCTGAAAACAAATTAACGGTTCTCTCTTTAGTAGAGGCCAGAACTGAAGAGCCCTGAGAATTGCACAGAGTTCTAAAATATTTATTGGTAATCTCGCCTCTTGAGATTTCCAAACCCCTTGTGCTGTCAGAGACCCCCAAACGGCTCCCCAACCTGAAAGACTCGCATCTGTTGTGATCACAGTCCAGGTTGGGCGAACAAAAGAAGCCCCTTGAACCAAACAATGGTGATCTATCCACCATGTCAGAGAGTGTCGTACATTGGGATTCAAGGATATTAATAGTGATATCTTTGTATAATCCCTGCACCATTGATTCAGCATACAAAGCTGTAGAGGTCTCATGTGAAAACGAGCAAAGGGGATTGCGTCCGATGCTGCAGTCATGAGACCTAAAACTTCCATACACATAGCCACTGAAGGGAATGACTGAGACTGAAGGTGCCGGCAGGCTGCAACCAATTTTAAACGTCTCTTGTCTGTTAGAGACAGAGTCATGGACACTGAATCTATCTGAAAACCTAAAAAGGTGACCCTTGTCTGAGGAATCAAGAAACTTTTTGGTAAATTGATCCTCCAACCATGTTTCCGAAAAAACAACACTAGTTGATTCGTGTGAGATTCTGCAGTATGTAAAGACTGAGCCAATCTAGTACCAAGATATCGTCCAAATAAGGAAACACTGCAATACCCTGTTCTCTGATTACAGATAGTAGGGCACCCAGAACCTTCGAAAAGATTCTTGGAGCTGTTGCTAGGCCAAATGGAAGAGCAACAAATTGGTAATGCTTGTCTAGAAAAGAGAATCTCAAAAACTGATAGTGTTCTGGATGAATCGGAATATGAAGGTATGCATCCTGCAAGTCTATTGTGGACATATAATGTCCTTGCTGAACAAAAGGCAGAATAGTCCTTATAGTCACCATCTTGAAAGTTGGTACTCTTACATAACGATTCAAAATTTTCAGATCCAGAACTGGTCTGAACAAATTTTCTTTCTTTGGTGCAATGAATAGGTTTGAATAAAACCCCAAACCTTGTTCCTGAAGAGGAACTGGCATGATTACCCCTGAAGACTCCAGGTCTGAAACACACTTCAGAAAAGCCTGAGCTTTTACTGGATTTACAGGAATGTGTGAGAGAAAAAATCTTCTCACAGGAGGTGTTACTTTGAATCCAATTCGATACCCTTGAGAGAGAATGCTCTGAATCCAATGATTTTGGACAGATTTTATCCAAAAATCCTTGAAAAACCTTAATCTGCCCCCTACCAGCTGAGCTGGAATGAGGGCCGCACCTTCATGCGGACTTAGGGGCAGACTTTGGTTTCCTAAATGGCATTGATTTATTCCAATTTGAGGAAGGCTTCCAACTGGAAGCAGATTCCTTGGGAGGAGGATTGAGTTTTTGTTCCTTATTCTGACGAAAGGAACGAAAACGGTTAGAAGCCTTAGATTTACCCTTAGGTTTTTTATCCTGAGGCAAAAAAACTCCTTTTGCTCCAGTGATAGTTGAAATAATAGAATCCAACTGAGAACCAAATAAATTATTACCTTGGAAAGAAAGAGATAGTAATCTAGATTTAGATGTCATATCAGCATTCCAAGATTTAAGCCACAAAGCTCTTCTAGCTAATACAGCTAAAGACATGGATCTAACATCAATTTTGATAATATCAAAAATGGCATCACAAATAAAATGATTAGCATGTTGCAGTAAGCGAACAATGCTAGATATGTCAGAATCCAATTCATGTTGCGCTAAATTTTCCAACCAGAAAGTTGATGCAGCCGCAACATCACCCAAAGAAATAGCAGGTCTGTGAAGATGACCTGAATATAAATAGGCCTTCCTTAGATAAGATTCAAGCTTCCTATCTAAAGGATCCTTAAAGGAAGTGCTATCTTCCATAGGAATAGTGGTACGTTTAGCAAGAGTAGAAATAGCCCCATCAACTTTGGGGATTTTTTCCCAAAACTCTATAGATGTTGCTGGTAAAGGATACAATCTCTTAAACCTTGAAGAAGGAACAAAGGAAGTACCTGGCTTATTCCATTCCCTAGAAATCATATCAGAAATAGCCTCAGGAATGGGAAAAACACCTGGGGAAACCACAGGAGGTTTAAAAACAGCATTTAAACGTTTATTAGACTGAACGTCAATAGGACTGGTTACCTCAATATCCAAAGTAATTAACACTTCTTTTACTAAAGAACGCATATACTCTATTTTAAATAAATAAGTAGATTTGTCAGTGTCAATATCTGAGGAAGGATCTTCTGTTTCAGATAGATCCTCAGCAGAAGAGGATGAATTATTATGTTGTTGGTCATTTGAAATTTCATCAGCTAAATGAGAAGTTTTAAAAGACCTTTTACGTTTATTAGAAGGTGGAAATGCAGACAAAGCCTTCATAATAGATTCAGAAACAAATTCTTTAAAATTTACAGGCATATCATGCACATTAGAAGTTGAAGGAACTGCAACTGGCAATGTACTATTACTAATAGAAACACTATCTGCATGTAAAAGTTTATCATGACAACTATTACAAATGACATTCGGTGGAATAAGTTCTACAATTTTGCAACAAATGCACTTAGCTTTAGTAGAACCGATGTCAGGCAGCAATGTTCCAGCAGAAACTTCAGAGACAGGATCGGATTGGGACATCTTGCTCAATGTAAAAGAAAAAACAACATATAAAGCAAAATTATCTATTTCCTTAAATGACAGTTTCAGGAATGGGAAAAAATGCAAAAGCATAGGCCTCTTGATAGAGAAGAAAGGCAGGAGGCAAACATGAATGGGGTATTGAAATAATGAAAAAAATTTGGCACCAAGTATGACGCACAACGTAACGTAAACTTTTTTGGCGGCAAAAATTACCGGAAATGACACACTTGCGTCACTAATGACGCCGCCGTGTAAAAGGTCTCGACGTCACGTATGACGCCGGAAATGACGAAGTTGCGTAAAAAACGTAATTTCCCGCGCCAAAAAAGTTTGCGCAAAAAATGACGCAATAAAGTCTAACATTTGTTGCACCCGCGGGCCTAATACCCGCAAATGCAAAGTAGTCAAAATTGAAAAAGACTAAACCCCAGGTAAGAAACAAATTTCTTAAAGTGTTTATATTCCCAAATATGAAACTGACAGTCTGCAGAAGGAAATACATTAACCTGACTCATGGCAAATATAAGTATAATACATATATTTAGAACTTTATATAATTTGCATAAAGTGCCAAACCATAGCTGAGAGTGTCTTAAGTAATAAAAACATACTTACCAAAAGACACCCATCCACATATAGCAGATAGCCAAACCAGTACTAAAACAGTTCTTTAGTAGAAGTAATGGTAAATTTGAGAGTATATCGTCGATCTGAAAAGGGAGGTAGGAGATGAATCTCTACGACCGATAACAGAGAACCCATGAAAAAGACCCCTGTTAGGGAAATCATCGTATCCAATAGGTGATACTCCCTTCACGTCCCTCTGACATTCGCTGTACTCTGAGAGGAATCGGGCTTCAACAATGCTGAGAAGCGCATATCAACGTAGAAATCTTAGCAAAAAATTACTTCACCACCTCCATAGGAGGCAAAGTTTGTAAAACTGAATTGTGGGTGTGGTGAGGGGTGTATTTATAGGCATTTTGAGGTTTGGGAAACTTTGCCCCTCCTGGTAGGATTGTATATCCCATATGTCACTAGCTCATGGACTCTTGCCAATTACATGAAAGAAAAGAGACATATTTTTTCTTTTAGCCCAGCTAGAACTTTTAGTTTTTGTGCATCCATTTGTTTTTTCTTTTTACAAGTATTTCTAAATGCCTCTGGTTAGCTCTGGACCTGTGGCCTTTTCCAAGCATCTCAAACTCCTGGATTGTTTTACATCGGACTTTCATTTGGGACTATTTGCTCTTATTTCACTCTGGGACATTTGTTGTTTTCTTTTTCTTGGGACGTCCCCTCCATATATCCTTATTTGGTTCTTAGGGCACTGTGAGGTCCATTATGTATATCTTAACTCAGATTAATATCTATTGTTCTTTTTTATATTGCTTCTCGATATACTTTTATTTTATTTTTTGTTTTTATGTTGGATTAAATTAGTTTTCTATGAATCACTTTTTATGCTGGATTTAATTAGTTCTTTATAATCATTTTGTTTCTTATTAATAATATAGCATGTTTACACCTTGCATTCATACCCAAATGTATACAGTAACCCTTTATGCATTTATCTCCACTTTGTCCTACTGAAGATTTGCACTTATTTCCATTCAGTCATATTGAATATACCCCAGTACTGGTTATATTTGCCTGAGTACCCTCTCTATAGCACACTTAAGCCGCTATTTTTGTGTACCTCCCCTCACTTGTTCTATATATAATACGATCCTGTTAGGTGATCGTTATCCTATAGTGAGCTTGTGTGCCCTCTCATTTGGCGCTGACTACTACCTATTTTTCTTCTGGATTAAGATAAAATTAGCTATCATTTTTTATTGTTTAGTGCACAAATTATCATTAAATCAATTTATGTTAAACTGTGCAATTAATTTGTGCTTTGGATAACTTAAAGGGAAAGGATACCCATATGTTGAAGCACTTGATGCAGCTTATCTGCAAAAAGCTGACTAGAAAATGCCACCTGAACATCTTTATGTAAAAAAGGAAGATATTTTACTTCAAAATTTCCTCAGTAGCCACATTCCAGTGTAAACTGACTTTAAACAGCCAATCAGGATGCTAGTTCCTGGGACTTGCAAAGGAGCATGCATCTGGCATGTGCAGGAACAGTCATCTTATGTGTTTTGCTTTTTTCAACATGCAGCTGACAGCAGCTGAAGTATAACTGTTCACATAACACTTACTACTCTGAGCTGAACAAATTTTGAGGTACAATATCTTCCTTTTTTACATAGAGATGTTCAGATTATATTTTCTTGTCAACTTTTTACAGCTATGCTGCATCATTTTTAAGTGATTTAGCATATGAGTATTATGTCCCTTTAAAGGGACATGAAACCCACCTTTTTTTATTTTATGATTTAAAAAGAGCATTCGATTTTAAACAACTTTCCAATTTACCTCTATTTTCTTATTTGCTTCATTCTCTTTATATCCTTTGTTGAAAAGCATTTCTAAATAGGCTCAGTAGTTCCTGATTGGTGGCTGCACATAGATGCTCTGTGTGATTGACTCACCCATGTGCGTTGCTATTTTTTAAGTAAAGAATACATAAATAATGAAGTTAAAGGGACATTAAATGAAATAATTAAATAATTCTAGATAGAATTATGCATTCAAAAGGAAAAAAGATTGATCTGAGAACAACATGTAGATGCATTTTTTAAAGTTTCATAGTCTGTTTAAATAGTGACAAAGTAAGTGTAAAGTTTTAGGGTCATATTTATCAAAGCGTCAACTATGTTGTATTCGCAGGCGTCAATACGCTCGCGAAACATTGCTAAACATTGCGGCCATGGATCTGAATACGATCTCCTTATTTATCAAAAAAGCCGTCAAAAACACGCGCGTCAAGTACGGTGCAAAGAGCATCGGACTGGTGTTAATTAACATTCATCAATGTCGCGGCTATTCGGGTTTTTCCCAACTTTATTTATATAATTTCATTACTGTCCACGAACAAGTACATTTCTCTTTAGCACATTATTGTATACATTGTAAATGTATTCTTTTTCTGAGCATGACTAATTGCGAATTTAGCAAGTAGCGACATATTTGGTGCAAAGTGGATAGTGAATTATTCTAATTCTTTTTAATATTCTACATACAATTTAGTATGTAAATACACACACACACACATATATATATATATATATATATATATATATATATATATATATATACAGGTGGCCCTCGATTTACAATGGTTCAATTTACACGGTTTCAGAATAACAACCTTTTTTTCCAGTCATGTGACTGCTATTGAAAAGCATTGAGAAGCAGTGCATTTATTAAAATAGCCAGTAGGTGGAGCTGTCCGCTTGTGTTGCAGCAAAGCCAAGCAAGCTGAAATTAATCAGTTTAACCAGACCTGAGCTATCGAGTAGATTTCAAAGGAACAAGATCTTCCTGTCTATAAATCAGTCCAGATTGGAATGCATAGAAAGAACTGTTTGCAGAAAAATGCAAGTGAAGTCTGTGTTGTGTGATTATTTTATTAGGTTTATAATGCTGTTTAGCAAATGTTTTTGTTCATTTAACTTAATTATATATTCTGTGTTGTGTGATTATTTTATTAGGTTTATAATGCTGTTTAGCATTTAAAGTCTTCATTTCAAAGCTTTAAAAATAGTGTATTAGGTGTTACTTATGACAATTTTGAGAGGGGCCTGGAACCTATCTCCCTCACTTCCCATTGACTTACATTATAAACTGGGTTTTAATTTACAACGGTTTCGATTTACAACCATTCCTTCTGGAACCTAACCCCGGCGTAAACTGAGGGCTACCTGTATATATGTTATGTCAGAAATATTTTGCAAACATATTTACATGTCCCTAAGTTCCTTTTTTTGTTCTAAACAAAGTTGTTTGTCATATATCTGTGTTTGTTTATACCACAATATGTATGTATTGTAAATGTATTATTATTCTGAGCAGGAATAATTGCAAATATAACATGTAATCAGAGTATCATATGTATTTATTTGCAATCATTGTATAGGAAAGTAAAAATGTAAGTTGCACTAGTGGCCTGCACACATTTGTCTCTTGTGATTGGCTAAATAGATGTGTTCAGCTAGCTGCCAGTAGTGCAATGCTGTTCCTTCAGTAAAGGATAACAAGAGAATGAAGCAAATTTCATAAAAAAAGTAAATTGGAAAGTTGTTTAAAATTGTATGTTCTATCCAAATCATGAAATAATATTTTGGGCTTTCTGTCCCTTTAAGAGCTGAGCTAGGTTTCTCTCTGCACCTGTCTAACCCCTCCTGATTGCAATCTATGTTTAAAAAATACCCCTTAACAGGTGTTATAAAATGGATGGCATATAAGATGACATTTCTTACAGAAAAATAAATTCAAAAAAAGGAAGAAATACTCTGAAAATAGCATGACAGTAAAGAGGTGATTTTAATGTCTGCTGTATCTGAATCATGACAGTTTAAAGTTAGGTGGGCCATCCCTTTGAGCTATCAGTTTAAGATTATATTGAATCAAACATCAATTCAAATTTGAAAATCCTTGTCTAAAATATTACACTGTGCGTCCTAATGTCAGCATCAATGTTTATCTTTAATTCTAAATTTACATATACATAGTAACATAGTATATGAGGTTGAAAAAAGACCGAAGTCCATCGCGTTCAACCTATACAAATCTAAAATATTTACAAAAAGCTCCAGTTATACTTAAATAATCCCATTAAAAGGTGACCCATTTAATACTAGCAATCATATCTATGAATTTTGTTTATAGACAGAAATGTATCCAAACAATTTTTAAATGTATCTAGGGTATTGGCATTCACTACCTCCTTTATAGTAACATAGTAACTAGTAACATAGTATACTTTCGAAGTATAATACACAATGTAACAAATGGCACTTACAAGATCTGATGAGTGATCAATCACACATGTATCGAGCAATTTGATTTGCTAGTGATAGTTTATAATGTGTATTTGAATCAGATTGGGTGATGTCATAAATCATGTGATTATGCATATTCCAATCAAAAGTGGTGGAAAAATTCACTAGTGTCTGGGTTATTTAGGAGTTTGCGTCATAATTGGTGTGAAAAGTGTTGAGTCAAATATGGCGCGAAGTGGAGAGTGGGACTTGTATTACATGGCTTAAACATGGTGCACATAGATTTTTACAACAAATAAAAAGGAAGTTAGCCATAATATGTTGTGTATTTATTTCATTTTTATCTCTATATCTATTAGTGAGACAAGTTTGGGGAAAAACTTTGCACCAAATATGTAGAAATAATATTGTCCCCTTGCTTTGTAATGAGAGACAAACTTGTAGCATAATCCATAAGTAGTAATGTATTTTTCATTGTTTCCCTATATCTACTAGTGCACCAAATGTGGAGCAATAATATTGTTTGATTTAGAAAGGGTATACAATTTTAATAAAGTTTCTAATTTACTTTTATTATGTAATATACTTCATTCTCTTGCAGCATCAAACATAACCTTTCTGTGTTTTCCAACTCCAATTGAGTTCTATTGCCTTCGTGACCTCAAGGGTGGCGGATTGAAAACCAGGTTCACTGAGTAGGAAAAGACGCAAGCGTAACTGTAGAATTTTTGATAACTTCGTGAGAGCTTCAAATAGTGTCAAATAGGAGGGCGAATGAACACGATTCTGCTCGAATTCCACAGGTTTTCAACTCGCATCGATCTGCGTCGGATTGAGATCGTGGGATTGTATGTTACGTCACAAATTTCAACATTTGCAGTTGTTGACGCTTTGATAACTACGGCGGATCAATCTCACAACAATTACGACGCGGAATTCCAGCGTATTTTCAGTTGAGGCTTTGATAAATATCCCCCATAGTATCTATAAAACAATGGGGGCTGCCATTTTGTAACTTAGGTTACATTCTCTGCTGTGGCCAATTAGAGATATTTATAAATAGGTCACTAGAGTGTGCAGCCAATGACTGTGAGGAATATTACAGTGTTCTGCACTTCCATTTCTAACAGGAACTGAAAAGCTCACGATTCAAAATGGAATTACAGGTAAAGGGGACAAAATAAATAATGAAAGTATTTTGAAGATTATTTTTTTTTTATATAGGATTTTTATATTGTTATATTACCATTTTAATTAGATAATAGAAGTAAATTGGAATGTTGATTAAAATTGCATTCTCTATCTGAATCGAGAAACAAAAATGTTGGGTTTCATGTTCCTTTAAGCAGGCCAGTTAATGTACCTGAAAAACTTGATTTAGTTAAAGCATCTGAATAGGATTTCCAACTGAGTTTCTACTGAAAGACTTGAAACTATAACACATTTTTCTTGTATGAGTTGTCAAATTCATTATAAAAAAAGGAATGAGGGCTTTCCTCCCACAAAATTCAGGAATTCAAGGTCTCCATTCTGTGAATAAAATAGTAATGCAGAGATGTGCCACTTAAATATCCAGAACACTGCAACAGGGAAGCTCTTGACTCACCAGAATCAGCAGTTATGCTAAGACTTAAAGGGACATAAGACTCAAAATATTTCTTTCATGGGTCAGATACAGCATAGACTTCTAAACAGCTTTCCATTTCACTTCAATTATAACATTTGCTTCATTCTTTAAGTATTCTTTGTTGAAGGAGCAGCGGCTCATAAAACCAGTGCCTAAATAAATAAATACATAATTATTCATTATTTTGATACATATATGCTGATTATATGAGCAATTAAAGGGACACTGAACCCAATTTTTTTTCTTTTGTGATTCAGATAGAGCAGGCAATTTTAAGCAACTTTCTAATGTACTCCTACTATCAAATTTTCTTCATTCTCTTGGTATGTTTATTTGAAAAGCAAGAATGTAAGTTTAGATGCCGGCCCATTTTTGGTGACCAACCTGGGTTGTCCTTGCTGATTGGGCAGCACCAATAAACAAATGCTGTCCATGGTTCTGAACCACAAATTTGCTGGCTACTCAGCTTAGATGCCTTCTTTTTCAAATAAAGATATCAAGAGAACGAATAAAAATTGATAACAGAAGTAAATTAGAAAGTTGCTTAAAATTGCATGCTCTATCTGAATCACAAAAGAAAAAATTTGGGTACAGTGTCCCTTTAAGTACTGAATTGCATATAAATGTATTTGTCACTTTATATGACATGAATGTATGTTTTCCAAAAAACTACTTGACATCTCTGGCAATGATTCCCATAGAGCAAGCAATTTTAAACATTTTCACATTTACTTCTATTTTCAAATGTAGCGGTTACTCTTGGGCTCCTTTGTTGAAGTTAGCTCCTTTCTACAAGAGCATACTCAGGTAGGCTCAGGAGGATGCATGTGTCTTAAAGAGGCACTAAATGCTAATTATTTTTGATAGGCTGCATAAAAATAAACCTAATGCCACCTTTTGCAGCCAGTCCAGTGTCCTCCTATCTCCTTATTTGTACCCATGGGTACGGTTACTTATCTGATCCACTGGCCACCTAGCTCTGTAGAGTGTTGTTTACAAAGCTCCTATGTTCAGCCTGCATTCTTAAACCTGTACACCCCTGTCAATGAATGGAATGCATCAGGAAAGCAGACGTGAAACGCTGCTGTTACTGGGTATAGGAACATGTGGTTCATCTTCTAATTGGCTGTACCGCAACACTTGCAGGGCTTTGAAAAAAACACCCTTCAGTGTTGGGCAGCCATTGGATCAGGTAAGTAACCGTACAAGAGCAGCCATTGGATCAGGTAAGTAACCGTACAAGAGCAGCCATTGGATCAGGTAAGTAACCGTACAAGAGCAGCCATTGCATCAGGTAAGTAACCGTACAAGAGCAGCCATTGGATCAGGTAAGTAACCGTACAAGAGCAGCCATTGCATCAGGTAAGTAACCGTACAAGAGCAGCCATTGGATCAGGTAACGAACAAGGGGTACAAAGAAGAATATGGAAGAAGATACTGGAACAGCTGCAAAACCAGTAATAGTATTATTTGTATACAATTTGCAGCATAACAAAATAAAACGTGTTTAGTGACCCTTTAAAGGGGTACTAAACCCATTTTTTTCCTTTCATTATAGGTTCAGCACCCTGGATAGCGTTTGCTTATTGGTGGCTACATTTAGCCACCAATCAACAAGCGTTACAAAGGGTCCTAAACCAAAAATAGGCCGGCTCCTAAGCTTTACATTACAGTTTTTCAAATAAAGATAGTAAGAGAACAAAGAAAATTTGATAATAGGAGTAAAGTAGAAAGGTGCTTAAAATTGCATACTCTATCTGAATCATTTAATATTATAGATATAAATAAACAATTGACTAAAATTATTTTTTTATGTTTCTTTAAAGTCCATTTAAATCAGTGGTTTGTAAAGTGTTAGGCGGACCTCCCCAGGGGGGCGCTAGAATATATAAGGGGAGGCAGCAGTGACACCGTACTATCCTATGAAAACCACAAGCAGCTGACTTTGGCAAATGATCCATATTGATATGGACACTTGGCATGTAGTGGTAGAATAAGGCAAAGGGCGGGATGGAAGTGGAAGATAGGCACTGAGGTTGATTTTGCTTATTGATATGGACACTTGGCATGTAGTGGTAGAATAAGGCAAAGGGCGGGATGGAAGTGGAAGATAGGCACTGAGGTTGAGTTTGCTCATTGATATGGACACTTGGCATGTAGTGGTAGAATAAGGCAAAGGGCGGGATGGAAGTGGAAGATAGGCACTGAGGTTGAGTTTGCTCATTGATATGGACACTTGGCATGTAGTGGTAGAATAAGGCAAAGGGCGGGATGGAAGTGGAAGGTAGGCACTGAGGTTGAGTTTGCTCATTGATATGGACACTTGGCATGTAGTGGTAGAATAAGGCAAAGGGCGGGATGGAAGTGGAAGGTAGGCACTGAGGTTGAGTTTGCTCATTGATATGGACACTTGGCATGTAGTGGTAGAATAAGGCAAAGGGCGGGATGGAAGTGGAAGGTAGGCACTGAGGTTGAGTTTGCTCATTGATATGGACACTTGGCATGTAGTGGTAGAATAAGGCAAAGGGCGGGATGGAAGTGCAAGATAGGCACTGAGGTTGAGTTTGCTCATTGATATGGACACTTGGCATGTAGTGGTAGAATAAGGCAAAGGGCGGGATGGAAGTGGAAGATAGGCACTGAGGTTGAGTTTGCTCATTGATATGGACACTTGGCATGTAGTGGTAGAATAAGGCAAAGGGCGGGATGGAAGTGGAAGATAGGCACTGAGGTTGATTTTGCTGTTGTCTTGATCAGTAACTTGCTTTTCACACAGGAGTAACAAAGTGCAAATTGGAACGTGAGTGAAGAACTCTTGTGGTTGAGCAGAACCTGCTGTTGAGAGCTGTGTGTAAACCCTGAATGTCAATTCCCCAAATTAAAAAAAAAATTACAATTTCCTATTATTGGGAGACACTTTGAAAACCCCTGATTTAAATTAAAAAGGCACCATGGGCACTTGAGAGCATTTTTCAGAAGATTATCACCAGTTTGGTCACACCCTCTCGAAAAGGTTTGTCTTCCCCACTATAAACTGAACTACTTAAAGGGACATGAAACCCAAAAATGTTCTTTCATGATTTAGGTAGAACATACAATTTTAAACAACTTTCCAGTTTACTTCTATTATCAAATTAGTTCATTCTCTTGGTATCATTTGTTGAAGGAGCAGCAATGCACTACTGGTTTCTAACTGAAAACATGGGTGAGTCAATGACAATCGGTATATATATGCAGCCACCAATCAGAAGCTAGAGCCTAGGTTATTTGCTGCTCCTGAGCTGTCCTAGATAAACTTTTCAGCAAAGGATAATAAGAGAAGAAAGCAAATTAAATAATAAAAGTCAATTGGAAAGTTTTTTTAAGATTGTAGGCTCTGTCTGAATCATGTATGTGTAATTATGTCTATACCGTCCCTTTACTCAAGATCTAATAAATCTGTCCAGGAATTGAACAATAAAGTGCTATACAGCAACAGTAGTAACAACTTGCTCAGAGAAATAAACAAGCTGAGGACAAATCTGGCAATCTGTGTATACACAATAACAACTGGACCTGTAATTGAGAAGGTTTTGTGGGGTAAAACACTTCTCACCACAATATCTACTCGAGCCAGTCACCTGTACGTTAATAAAATAATTGGGGCACTTGCACCTTTCACTCAAACGCAGAGCACTAGAATACAGCATTTTGTTTGGTTTAATAACCACCAATTTCTCTCACAGTGACTCCTGATAGAACTGAAAGAGAAGGATAAAGAGTTTAGATTCTCACCCAAAGGGAAAAAATACCTCATATAAGTATAACAATGGGAGTGCATTTGTATAGTTCTATACATTTTCTATGTGACATGAACTTGAGATATCATATTATTGCCTTGTGCCTTTTTCGTGTTGTGCTCTTCCCACCCCTATATATATATATATATATATATATATATATATATATATATATATATTATACATAACAAAACAAACTGTCAGTGTTTCAGTGCTTGTAACAATATGGGTAAAGAATTGCAGATCTATCTAACACAGCAGGATGAAAGCAATACAAAAAGAGAAGACATTTATAACAAAAAAACTCAGGAACATTCACTTAGATAAACCACAGAAACTAGCTAAGACTTGCAGACCTCCTAACTGTCCCTATTTGAGAGGGAAAGTCCCTGTTTCTGAGCTTTGTCCCGCTGTCACTTTGAGACATACACACCCAAAGACAACCCAGACACACCCACAATCCCACCTACTAACCACCCACCCATGATCCCTCCTAACACGGCTCCACCCACAAAATGGTGATAGGCCTCTATCAACTCCTGTGTCCCTGATACTTAGCCACAAATGTTGGGAGGTATGGGCTTGAATTCAGCACAACAAAAATATTAGGTAAAAGCCTAACAGGCGCCAGGCAGGATGATGAACAGGCAGACATTACAATTTTTCCTGGGAGTGCCGACTACGTTGTTTTGCTATATGCAGGCAGACATTACAACCCAGATTTGCAGAGTTCAAATAAGGCACAAAGTGTTAAATTATCGGCTAAGTCAAGATGTTGCAGAGGTCAAACCCAAAAGCAAACAGAGTCTAGGCAAGAATCTTAAATGTCATGCCACCGTTTTGCTGCCATATACAATAATATTTTAAAAATGGTTAACTTTTCCAGAAACTTAGACAAATGGTTGTAAAAGGTTCTGTGGGGTCCCCTTTGTTCAGAAATAGCAGACATGCATGGCTTTGCGATTAGTTTTTGGCAATTAGAAGGGCACTAATTGCAACTGCGCACAACACTTCTGAAATTCTGGGGAGTGAAAGGGTTAATTAGTTAAGCTTGTAAGGGTAATAGTATTTTAATGCAGGGATTACCCTCCTACCTGAAACTTCCCACCTATCTGATAACAGCTCCCACCTACACTCCTGACCACCATCTTTGGTAGTGGCAGACAGTCTGCCAGTATTAAAGGGACATTATACACTAGATTTTTCTGTGCATAAATGTTTTGTAGATGATCCATTTATATAGCCCATACAGGTTGTTGTTTTTTGTTTTTTTAAATGTATAGTTTTGCCTATTTTTAAATAACATTGTGCTAATTTTCAGACTCCTAACTAAGCCCCAAGGTTTTGGGAGAATACTGATGTATACCTACTCCAGCTTGCTCCTGTTTGTGTAAAGGTCTTTTCATATGCAGAGGAAGGGGGAAGTGTCTGCTTTCACTGGGTGTTCCAGTCGACCTAATCAAATGTGCTAAACTGAGAGCTTCTAAGTAAGTTTTTAAAAGGTTTTATACTGAATTTTTAGATCAGCATTTGTGCATATTCTTTTTAGTAGTGTCTATTACATGCAGTTATATGGAAATTTGTGTATACTGTCCCTTTAAGTTTTATGGATTCTTTGTTTTTTCAAATCAATTAATTGTATTTATTTATTTTCTGCAGTGTTGGATCCCCTCTTAGATTCCCAACTCCCTGATCCCCCTTAAACAGATCTCTAACCCTCCACCATCCCACTGGTGTCCACCATCTTAGGTACTGGCAGATATCTGCCAGTACCCTGTTCACAGTTTGTTTGTTTTTTGTTCTGTAGTGTAGCAGGCCCTGCTTGACACCCAAGACTGCTGGAGCTTCCTGAAGGTCGGACGTAGATATGCGTTGTGCTGAACAATGGGCTACATACCACATAACGTATATCTATGTTCGATTGGTGCAAGGGGTTAAACAGGAAAAGTGCACACCTAATGAGGATGGGCATACAGTGGGCATTCCAGACTGCTTTCCATTAGTGTTCATTCTAGTAGCAGAAACCAAGGTAGGTATGCAGATAGCCAGGGTGGACCAGGGATTCAAAGGTATTACAAATCTCTTGGTTGCCAGTAACGTGCACAAGGCAGTTAATTATCCCCTTTTTTGCATTGAAAAGGCCAACGAAAGTCATTTAAAAAACTTGGTTACCAGTAAGTACCGTCTGTGCTTTAACCTATTGATTTCCAGCAACACAGTCATTTAACCCATTTGTTGCCTGTAACACATAGAAACATATAATTTGACGGTAGATAAGAACCGAAAAGGCCCATCAAGTCTACCCATATTATGTCACTTTTTTCTTAGGATAGCCTTATGCATGTCCCAGGCATTTTTTAATTCATTTACAGTCAATGGCCTAGATTTAGAGTTCGGCGGTAAAAGGGCTGTTAACGCTCCGCGTGCTTTTTTCTGGCCGCACCATAAATTTAACTCTGGTATCGAGAGTTAAAACAAATGCTGCGTTAGGCTCCAAAAAAGGAGCGTAGGGCATTTTTAGCGCAAATGCAACTCTCGATACCAGAGTTGCTTACGGACGCGGCCGGCATCAAAAACGTGCTCGTGCACGATTCCCCCATAGGAAACAATGGGACTGTTTGAGCTGAAAAAAAACCTAACACCTGCAAAAAAGCAGCGTTCAGCTCCTAACGCAGCCCCATTGTTTCCTATGGGGAAACACTTCCTACGTCTGCACCTAACACTCTAACATGTACCCCGAGTCTAAGCACCCCTAACCTTACACTTATTAACCCCTAATCTGCCACTCCCGCTATCGCTGACCCCTGCATATTATTATTAACCCCTAATCTTCCGCTCCGTAAACCGCCGCAACCTACGTTATCCCTATGTACCCCTAATCTGCTGCCCTAACATCGCCGACCCCTATATTATATTTATTAACCCCTAATCTGCCGCCCCCAACGTCGCCGACAGCTACCTACACTTATTAACCCCTAATCTGCCGAGCGGACCTGAGCGCTACTATAATAAAGTTATTAACCCCGAATCCGCCTCACTAACCCTATCATAAATAGTATTAACCCCTAATCTGCCCTCCCTAACATCGCCGACACCTACCTTCAATTATTAACCCCTAATCTGACGACCGGAGCTCACCGCTATTCTAATAAATGTATTAACCCCTAAAGCTAAGTCTAACCCTAACACTAACACCCCCCTAACTTAAATATAATTTTAATCTAACGAAATAAATTAACTCTTATTAAATAAATTAATCCTATTTAAAGCTAAATACTTACCTGTAAAATAAACCCTAATATAGCTACAATATAAATTATAATTATATTATAGCTATTTTAGGATTAATATTTATTTTACAGGCAACTTGGTATTTATTTTAACTAGGTACAATAGCTATTAAATAGTTAAGAACTATTTAATAGTTACCTAGTTAAAATAATAACAAATTTACCTGTAAAATAAATCCTAACCTAAGATATAATTAAACCTAACACTACCCTATCAATAAAATAATTAAATAAACTACCTACAATTACCTACAATTAACCTAACACTACACTATCAATAAATTAAATAAACACAATTGCTACAAATAAATACAATTAAATAAACTAGCTAAAGTACAAAAAATAAAAAAGAACTAAGTTACAGAAAATAATAAAATATTTACAAACATAAGAATAATATTACAACAATTTTAAACTAATTACACCTACTCTAAGCCCCCTAATAAAATAACAAAGCCCCCCAAAATAATAAATTCCCTACCCTATTCTAAATTAAAAAAGTTACAAGCTCTTTTACCTTACCAGCCCTGAACAGGGCCCTTTGCGGGGCATGCCCCAAGAAGTTCAGCTCTTTTGCCTGTAAAAAAAAACATACAATACCCCCCCCCCAACATTACAACCCACCACCCACATACCCCTAATCTAACCCAAACCCCCCTTAAATAAACCTAACACTAATCCCCTGAAGATCTTCCTACCTTGTCTTCACCATCCAGGTATCACCGATCCGTCCTGGCTCCAAGATCTTCATCCAACCCAAGCGGGGGTTGGCGATCCATAATCCGGTGCTGAAGAGGTCCAGAAGAGGCTCCAAAGTCTTCATCCTATCCGGCAAGAAGAGGACATCCGGACCGGCAACCATCTTGATCCAAGCGGCATCTTCTATCTTCATCCGATGACGACCGGCTCCATCCTGAAGACCTCCACCGCGGACCCATCTTCTTCCGGCGACGTCCAACTGCAGAATGACGGTTCCTTTAAGGGACGTCATCCAAGATGGCGTCCCTCGAATTCCGATTGGCTGATAGGATTCTATCAGCCAATCGGAATTAAGGTAGGAATATTCTGATTGGCTGATGGAATCAGCCAATCAGAATCAAGTTCAATCCGATTGGCTGATCCAATCAGCCAATCAGATTGAGCCTGCATTCTATTGGCTGTTCCGATCAGCCAATAGAATGCGAGCTCAATCTGATTGGCTGATTGGATCAGCCAATCGGATTGAACTTGATTCTGATTGGCTGATTCCATCAGCCAATCAGAATATTCCTACCTTAATTCCGATTGGCTGATAGAATCCTATCAGCCAATCGGAATTCGAGGGACGCCATCTTGGATGACGTCCCTTAAAGGAACCGTCATTCTGCAGTTGGACGTCGCCGGAAGAAGATGGGTCCGCGGTGGAGGTCTTCAGGATGGAGCCGGTCGTCATCGGATGAAGATAGAAGATGCCGCTTGGATCAAGATGGTTGCCGGTCCGGATGTCCTCTTCTTGCCGGATAGGATGAAGACTTTGGAGCCTCTTCTGGACCTCTTCAGCACCGGATTATGTATCGCCAACCCCCGCTTGGGTTGGATGAAGATCTTGGAGCCAGGACGGATCGGTGATACCTGGATGGTGAAGACAAGGTAGGAAGATCTTCAGGGGATTAGTGTTAGGTTTATTTAAGGGGGGTTTGGGTTAGATTAGGGGTATGTGGGTGGTGGGTTGTAATGTTGGGGGGGGGGGGTATTGTATGTTTTTTTTTACAGGCAAAAGAGCTGAACTTCTTGGGGCATGCCCCGCAAAGGGCCCTGTTCAGGGCTGGTAAGGTAAAAGAGCTTGTAACTTTTTTAATTTAGAATAGGGTAGGGAATTTATTATTTTGGGGGGCTTTGTTATTTTATTAGGGGGCTTAGAGTAGGTGTAATTAGTTTAAAATTGTTGTAATATTATTCTTATGTTTGTAAATATTTTATTATTTTCTGTAACTTAGTTCTTTTTTATTTTTTGTACTTTAGCTAGTTTATTTAATTGTATTTATTTGTAGCAATTGTGTTTATTTAATTTATTGATAGTGTAGTGTTAGGTTAATTGTAGGTAATTGTAGGTAGTTTATTTAATTATTTTATTGATAGGGTAGTGTTAGGTTTAATTATATCTTAGGTTAGGATTTATTTTACAGGTAAATTTGTTATTATTTTAACTAGGTAACTATTAAATAGTTCTTAACTATTTAATAGCTATTGTACCTGGTTAAAATAATTACAAAGTTGCCTGTAAAATAAATATTAATCCTAAAATAGCTATAATATAATTATAATTTATATTGTAGCTATATTAGGGTTTATTTTACAGGTAAGTATTTAGCTTTAAATAGGATTAATTTATTTAATAAGAGTTAATTTATTTCGTTAGATTAAAATTATATTTAAGTTAGGGGGGTGTTAGTGTTAGGGTTAGACTTAGCTTTAGGGGTTAATACATTTATTAGAATAGCGGTGAGCTCCGGTCGTCAGATTAGGGGTTAATAATTGAAGGTAGGTGTCGGCGATGTTAGGGAGGGCAGATTAGGGGTTAATACTATTTATGATAGGGTTAGTGAGGCGGATTCGGGGTTAATAACTTTATTATAGTAGCGCTCAGGTCCGCTCGGCAGATTAGGGGTTAATAAGTGTAGGTAGGTGTCGGCGACGTTGAGGGGGGCAGATTAGGGGTTAATAAATATAATATAGGGGTCGGCGGTGTTAGGGGCAGCAGATTAGGGGTACATAGGGATAACGTAGGTGGCGGCGCTTTGCGGTCGGAAGATTAGGGGTTAATTATTGTAAGTAGCTGGCGGCGATGTTGTGGGGGGCAGATTAGGGGTTAATAAATGTAATATAGGGGTCGGCGGGGTTAGGGGCAGCAGATTAGGGGTACATAAGTATAACGTAGGTGGCGGTCGGAAGATTAGGGGTTAAAATTTTTAATCGAGTGGCGGCGATGTGGGGGGAGCTCGGTTTAGGGGTACATAGGTAGTTTATGGGTGTTAGTGTACTTTAGGGTACAGTAGTTAAGAGCTTTATGAACCGGCGTTAGCCAGAAAGCTCTTAACTCCTGCTTTTTTCAGGCGGCTGGAATCTTGTCGTTAGAGCTCTAACGCTCACTGCAGAAACGACTCTAAATACCAGCGTTAGAAAGATCCCATTGAAAAGATAGGCTACGCAAATGGCGTAGGGGGATCTGCGGTATGGAAAAGTCGCGGCTGCAAAGTGAGCGTTAGACCCTTTAATCACTGACTCCAAATACCAGCGGGCGGCCAAAACCAGCGTTAGGAGCCTCTAACGCTGGTTTTGACGGCTACCGCCGAACTCTAAATCTAGGCCAATGTGTTTACCACCTCAAATGGACGTTTATTCCATGAATCCACTATCCTTTCTATAAAAAAATGCTTCCTCAACACAATTTTTTTTTTAAAGTAACAGACTATTTGACTTCCAATAACACAAATACAGCTGTGACTGTCTGTCTAGACTTATGTAACCTCTTGCTTGTACAATGCACACACAGATAATCAAGGGCTTAAATCAATACTGTGTAACATACAATAGCAATATAACATCCCATTAAAAAATACACGCAGCATAGAGTTAACCCCCTTGACTGACCAGGATACATGCTGTAATGATTTCACATTTTGACTGCCTGAAACTTGCATAGGAAATAAAGAGGTTAATCCCTTAACTCCTCCTTTGTATGTATGTTACACATACAGTTGATTATTTCTTGTAGAACATCTCATGGGGGAATTGAAGAGAGCGAGAGAAGGAAGGAGGAGGAGAAAGCTGAGCCTGGCTGATGTGCATATGAGTCATATATTATCAAAACGATATAAAAGTCTCTGTATGTCAAAATTAATTAAGTTTAACTGGCTATAAAAATAGCATTTTTAAGACAGACCCTTTAAAAAACATTTTAAAATATTAACAGACTAGTTTAAAAATAGTTAATTTCTATTAATTAATACATTAGTTAATTATTGTAGTCTATAAGTGGGTTGCTGACCTCCTACCCTTGAAAAACTCATCTTAAAATGGACAGTAAAGTCAAAATGTACTGCTCTATACAATGTTTATTTCCTTAAAGGGACACTGAACCCAAATTTTTTCTTTCGTGATTCAGATAGAGCATGCACTTTTTTTTAATTTCCAATTTACTCCTATTATCAAATTTTCTTTAAAAAATCTTTATTTGAAAAGCAAGAATGTAAGTTTAAATGCTGGCCCATTTTGAACAACCTGGGTTGTTCTTGCTGATTGGTGGATAAATTCAACAACCAATAAACAAGTGCTGTCCAGAGTCTGAATCAAAAAAATGCTTAGATGCCTTCTTTTTCAAATAAAGATAGCAAGAGAACTAAGAAAAATTGATAATAGGAGTAAATTAGAAAGTTGCTTAAAATTGCATGCTCTATCTGAATCACGAAAGAAAAAATTTGGGTTCAGCGTCCCTTTAAGCCTATTGGACGTAGGAACAGAGAGGGAGGGAAGAGAGCTGTCTGAGAGGGATCAGGTAAGGATCAGGGCATAGGAAGTGTCAGGTGGGAGTTTAATCTCTACATTACAGCTAAAAGTAACCTTACAAGCTACCTGATTCACCCCTTCACTGCCGGGCATATTCGAAGTGTGGTGCACAGCTGCAATTAGTGCCCTACTAATTACCAAAAAGCAATGGCAAAGCCATACATGTCTGCTATTTCTGAACAAAGGGGATCCCAGAGAAGCTTTTAGAACCATTTGTGTTATGACTGCACAAGCGGTATGTAAATCATTTCAGAGAGAAACCTAAAGTTTCTAAAAAAGTGAAACATTGGGTTGTCTAATAAAGAAAAATATATAGCTTTGATAGCTAAATAAAAAAAAACAAGGCTCTATTTTTGTGATAGCAAAAATGTTAATAATTTTCTGGTACTTTAATCAAATTTTTCTCTAAAATCCCTAGCCCTGAAAGGGTTAATTATGGAAAATAGAAACTTTAAAAACAAAATGTATGCTTTCTTGATAAATTAATTTCTTTCATGGTGATGAGAGTCCACATGCCATTACTCCGGGGATTCAAGTCCAGGCCACTAGGAGGAGGCAAACATTCCCAAAGCTCTAAGAGCACTTAATCCCCCCAATGACGTAAAAAAAATTTTTTAAGGCAGGCACCTAACTACCAGACACTACTGCCTGAAGGACTTTCCTACCAAACACAAAATGGTAGAATATAGAGAAAGTATGTTGCTGCCTTGAAAATGTATTCAATACAATCCTCATTCTTGAAAACCCAAGTAGAAGAAAATGATCTAGTGCAATGTTGTCTTGGTAATCAGGAGATTTAGCCAAAAAGCTAAAGAAACTGATGAGGCCCTCTGACTTATGGGGACCAAGGAACACACAAATTTAAGGATTGTCTAATAACCTTTGTAATTTGAAAGTAGAATTCTAATGCCCTTACAATATCTAAAATAAGAAAGCGACCATCAAATTAATTCTTTGGATTAAGACAAAGAGATGGGCTATAATCTAATTGATGATATTGAAAATAACTTTGGGGAAAAAAATCTTCCAACAAGAGATATTGCAAAAAACAAAAACAAAAATTCCAAGGCAGAAGCTACATGTCCAAAGCATGCAAGTTTTAAAAAGAGACACCTGAAAAGCTGATGAGTAGAACTTGGTTTATACACTGGATATATCCTGACTAAGTCTAAACTAAGCCTTGATGTCAAGACACTTACGGCTAGATTACGAGTTTTGCGGTATGAGTGAAAAAGCAGCGTTAAGGCTCATAACGCTGCTTTTTCACTACCGCTGTTATTACGAGCCTTGCAGGTTTAGGGGCACCGCACACTTTTTTGCCCGTACCGCAAATTAACTTACGCAATTTGCGTAAAGTCTTTTTTCAATGGGACTTCTATAGTGCCGATATTACAAGCTTTTTCTGGGAGGCCAAAAAGTGAGCGGTACAGCCTATCCCGCAAGATTGGTAACGCATTCTAAAGTCAGTAGTTATGAGTTTTACACTACAAAGCTGTAGCATAAAACTCATAACTAAAGTGTTAAAAAGTACACTAACACCCATAAACTACCTATTAACCGCTAAACCGAGGCCCTCCCGCATCGCAAACACTATAGAAAAATTATTAACCCCTAATCTGCCGCTCCGGACATTGCCGCCACTAGAATAAACATATTAACCACTAAACCGCCGCACTCCCGCATCTCAAACACTAGTTAAATATTATTAACCCCTAATCTGCTGCCCCCAACATCGCATTCACTTTACTATATTTATTAACCTCGAAACCTAAGTCTAACCCTAACACCCACTAACTTAAAGTGAATGTAAAGTTTCATCAAGTAGAGCCCGGATTTTAAAAATACTATTAAAAACAGGGGCACTTTCATTGATGAAACTTTACATTGCACCATATTTGTAGAAATACTTACCTCTTAATCTTGAAAGCCGCTCCAGCGCTTCGCCAGCTCGTCCCAAGCCGCTTCCTACGTCAGAAATGACGATTCCGTCCTTCCTCCAATCACGGCGTTGCTTTAGGCAATGCTTCCCCCGGGGGGGAAGCTGTGATTGGAGGATGCCGGAATTGTCATTGCTGACGTAGAAAGAGGCTTGCGAGGGGCTGGAGCGGCTTTCAAGACGAAGAGGTAAGTATTTCGACAAATATGGTTCAATGTAAAGTTTCATCAATGAAAGTGCCCCTGTTTTTAATAGTATTTTTAAAAACCAGGCACTACTTGATGAAACTTTACATTCACTTTAAATATTATTAAAATAAATCTAAATAAAACCTACTATTAATAACTAAATAATACCTATTTAAAAAACATAATTTATGCTTACCTGATAAATTCCTTTCTTCTGTAGTGTGATCAGTCCACGGGTCATCATTACTTCTGGGATATTACTCCTCCCCAACAGGAAGTGCAAGAGGATTCACCCAGCAGAGCTGCATATAGCTCCTCCCCTCTACGTCACTCCCAGTCATTCGACCAAGGACCAACGAGAAAGGAAAAGCCAAGGGTGAAGTGGTGACTGGAGTATAAATTAAAAAATATTTACCTGCCTTAAAAACAGGGCGGGCCGTGGACTGATCACACTACAGAAGAAAGGAATTTATCAGGTAAGCATAAATTATGTTTTCTTCTGTTAAGTGTGATCAGTCCACGGGTCATCATTACTTCTGGGATACCAATACCAAAGCAAAAGTGCACGGATGACGGGAGGGATAGGCAGGCTCTTTATACAGAAGGAACCACTGCCTGAAGAACCTTTCTCCCAAAAATAGCCTCCGATGAAGCAAAAGTGTCAAATTTGTAAAATTTGGAAAAAGTATGAAGCGAAGACCAAGTTGCAGCCTTGCAAATCTGTTCAACAGAGGCCTCATTCTTGAAGGCCCAAGTGGAAGCCACAGCTCTAGTAGAATGAGCTGTAATTCTTTCAGGAGGCTGCTGTCCAGCAGTCTCATAAGCTAAACGAATTATGCTACGAAGCCAAAAAGAAAGAGAGGTAGCGGAAGCTTTTTGACCTCTCCTCTGCCCAGAGTAAATGACAAACAGAGAAGACGTTTGTCGAAATTCCTTAGTTGCCTGTAAGTAAAATTTTAGAGCACGGACTACATCCAGGTTGTGCAGTAGACGTTCCTTCTTTGAAGAAGGATTTGGGCATAAAGAAGGAACAACAATCTCTTGATTGATATTCCTGTTAGTAACTACCTTAGGTAAGAACCCAGGTTTAGTACGCAGGACTACCTTATCCGAATGAAAAATCAAATAAGGAGAATCACAATGTAAGGCTGATAATTCAGAGACTCTTCGAGCCGAGGAAATAGCCATTAAAAATAGAACTTTCCAAGATAACAACTTTATATCAATGGAATGAAGGGGTTCAAACGGAACGCCCTGTAAAACATTAAGAACAAGGTTTAAACTCCATGGTGGAGCAACAGTTTTAAACACAGGCTTAATCCTGGCCAAAGCCTGACAAAAAGCCTGGACGTCAGGAACTTCTGACAGACGTTTGTGTAACAGAATGGACAGAGCTGAGATCTGTCCCTTTAAAGAACTAGCAGATAAACCCTTTTCTAAACCTTCTTGTAGAAAAGACAATATCCTAGGAATCCTAACCTTACTCCAAGAGTAACCTTTGGATTCGCACCAATATAGGTATTTACGCCATATCTTATGGTAAATCTTTCTGGTAACAGGTTTCCTAGCCTGTATTAAGGTATCAATAACTGACTCAGAAAACCCACGTCTTGATAAAATCAAGCGTTCAATTTCCAAGCAGTCAGCTTCAGAGAAGTTAGATTTTGATGTTTGAAGGGACCCTGTATCAGAAGGTCCTGATTCAGAGGTAGAGACCAAGGTGGACAGGATGACATGTCCACCAGGTCTGCATACCAAGTCCTGCGTGGCCACGCAGATGCTATTAGAATCACTGATGCTCTCTCTTGTTTGATTCTGGCAATCAATCGAGGAAGCAACGGGAAGGGTGGAAACACGTAAGCCATCCTGAAGTCCCAAGGTGCTGTCAGAGCATCTATCAGGACTGCTCCTGGATCCCTGGATCTGGACCCGTAACGAGGAAGCTTGGCGTTCTGTCGAGACGCCATGAGATCTATCTCTGGTTTGCCCCAACGTCGAAGTATTTGGGCAAAGACCTCCGGATGAAGTTCCCACTCCCCCGGATGAAAAGTCTGACGACTTAAGAAATCCGCCTCCCAGTTCTCCACTCCCGGGATGTGGATTGCTGACAGGTGGCAAGAGTGAGACTCTGCCCAGCGAATTATCTTTGATACTTCCATCATAGCTAGGGAGCTTCTTGTCCCTCCCTGATGGTTGATGTAAGCTACAGTCGTGATGTTGTCCGACTGAAACCTGATGAACCCCCGAGTTGTCAACTGGGGCCAAGCCAGGAGGGCATTGAGAACTGCTCTCAATTCCAGAATGTTTATTGGCAGGAGACTCTCCTCCTGACTCCATTGTCCCTGAGCCTTCAGAGAATTCCAGACGGCACCCCAACCTAGAAGGCTGGCGTCTGTTGTTACAATTGTCCAGTCTGGTCTGCTGAATGGCATCCCCCTGGACAGATGTGGCCGAGAAAGCCACCATAGAAGAGAATTTCTGGTCTCTTGATCTAGATTCAGAGAAGGGGATAAGTCTGAGTAATCCCCATTCCACTGACTTAGCATGCACAGTTGCAGTGGTCTGAGGTGTAAGCGTGCAAAGGGTACTATGTCCATTGCCGCTACCATTAAGCCGATTACCTCCATGCATTGAGCCACTGACGGGTGTTGAATGGAATGAAGGGTGCGGCAAGCACTTTGAAGTCTTGTTAGCCTGTCCTCTGTCAGGTAAATCTTCATTTCTACAGAATCTATAAGAGTCCCCAGGAAGGGAACTCTTGTGAGTGGAACGAGTGAACTTTTCTTTTCGTTCACCTTCCATCCATGTGACCTTAGAAATGCCAGCACTAACTCTGTATGAGACTTGGCAGTTTGAAAGCTTGAAGCTTGTATCAGAATGTCGTCTAGGTATGGAGCTACCGAGATTCCCCGCGGTCTTAGTACCGCCAGAAGAGCACCCAGAACCTTTGTGAAGATTCTTGGAGCTGTAGCCAATCCGAATGGAAGAGCCACAAACTGGTAATGCCTGTCTAGGAAGGCAAACCTTAGGTACCGATAATGATCTTTGTGAATCGGTATGTGAAGGTAAGCATCTTTTAAATCTACAGTGGTCATGTACTGACCTTCTTGAATCATAGGTAAAATTGTCCGAATAGTCTCCATCTTGAACGATGGAACTCTTAGGAATTTGTTTAGGATCTTTAAGTCCAGGATTGGTCTGAAAGTTCCCTCTTTTTTGGGAACCACAAACAGATTTGAGTAAAACCCCTGTCCCTGTTCTGATCGTGGAATTGGATGGATTACTCCCATTAACAAGAGCTCTTGTACGCAGCATAGAAACGCCTCTTTCTTTGTCTGGATTGTTGACAATCTTGACAGATGAAATCTCTCTCTTGGAGGAGAGTATTTGAAGTCCAGAAGGTATCCCTGAGATATTATCTCTAGCGCCCAGGGATCCTGAACATCTCTTGCCCAAGCCTGGGCGAAGAGAGAAAGTCTGCCCCCCACTAGATCCGATCCCGGATCGGGGGCCCTCAATTCATGCTGTTTTAGGGGCAGCAGCAGGTTTCCTAGTCTGCTTGCCCTTGTTCCAGGACTGGTTAGGTTTCCAGCCTTGTCTGTAGCGAGCAACAGCTCCTTCCTGTTTTGGTGCAGAGGAAGTTGATGCTGCTCCTGCTTTGAAATTACGAAAGGAACGAAAATTAGACTGTCTAGTCTTGGCTTTGGCTTTGTCCTGAGGCAGGGCATGGCCTTTACCTCCTGTAATGTCAGCGATAATCTCTTTCAACCCGGGCCCGAATAAGGTCTGCCCTTTGAAAGGTATATTAAGCAATTTAGACTTAGAAGTAACATCAGCTGACCAGGATTTTAGCCACAGCGCCCTGCGTGCCTGAATGGCGAATCCTGAATTCTTCGCCGTAAGTTTAGTAAGATGTACTACGGCCTCCGAAATGAATGAATTAGCTAGTTTAAGGACTCTAAGCCTGTCCGTAATGTCGTCCAGAGTAGCTGAACCAATGTTCTCTTCCAGAGACTCAATCCAGAATGCCGCTGCAGCCGTGATCGGCGCAATGCATGCAAGGGGTTGCAATATAAAACCTTGTTGAACAAACATTTTCTTAAGGTAACCCTCTAACTTTTTATCCATTGGATCTGAAAAAGCACAGCTATCCTCCACCGGGATAGTGGTACGCTTAGCTAAGGTAGAAACTGCTCCCTCCACCTTAGGGACCGTTTGCCATAAGTCCCTTGTGGTGGCGTCTATTGGAAACATTTTTCTAAATATCGGAGGGGGTGAGAACGGCACACCGGGTCTATCCCACTCCTTAGTAACAATTTCAGTAAGTCTCTTAGGTATAGGAAAAACCTCAGTACTCGTCGGTACCGCAAAATATTTATCCAACCTACACATTTTCTCTGGTATTGCAACTGTGTTACAATCATTCAGAGCCGCTAACACCTCCCCTAGTAATACACGGAGGTTTTCCAGTTTAAATTTAAAATTTGAAATATCTGAATCCAGTCTGTTTGGATCAGAACCGTCACCCACAGAATGAAGTTCTCCGTCCTCATGTTCTGCCACCTGTGACGCAGTGTCTGACATGGCCCTAATATTATCAGCGCACTCTGTTCTCACCCCAGAGTGATCACGCTTACCTCTTAGTTCTGGTAATTTAGCCAAAACCTCAGTCATAACAGTAGCCATATCCTGTAATGTGATTTTTAATGGCCGCCCAGATGTAATCGGCGCTACAATATCACGCACCTCCCTCTGAGCGGGAGATGTAGGTACTGACACGTGAGGCGAGTTAGTCGGCATAACTCTACCCTCGTTGTTTGGTGAAATTTGTTCAATTTGTACAGATTGATTTTTATTTAAAGTAGCATCAATACAGTTAGTACATAAATTTCTATTGGGCTCCACTTTGGCATTGCAACAAATGACACAGGTATCATCCTCTGAATCAGACATGTTTAACACACTAGCAAATAAACTTGCAACTTGGAAATACAATTCAATTAGAATAATATTAAAACGTACTGTGCCTTTAAGAAGCACAGAAGATCTATGACAGTTGAAAATTAATAAATTGAAACAGTTATAGCCTCAATCCTTGTAAACAACACAACTTTAGCAAAGGTTTAATCCCATTAGCAAAGATAACAAATTCTGAAAGCAGGAAACAAATTACAGAATAAACGTTTTTTATCTCAGTCAAACTATAATTCTCACAGCTCTGCTGAGAGAAATTACCTCCCTCAAAATAAGTTTTGAAGACCCCTGAGCTCTGTAGAGATGAACCGGATCATGCAGGGAATACAATGAGTTGCTGACTGAAATATTTGATGCATAGTAAAAGCGCCAAAAAACGGCCCCTCCCCCTCACACACAGCAGTGAGGGAGAACAGAAACTGTCAGAAAACAGATTAAGCAACTGCCAAGTGGAAAAATAGTGCCCAAACATTTATTCACTCAGTACCTCAGCAAATGAAAACGATTTTACATTCCAGCAAAAACGTTAAACATAATCTCTAGTTATTAAACAGCTTTATGTATTTCTTACAGTGTAATTCTAGTGAAGTACCATTCCCCAGAATACTGAAGTGAAAAGTATACATACATGACATTATATCGGTATGGCAGGATTTTCTCATCAATTCCATTGTCAGAAAATAAAAACTGCTACATACCTCTATGCAGATTCATCTGCCCGCTGTCCCCTGATCTGAAGTTTACCTCTCCTCAGATGGCCGAGAAACAGCAATATGATCTTAACTACTCCGGCTAAAATCATAACAAAAACTCTGGTAGATTCTTCTTCAAACTCTGCCAGAGAGATAATAACACACTCCGGTGCTATTTTAAAATAACAAACTTTTGATTGAAGATATAAAACTAAGTATAATCACCATAGTCCTCTCACACATCCTATCTAGTCGTTGGGTGCAAGAGAATGACTGGGAGTGACGTAGAGGGGAGGAGCTATATGCAGCTCTGCTGGGTGAATCCTCTTGCACTTCCTGTTGGGGAGGAGTAATATCCCAGAAGTAATGATGACCCGTGGACTGATCACACTTAACAGAAGAAACTAAATACTTACCTATAAAATAAACCCTAAGCTAGCTACAATATAAATAATAGTTACATTGTATCTAGCTTAGGGTTTATTTTTATTTTACCGGCAAGTTTATAATTATTTTAACTAGGTAGAATAGTTACTAAATAGTTAGTAACTATTTACTAACTACCTAGCTAAAATAAATACAAATTTATCTGTAAAATAAAACCTAACCTGAGTTACACTAACACTAACATTACACAACAAATAAATAAATTACATAAATTAAATACAATTACCTAAATTACAAAAACAAACAAAACACAAAATAAAAAACAAATTATCAGATATTTAAACTAATTACACCTAATCTTATAGCCCTATCAAAATAAAAAAGCCCCCCCAAAATAAAAAAAACCTAGCCTAAACTAAACTACCAATAGCACTTAAAAGGGCCTTTTGCGGGGCATTGCCCCAAAGAAATCAGCTCTTTTACCTGTAAAAAAAAAACACAAACAACCCCCCCAACAGTAAAACCCACCACCCACACAACCAAACCCCAAATAAAATCCTAACTAAAAAAAACTAAGCTCCCCATTGCTCTGAAAAGGGCATTTGGATGGGCATTGTCCTTAAAAGGGCATTTAGCTCTATTTCTGCCCAAAAACCTAACCTAAAATAAAAACCCACCCAATAAACCCTTAAAAAAACCTAACACTAACCCCTAAAGATCCACTTACAGTTTTTAAGAGCCAACATCCATCCTGAACGAAGCAGGGAGATGTCCTCAACGATGCGGCAAGAAGTCCTCAACGAAGCTGGGAGAAGTCTTCATCCAAGCCAGCAGAAGTGGTCCTCCAGACGGGTAAAAGTCTTCATCCAGACGGCATCTTCTATCTTCATCCATCTGGCGTGAAGCGGGTCCATCTTCAAGACATCCGCACGGAGCATCCTCTTCAAACGAAGTCTTCTTTCCGAATGAATGTTTCTTTAAGTGACGTCATCCAAAATGGCGTCCCTTGAATTCCTATTGGCTGATAGAATTCTATCAGCCAATTGGAATTAAAGGTGAAAAAAATCATATTGGCTGATGCAATCAGCCAATAGGATTGAGCTTAAATCCTTTTGGCTGATCCAATCAGCCAATAGGATTGAGCTTGCATTCTATTGGATGTTCCAATCAGCCAATAGAATGCAAGCTCAATCCTATTGGCTGATCGGATCAGCCAATAGGATTGAAGCTCAATTTTTTTACCTTTAATTCTGATTGGCTGATAGAATTCTATCAGCCAATCGGAATTCAAGGGACGCCATCTTGGATGACGTCACTTAAAGAAACATTCATTCTGGAAGAAGACTTCGTTTGAAGGGGATGCTCCGCGCCGGATGTCTTGAAGATGGACACGCTCCACGCCAGATGGATGAAGATAGAAGATGCCGTCTGGATGAAGACTTCTGCCCCTCTGGAGGAGCACTTTTGCCGGCTTGGATGAAGACTTCTCCCGGCTTCGTTGAGGACTTCTTGCTGCTTCGTTAAGGACTTCTCCCGGCTTTGTTGAGGATGGATGTCGGCTCTTCAAAACTGTAAGTGGATCTTCAGGGATTTATTGGGTAGGTTTGATTTTTAGGTTAGGGTTTGAGCAGCAATAGAGGTAAATGCCCTTTTAAGGGCAATGCCCATCCAAATGCCCTTTTCAGGGCAATGGGGAGCTTAGGTTTTTTTAGTTAGGAATTTATTTGGGGGGTTGGTTGTGTGGGTGGTGGGTTTTACTGTTGGGGGGTTGTTTGTATTTTTTTTTACAGGTAAAAGAGCTGATTTCTTTGGGGCAATGCCCAGCAAAAGGCCCTTTTAAGGGCTATTGGTAGTTTAGTTTAGGCTAGGGTTTTTATTTTATTTTGGGGGGGCTTTTTTATTTTGATAGGGCTATTAGATTAGGTGTAATTAGTTTAAATATCTGATCATTTGTTTTTATTTTGTGTAATTTAGTGTTTGTTTTTATTGTAACTTAGGTAATTGTATTTAAAGGGACAGTCAACACCAATGAAACTTTATCCCATACCTTAGATCAACAACAAAAAATGAGCCTGCACCGCATCCCATCTTCAATAACACTAACGTTAGGTGGCTAATCTTCAATGAACATTTAGTTAACAGCGGCAGATATGTCGCCAAACTCCTCCCCCTCCTCCTCCGTACCCTTCTTGTTTTAAATAAATACTCGTTCACAGGGACAGTGTTCTATTTCTAATGCGCATGCGCTATATAATTGTAGTACGCTCGCTATTAGAAATAGAACAGTGTCTCCATGAACACGGCTAAAGAATCTAGCCGAGGATTTGATTCTCATTGGCTGAAGACTTAGAGAAGAAGCCTCTTACGTAACAGGGGGAGGAGTTTGGTGGCCATATCTGCCGCTGTTAACTAAATGTTCATTGATGATTAGCCACCTAACGTTAGTGTTATTGAAGATGGGATGCGGTGCAGGCTCATTTTTTTTTTGTTGATCTAAGGTATGGGATAAAGTTTTCATGGGTGTTGACTGTCCCTTTAATTTATGTAATTTATTTAATTGTTGTGTAATGTTAGGTGTTAGTGTTTACAGGTACATTTGTATTTATTTTAGCTAGGTAGTTAGTAAATAGTTAATAACTATTTAGTAACTATTCTACCTAGTTATATATATTATATTATATTGTAGCTAGCTTAGGGTTTATTTTACAGGTAAGTATTTAGTTTTAAATAGGTATTATTTAGTTATTTAGATTTATTTTAATTATATTTAAGTTAGTGGGTGTTAGGGTTAGGGTTAGACTTAGGTTTAGAGGTTAATAAATGTATTATAGTGGCGGCAATGTTGGGGGCGGCAGATTAGGGGTTAATAAGTGTAGGTAGGTTGTGGCGACATTGGGGGCGGGATATTAGGGGTTAATAAATATAATGTAGGTGTCGGCGATGTTGGGGGCAGCAGATTAGGGGTTAATAAGTATAATGTAGGTGTCAGTGATGTCGGGGGTGGCAGATTAGGGGTTAATAAGTGTAAGATTAGGGGTGTTTAGACTCAGAGTTCATGTTAGGGTGTTAGATGTAAACATAAATTTAGTTTCCCCATAGGAATCAATGGGGCTGCGTTACAGAGCTTTAGGCTGCTTTATTGAAGGTGTTAGGCTTTTTTTCAGCCGGCTCTCCCCATTGATGTCTATGGGGAAATCGTGCATGAGCACGTAAAACCAGTTCACCGCTGACTTAAGCAGTGCTGGTATTGGAGTGTGGTATTGGAGCTCAATTTTGCTCTACGCTCACTTCTTGCCTAATAACGCCGGGTTTAGGAAAACCTGTAATACCAGCTCTGTAGGTAAGTGAGCGGTGACAATAATGTGCAAGTTAGCACCGCACCTCTCATAACGCAAAACTCGTAATCTAGCCGTTAGTAATTTTAATATGAAACAGAAAACTTAAAAATATGACTCTTTAAAGAGTTCACAGATATTTCATTATCTGAGCCGACTTGCAATAAGAAGAATTCTTGGACTTCTAAAAGAATGCCAGCTAACACCGTGGTTTTCAAAAGCAGGAAACATTCCAAATAATTTGAGAAATTTTACTTTATGGCCTGAAATAAAGTGTTAAATACAGCATCAATGACAACTCTTTAGAATAAAAAAATAGATATACAATATCTAATCCATCAATATGATAGACTTGAGATATTGATGACTAGAGAAAGCTTGACATCTGAATGAGATACACAAACCAAATTCTGTGGGGCCTGACTGCAGCATTCAGATTAATAAAGAATGCTCTATTCAATTCAAACTATGGTTGTTGGAATACAGAAGTCTTCAAGTCTATCTCTGGAAGACCCCTTAGTTCCACAATCTAGAAAAAAATTAGTTGAAGGAGAAAACACTAATGTTTAAGGGATTACCTACTAAGGAAATCTGCTTCCCAAATTAACTTCCTGGAATACAAAATTTAGAAACATTTTCTTAAAAACCTTGAGAATTCCTAGATTATTGCTAAAGAACTGCATGTTCTCTCTTGAAGACGGATATAAAATGCAGGATGCCCTAGAAAAATTTTACACCAAAAGAGAGGGAAAGACCTCTCTGCAAGACTGCACCTATAGCACCGCACCTCTCATAACGCAAAACTCGTAATCTAGCCGTTAGTAATTTTAATATGAAACAGAAAACTTAAAAATATGACTCTTTAAAGAGTTCACAGATATGTCATTATCTGAGCCGACTTGCAATAAGAAGAATTCTTGGACTTCTAAAAGAATGCCAGCTAACACCGTGGTTTTCAAAAGCAGGAAACATTCCAAATAATTTGAGAAATTTTACTTTATGGCCTGAAATAAAGTGTTAAATACAGCATCAATGACAACTCTTTAGCATAAAAAAATAGATATACAATATCTAATCCATCAATATGATAGACTTGAGATATTGATGACTAGAGAAAGCTTGACATCTGAATGAGATACACAAACCAAATTCTGTGGGGCCTGACTGCAGCATTCAGATTAATAAAGAATGCTCTATTCAATTCAAACTATGGTTGTTGGAATACAGAAGTCATCAAGTCTATCTCTGGAAGACCCCTTAGTTCCACAATCTAGAAAAAAATTAGTTGAAGGAGAAAACACTAATGTTTAAGGGATTACCTACTAAGGAAATCTGCTTCCCAAATTAACTTCCTGGAATACAAAATTTAGAAACATTTTCTTAAAAACCTTGAGAATTCCTAGATTATTGCTAAAGAACTGCATGTTCTCTCTTGAAGACGGATATAAAATGCAGGATGCCCTAGAAAAATTTTACACCAAAAGAGAGGGAAAGACCTCTCTGCAAGACTGCACCTATAGCACTCTGTGCCTGGACTAATGATGGAGAAATTGGGAATTTAAAATATAACTTTTATTAGATATATTAAAATAAAGCACTCAATTAAAAACAACCTGAAAGTAGAAGGCCTATTCCTTAATCTACTGTCAGCCTTTGATGTGTTATAGGTACTTAGAAGGAAATTGCGTAGGCAGGGAGTTATAAATGTGGCCACTTGTTCAATAATAATTTAAATACTACAGTGTTGATATTTATGTGTCAAATGCACTTATATCTGAGTATCTAGATATATTATTAGATTGTGCTAGGTATTGGAATTTAATTCAATGCTAGTAACGTTCAATGAACTCCAAAATATACATCAGAAGTAATGTGAGAAATTTCACTTTATTAATATCTGTCACTCCTGTTTTATCTTTTATTGGAGTATAGAGAGTTAAGATCTTCAGAATAATCAGGTCTCACGTGACAGTTTGTGATCCTGAGTTATTTGATTATATTAATGAGAATTCAGTTGTGTATTGAGTATTTTCTTTATTCAACTTTTTCACAGTTAATAGGTTTACTTATTACATTAAATTATTTACAACCTCTGTGTGGTTCAGTTGATTCATTTGTGTCAGAATATTCACAAGATCTGTTTTTGTTTACTAGCTGGTCATACGTCTAAATATCAGTAATTCTGTGTTTGGCGTAAGGATTATTTTCCCATTGTTACGGTACCACTTTCACATATGGGATTCTTATAGGATTGTGTTATTTTGTAATAGGAAGTATATATGAGACTTCTATTAAGTTCAATCCTAATAGTGATAATGTGTCTTTTTCAGTAACAGTGTGTAATACAATTCTTACACCTAATGACTCAGTCAATATAAGTGTACTGACTCTTAGTGGATATTGAAACAAAAGGATGCATCAGCTGTTACATTTAAATGTTTGTACTTAAGAGGTGGGGGAACTCACTTTACTTGTGAATGTGTAGCCACAGTATTATGCCGCTATGTATATAGCTATTGCGGTAGAAAGTTATGTTTGCCACCTTTGCTGTAATATTTAGTGTATCCTCCCTTAAAATAATTACGTTCTTTATGTGATTCAGTGTCACACTAAGAGTGCAATATGATGCTTGGTGTACATTACTTTAGGATCAGATACAAACTTGTAGAAATATTGTCTGTAAAGTTAAAGTTATCAATTGCAGCAGCAAACATTAAATAGTTCCCCCGATAAGATAGGATTCTATATCTATAAGTACTGCTATGTTTACAATTCCCCCAAAGCGGTATCTATAGGTTGCCTCCTGATAAATAGCTTAGTGCTAGTGACTCTCTAATTCCAGTAGTATGTGGTCACAGTTACAACTAAGTTACACGATTCAAGTAGTGACTGTTAGTCATATATATAGAACTCGATGCGTTTATATCAATTTTCCCCGCCTAAACAGGCCAACTACTACAGGTAATTTTTTTTTTTAAAATATATAGAGCTCCCATCTGCTCTATAACCCCCTGACCGGTTTCGCCCGTATCGGGCTTTTTCAAAGGCGGCGCGCCGCCGGAAGTTTCGAAATATACGTGGGTTGAGGACCCGGTCCCAATATCAGCTCCTATTGTGATTGGACAATCTGGCTGTCACTCTTAACGGTTAGCCAGTTAGCGCTTTCCTATGTTACAGATAGTGATAAGAGCTCAGCCATCGCAGGACTTCGTTAAATATTATCAGTTCTAAATTAAAGGTATAGATGAAGACATCTGTTAGTTGTAATAATTACGAATTTGATCATACATTCTAAATTCATTATTAGTATAATAGTGTACTACATATTTCTTCACTTTGGGCTTAATGTGTATTTTAGGTCTTTTGTTGTCATGAATAAGCCTAAGTTAATGTCTTCAGATAGGCTGGGTATAGGGAGAAATAGAACGTAGTTTATGGACAACACATTGTAGTTTGATGTCATATAATCCTATTATTTGTAGTATATTGATGGAATATATACATTTTA
Organism: Bombina bombina; assembly: GCF_027579735.1. Classification (NCBI taxonomy): domain Eukaryota; kingdom Metazoa; phylum Chordata; class Amphibia; order Anura; family Bombinatoridae; genus Bombina; species Bombina bombina. Next base: position 93,583,543 of record NC_069499.1, read on the forward strand.
CTACAGATGTTATATTTATTCTATTTGTACATTAAGGGTTTTGAAGTTGATTTAGTACATGTATTGTTGTTATACTAAGTATTCAGTGTACTTATTGATAATAGACTGGTTCTTTATATTTTTACTATTGTCAAGTTATCACCTACTATTAGTCTTAGTTAATAAACCAACTTTGTGTTGGGTCATCTAAATAGTTGAATATCTTAATTTGAACTCTACTAATTTATAGCTGAAAATGTATTATTATTAGTGTTTTGGATTAAACTTAATCAAGTGCTGCATTGTGTGATATATTGAGTGTCATATTAGACGTGATAATAAGGGAAAGTGCTGGAAATATAAACTGTGTATTCTGTGTGTTCAGGACTACTGTATGTTGAGGGTCTGAGTGTTGACTAAGGGGGTTGATAAAGTGTGGTGAAGGGAAATAAATAAGAATAAAATTAAAGAAATTTTTTTAAAAGAATCTTGTTTAATTAAACACCATATCTGAGTGGTGTCTTCTTGTGTAATTGGTTGTGATAGTGTCTCACTGTTACAGGAGGGTAGTGTAAAAGGGGGTGATAAGTGTGACTTATACATTATGCCACCTGTTTGGTTAGTCTATATCCAATCAAGTGATAAAGATTGAGTTCAAATTCACATTGTACATGTATATTGATATTGTTCCACAGAATTGACAGGAATTTGGAACTTATATTCTTTTTCTAACTCACATTTATTGTACTTGTGTTAGAGTGTGTTAGAATAAAGTTATTATTTCTAGAATTTTATTGTTTTCATGTATTGTATATACGATCTTATTTAAATTATTTCATAATTTCTAACTTTTGAGGTGTACATAGAAATTATTATTTTCGTTCATACCATGGGGTTGAACACTGTTAAGAAGGTAGATCCATCTGCTTTCTCTTTTTAATAATTTGGTTTCAAGGTTTCCTCCTCTGATACCCAATCTGATTCTTTCTATGCCTTTGCATTGTAATTCTTCAGCATTGGCTTTATGGCATTGCAGGAAATGGTGTGCGACACTTGTAAGAGTTTTATCATCTTTTTTATCTTTCTCAGCATTTCTGATGTTGCGTAGATGTTCCATGATTCTCACTCTTAGTTTCCGTGTCGTCATCCCTATGTAAAATTTTTCACATTTACATATGAGTAAGTATATCACTCCCTCTGTTTGGCAACTGATATAATCTCTGATGGCGTGTTTGTTTTTGAATCGATCTATTACATGATCTGATTTTATTACATATTTACATGTACTGCAGTTGCCACATTTATATGATCCTGGTGCCAATGCTGTTCTGGTTTTGTGTCTTTGTAGATGACTGCTTGTTATCATGTCCTTGATGTTACATGTGCGTTTATATGAAATGGAGGGTCTGGTTCCTATAATATCTTTGCCCTAGAAAAATGGTTTTAGAAAACTATCCATGGGACAGAGATAGCCTCAGTGAAGATTCAATGAGATAGTTAAGTGAAGAGGTCTCATATGGAACCGTGTTAAAAGAACAACATCTGACGCTGCAATCATCAGACCTGACACTTCCATACATTGTCCAGGTATAGAGCCACTGAACTACATGAGTACTTTGTACAGACAAGTTCCTGTAACCTTTGTAAAAAAAAGTTGTGGATGGACCAAATGGAAGAGTCACAAATTGAAAAAGTCTGAAAGGCGAATTTTAGAAGCTGGAGATGATCTAGGAATAGGTATCCTTCAAGGTATTCTTCAAATTAACTGTTGACATAAATTGACCCTGTTGAATAAGGGGTAAAACTATCCAGATTGTTACTATGATGAAAATAGTTAGAAAATGTCCTGTTTCTAAGGACTAATGGAAAAAAAAAATCCTTGGCATTGTTCAAAAACTTAAAGGCACATGAAACCCAAAAAATGTCTTTCATGATTCAGATAGACTGAGAATATATTTTTAAACAACTTTCCAATTTACTTCTATTATCTAACATGCTTCATTATCTTGGTATCCTTTGTTGAAGCAGCAGCTCTGCACTACTGCCAATAATATGAGACATATATGTGAAGCCACCAATCAACAGCTCCTGAGCCTACCTAGGTATCATTTTTAACAAAGGATACCATGAGAACAAAACAAATTAGATAATAGAAGTAAATTGGAAAGTTGTTTAAAATCACATGCTCAATCTGATTCATAAAAAAACTGTGTTTCACGTCCCTTTGAAATACAGCTAATAAAATTAAAAAAGTCTTTTGGCACATGAGATAGAAGACACATTACTCGAAAAGGCCTTGATTTAAAACCAATTCAGTAATCCTGGGAAACAATGTATAGAACCCAGAGATCTTGAAAACAATGTGATGGCCTTCTAAAAAAAGGTGTAAACTGCCCCCTATCAGAAAAGAATCTGGATTGGCAACATACATTCATGATGATTTGTAAGAGGAAAAAGGCTCATGGAATGCTTGGCTTTGTTCCAACTGGATTAAACTTCCAGGACGATCTAGAAGATTCAGGTCATTGTAAGGAGGAGTAAGATTTTTGGATCCTAGATTGACAAAAAGAACAAAAAAAGGACTATTTGTTCTATTTTTCCCTTATACTTCTTGTCCTGAGGAAGAGCAGTTCCTTTTCCTCCAGACACAGTGGAAATGATAACGTCAAGATCAGGTCCAAATAAATTCTTCCTTGAAAAAGATAGATAAAAGTCTATCTTTGGAACCCTGTTTGCTGACTATGACTTAACCCTTTGAGTGCTAATGACGGCTCTGAGCCGTCACAGAGTTTCTCACTCTGGTGCTAATGACGGCTCAGAGCCGTCATGAGCACTCTCCCACCGTGAGGGAGATCTGGGGGCTCCTAACCGCTCCTACCCCGGCGATCATGCCTGTAGAGTGACAGGCATCGCCGGGGCTTCACGTGATGAGCGGTGACGTCATGCGCAATGACATGATGACGTCACCGCGCAACTTCATTTATACTTAACAATGTTAAGTATAGGAGGAGGGGGCATGCTGCTTAGAAGCCTGTATCTCATGCATCTAAGCAGCTACAGACCCCCAAGACCCACTGTTGGAAAGGTAATCACCTAATCTTTCCAACAGTGTAAGTCTTGGGGGCTGTAAAAAAAAAAAAGTTAAAAAAATGTTTTTCAAAAATTTAAAAATATTAGCACCCAGGTGGGAAAGTGCTTAGCAATCAAAGGGTTAAATCATAAAGGCCTTCTTGTCAGCACTGCTAAAGTCATATACATAGAATAATATCAAATCATGTCAACAGTGGGACCACAAATAAGTGCATTAATTGACTTTTTGCAAATCTTCATCCACAGAGTCTTCTGAGATTTGCTCACATAAACTGTAAAACCAAAGAGCAGACGCAACTGCTATAGAACCATGCTATCTGAAAAAAGCCTTTCGATGAATGGTTATTACTTTCTTGTTCATACAGTTCCTGAAAAATGTATTATCCTCTAAGACAGGGGTCAGCAAACTTGGGCCCCCAGATGTATTCTCTTACATTTTCTAAGAGAATAGTATTGAGTTTGGCTAAAGTAAATAGCAGCATCCACCAAATGGAAACTTTTCAGAAGCTCTACATTAGAAGCCAGTAAAGGAAACATCCTATTAAATTTAGAGGACTAAAAGAGAAGACTTGGCATGGTTTATTCTTTGAAAATTATTTTAATAAGAGCCTCTGGAAAGGAAAAAGACAGATCTTGTATCTTAGCAGAAAGTTTAAAAAACAAATCCAGTTGTTTGGAAGGTTTTTCCTCAGATGATTTAGGGCAGTGGTATCAATGTACTGGCCCTCAAGATAGTTTAATCTGGCCCTCCCTTGTTTATTAGGTAAATTATTAATTTAGCCCCATCAATTTTTGTTAGGGTTCTAAGAGGTGTAACAAGTTGATGTTCTATACAGGCACTCACAGGATAAATATAAAGACAAGCATGCATTGTCCAGTGTAGCCTCCCATTATGCACTGCTTTGATAAATGTCACTTTTTATTCAGTTCCAGAATGATCACTTCATTTGGCACTAACAAGATAAATACACACTGTGTATTTCTTGATTGATGTTATCAGTTAAAACCAGCTTAGGAAGAAAATCCTATTTAGTACGCAGTATAGCCTTTTCCTTGTAAAATATCAAAAATGAAGGAACACAGGATAAAGCGGACAACTCAGAAACTTTTCTGGCAGAAGAGATAGCTAATAAGAGTCAAAGCTCTGTAAGAGAACAGGAAATTGGGGTTAAGGGGAAGGATTTTGCACATTAACCTCATGAGACTGAGATAAATTGCCAGATGTACGCTTACTTGGTTTGGGGATTGCCGCCAAACAATCTGTCACAATTTTATACATGCTGCTTTTAAATTCAGGAGTAAAATCAGTAGAGACCCCCTGAGTGACAACTATTGGGCAAACATCCCATTGTGTTTGATTTGCATGCAAAATCTGAGGTACACAATTCTCAAAGATTTGGTTGACCTGGCATACTGGAACATATTTGCTAAATAAACAAATATATGTAACTAGAGGGATATCAGAAACTCTGCCCAGCGAATTATCTTTGAGACTTCTAACATCGCTAGGGAACTCCTGGTTTCCCCTTGATGGTTGATGTAAGCAACAGTCGTGATGTTGTCCGACTGAAAACTGATGAACCTCAGTGTTGCTGAGGCCAAGCTAGAAGAGCATTGAATATAGCTCTTAACTCCAGAATATTTATTGGGAGGAGTTTCTCCTCCTGAGTCCACGATCTCTGAGCCTTCAGGGAGTTCCAGACTGCGCCCCAACCTAGAAGGCTGGCATCCGTTGTTACAATTGTCCAATCTGGCCTGCGAAAGGTCATACCCTTGGACAGATGGACCCGAGAAAGCCACCAGAGAAGGGAATCTCTGGTCTCTTGATCCATATTTAGTAGAGGGGACAAATCTGAGTAATCCCCATTCCACTGACTTAGCATGCATAATTGCAGCGGTCTGAGATGCAGGCGCGCAAATGGCACTATGTCCATTGCCGCTACCATTAAGCCGATTACTTCCATGCACTGAGCCACTGACGGGCGTGGAATGGAATGAAGGACACGGCAAGCATTTAGAAGTTTTGATAACCTGGACTCCGTCAGGTAAATTTTCATCTCTACAGAATCTATAAGAGTCCCTAGGAAGGAGACTCTTGTGAGTGGTGATAGAGAACTCTTTTCCACGTTCACTTTCCACCCATGCGACCTCAGAAATGCCAGAACTACCTCTGTATGAGACTTGGCAATTTGAAAGCTTGACGCCTGTATCAGGATGTCGTCTAGATACGGAGCCACCGCTATGCCTCGCGGTCTTAGAACCGCCAGAAGTGAGCCCAGAACCTTTGTAAAAATTATCGGGGCAATAGCTAACCTGAAGGGAAGAGCTACAAATTGGTAATGCCTGTCTAGAAAGGCAAACCTTAGGAACCGATGATGATCTTTGTGAATCGGTATGTGAAGGTAGGCATCCTTTAAGTCCACTGTGGTCATGTACTGACCCTCTTGGATCATGGGTAGGATGGTTCGAATAGTTTGCATTTTGAATGATGGAACTCTGAGGAATTTGTTTAAGATCTTTAGATCCAAGATTGGTGTGAAGGTTCCCTCTTTCTTGGGAACCACAAACAGATTTGAATAAAATCCCTGTCCTTGTTCCGTCCGCGGAACTGGATGGATCACTCCCATTACTAGGAGGTCTTGCACACAGCTTAGGAATGCCTCTTTCTTTATCTGGTTTGCTGATAACCTTGAAAGATGAAATCTCCCTTGTGGAGGAGAAGCTTTGAAGTCCAGAAGATATCCCTGAGATATGATCTCCAACGCCCAGGGATCCTGAACATCTCTTGCCCACGCCTGGGCGAAGAGAGAAAGTCTGCCCCCCACTAGATCCGTTTCCGCATAGGGGGCCGTTCCTTCATGCTGTCTTGGGGGCAGCAGTAGGCTTTCTGGCCAGCTTGCCCTTGTTCCAGGACTGGTTAGGTTTCCAGGCCTGTCTGGAATGAGCAACAGTTCCCTCTTGTTTTGAAGCGGAGGAAGTTGATGCTGCTCCTGCCTTGAAATTTCGAAAGGCACGAAAATTAGACTGTTTGGCCTTTTATTTGGCCCTGTCCTGAGGAAGGGTATGACCCTTGCCTCCAGTAATATCAGCAATAATTTCCTTCAAGCCAGGCCCGAATAGGGTCTGCCCCTTGAAAGGAATGTTGAGTAATTTAGACTTTGAAGTCACGTCAGCTGACCAGGATTTAAGCCATAGAGCCCTACGCGCCTGGATGGCGAATCCAGAATTCTTAGCCGTTAGTTTAGTCAAATGAACAATGGCATCAGAAACAAATGAGTTAGCTAGCTTAAGCGTTCTAAGCTTGTCAATAATTTCATTCAATGGAGCTGTCTGGATGGCCTCTTCCAGGGCCTCAAACCAGAATGCCGCCGCAGCCGTGACAGGCGCAATGCAAGCAAGGGGCTGCAAAATAAAACCTTGTTGAATAAACATTTTTTTAAGGTAACCCTCCAATTTTTTATCCATTGGATCTGAAAAAGCACAACTGTCCTCAACCGGGATAGTGGTACGCTTTGCTAAAGTAGAAACTGCTCCCTCCACCTTAGGGACCGTCTGCCATAAGTCCCGTGTAGTGGCGTCTATTGGAAACATTTTTTTAAATATAGGAGGTGGGGAAAAAGGCACCCCGGGTCTATTCCACTCCTTGCTAATAATTTCTGTAAGCCTTTTAGGTATAGGAAAAACGTCAGTACACACCGGCACCGCATAGTATCTATCAAGCCTACACAATTTATCTGGAATGGCAACTGTGTTACAGTCATTCAGAGCAGCTAATACCTCCCCAAGCAATACATGGAAGTTCTCAAGCTTAAATTTAAAATTAGAAATCTCTGAATCAGGTTTCCCCGAGTCAAAGATGTCACCCACAGACTGAAGCTCTCCGTCCTCATGTTCTGCATATTGTGACGCAGTATCAGACATGGCTCTAACAGCATTTGCGCGCTCTGTATCTCTCCTAACCCCAGAGCTATTGCGCTTGCCTCTTAATGCAGGCAATCTAGATAATACCTCTGACAGGGTATTATTCATGATTGCAGCCATGTCCTGCAAGGTAATCGCTATGGGCGTCCCTGTAATTGGCGCCATATTAGCGTGCGTCCCCTGAGCGGGAGGCGAAGGGTCTGACATGTGGGGAGAGTTAGTCGGCATAACTTCCCCCTCGACAGAACCCTCTGGTGATAATTCTTTTATAGATAAAGACTGATCTTTACTGTTTAAGGTGAAATCAATACATTTAGTACACATTCTCCTATGGGGCTCCACCATGGCTTTCAAACATAATGAACAAGTAGGTTCCTCTGTGTCAGACATGTTTAAACAGACTAGCAATGAGACTAGCAAGCTTGGAAAACACTTTAAAACAAGTTTACAAGCAATATAAAAAACGTTACTGTGCCTTTAAGAAACACAAATTTTCCCATATTGTGAAATAACAGTGAAAAAATGCAGTTACACTAACAAAATTTTTACAGTGTATGTAATAAGTTAGCAGAGCATTGCACCCACTTGCAAATGGATGATTAACCCCGTAATACCAAAACGGAATAACAAATGACAAAAACGTTTTTTAAACAGTCACAACAACTGCCACAGCTCTACTGTGGCTTTTTACATCCCTCAATAAGACTTTTGAAGCCTTTTGAGCCCTTCAGAGAAGTCCTGGATCATGCAGGAAGAAGCTGGATGTCTGTGTCTGTAATTTTTGCTGTGCAACAAAACGCCAAAATAGGCCCCTCCCACTCATATTACAACAGTGGGAAGCCTCAGGGAACTGCTTCTAGGCAAAATTCAAGCCAGCCATGTGGAAAAAAACTAGGCCCCAATAAGTTTTATCACCAAACATATGTAAAAAACGATTAAACATGCCAGCAAACGTTTTAAAATACACTTTTATAAGAGTATGTATCTCTATTAATAAGCCTGATACCAGTCGCTATCACTGCATTTAAGGCTTTACTTACATTACTTCGGTATCAGCAGCATTTTCTAGCAAATTCCATCCCTAGAAAAATATTTTAACTGCACATACCTTATTACAGGAAAACCTGCACGCTATTCCCCCTCTGAAGTTACCTCACTCCTCAGAATATGTGAGAACAGCAAAGGATCTTAGTTACTTCTGCTAAGATCATAGAAAACGCAGGCAGATTCTTCTTCTAAATACTGCCTGAGAAAAACAGTACACTCCGGTACCATTTAAAAATAACAAACTTTTGATTGAAGAAATAAACTAAGTATAAAACACCACAGTCCTCTTACGACCTCCATCTTAGTTGAGAGTTCCAAGAGAATGACTGGGTATGGCAGTGAGGGGAGGAGCTATATAGCAGCTCTGCTGTGGGTGATCCTCTTGCAACTTCCTGTTGGGAAGGAGAATATCCCACAAGTAATGGATGATCCGTGGACTGGATACACTTAACAAGAGAAATTTAATTCACCTTGTACTATAATGAAAACACAAATATTAACACATTATGTGATGTTTTACTTTGTGAATTTAATGTATTTTTGAAAATATACACTGATTTCAAATCTGATGACTGCAACACGTTCCAAAAGATTGCAGGGGGAGGCTAAAGACGAGTCCCCACAACACCTGAGGGTAGTTATGGCTGAAGTCCCATTAAGGAAATGCTGTACACATAACTGGTTATTCCTGTGTCCCTGTATCATTCAGTTGCTGTGAAAAGTCTTTTCTGTCTTCTTTGTAAATTATGCTCCGCAGGGATTCTGGGTCTCACATAGGTCTGAGCTCCCAATTTAGCTGGAACACCCTCTATTCTCAACCATCTCTACGATGCCAAAAACAAAACTAAGAGAGATGGGAGGTGGGAGAGTTTTAAAGCTTTTCTATGGGTTCTTGATCTCCTCTTAGTGGCAGGAAATATATCCCATATGTTATGGAGTACTGTGGACCATCATCATTTTACGAAAGAAATTAAACTTTCATGATTCAGATATAGGGGCCGATTAATCAATGTCTGGCAGACATGATCCACCAGACATTGCTGAATGCCGACAGCATACGCTGTCGGCATTTAACATTGCACAAGCAGTTTTGGTTAACTGCTTTGCAATTCTGCCCCCTGCCGCTAGCAAGAGGTGTCAATCAACCCGATCGTACATGATCGGGCGGATTGATGTCTGCAGCCTCGGAGGAAGTGTATGAGTTAAGAAGCAGCGGTCTTAAGACCGCTGATTCTTAACTCCTGTTTCCGGCGAGCCTGAAGGCTCGCGCGAAAACAGATACATTAGGGGCCGTTCTGGAATTGATAAATCGGCCCCAAGGTATGCAATTTAAAAAAAAAATCTAATTTACTTTTATCATCATCAAATTTGCTTTGTTCTCTTGGTATTATTTGTTGAAAGCTAAACCTAGGTTGGCTCATAAACTGATTTTTAAGCAGTTGAAACCACCTCTTATCTTGCATATTGACAGTTTTTCACAGTTATACAGTGCTAGTTCATGTGTGTCATATAGATAACATTGTGCTCACTCCCGTGGAGTTATTTATGAGTAAGCACTGATTGTCTAAAATGCAAGTCTGTTAAAAGAACTGAGCTAAGGGGGCACTCTGGTGAGGCTTAGATACAATGTAATCACAGAGGTACAAAGTGTATTAATATAACAGTGTTGGTTATGCAAAACTGGGGAATGGGTAATAAAGGGATTATCTATCTTTCTAAACAATAAAAAATTTCAAGTAAAATTTTTGCACATATCAGGTGGCGCTGGTATTATAACCTGAAAGTAAAAATGTTGCGCTTGCACGAAATCCAACAAGAGCAAAGGTTAACCACAGAATATTGCATTCAAAATAACCTTCATTGACTTTAATGGAGCAGTAAAGTTAAAAAAAAAACTGAACACCTATACTCCCATGATTGACAAACTTTTCTCCAGACCTTCCTGGAGAAAAACGAAAAAAAAAAAAATCCTAGGAATCCTGACCCTACTCCAAGAGTAGCACTTTGGATTCACACCAAAAAAGGTATTTGTGCCATACCCTATGGTAAATCATTCTATTAACAGGCTTGCCAGCCTGAATCATGGTCTCAATGACCGACAAAGAAAAAAATCATGCTTAGACAGAACTAAACGTTCAATCTCCAAGCAGTCAGCTTCAGAGAAACGATATTTGGATGAAGGAATGGACCCTGAGTTAGAAAGTCCTTCCTCAGAGGCAACCTCAAGGTGGAAGAGATGACATCTTTACTAGGTCTGTATATCAGATCCTGCGAGGCCACGCAGGGGCTATTGGAATTACTGATGCTCTCTCCTGAGAGATACGAGCAAAGACTTGTGGAAGGAGAGCGAACAGAGGAAAAATATATGCCAAACTGAAATCCATAGAAACCGCCAGATCATCTATCAGGGCGGTCTGTGGATCTCTCGACCTTGGAAGCTTGGCATTCTGCCAAGACGCCATCATATCCAACTCTGGCATCCCCCATTTGAGGGTTAACCTGGAGAACACCTCCGGATGGAGTGCACACTCCCCGGGATGAAATGTCTGTCTGCTCAGGAAGTCCGCTTCCCAGTAGTCCACCCTGGAATGGGGATGGCAGATAGACAGCAATTGTAAGCTTCTGCCCACTGAACAATCCGAGCCATCATGGCTAGGAAACTCTGAGTTCCTCCCTGGTGGTAGATGTAAGCCACTGAGGAGATATTGTCCGACTGGAACCTGATAAACTGGGCTAAGGACCACTGAGGTCAAGACATCAGAGCATTGAGAATCCCTCCCACCTCCAAGATGTTTATGGGGAGAACAGACTCCTCCTGAGTCCATAGTCCCTGCGTCTTAACAAGTGCCAGACTGCTCCCCAGCCCCGCAGGTTTGCGTCTGTGGTCACAATCACCCAAGAAGGTCTCCGTAAGCATGTGCTCGAGACAGATGCACCTGAGGAAGCCACCACGGAAGAGAGTCTCTTGACAACTGATCTAGATCTATCTTCGACAGATCCACATTTTCCGCTTTTCCTAGAGAGAGACAATAGGAAGAAATCCATGATTTTCTGACCTCTGTCAGAAATATTTTCAAGATAGGGAAATTAATATGGTCCCTAAGAAAAACTACCCTTGCAGATGGAACAAGAGAACTCTTTTCCAGATTCGTTTCCATCCATGAGAACATAGAAAAGGCAACAAGATCTCTGAATGAAAGTTTGCTAGAATAAAGGGTGGCACCTGAACTAAATGTTGTCCAGGAAGAGTGCCCCTGCAATACCCCGAGACCTAAAAGAGTCTTTCTAGAAAGGGGAATCTCAGCAACTTGAGAAGATTCCTAGGATGGAAACATAAAGATACACATCCTTCAGGTCTATGTTCATCATGAACAAACCCTCTAATCAAAAGAAGGATGGAACGAATGAATTCCATTTTGAAGGATGGAACTAGTCGAATAGAATCCTAGGCCCTATTCCCTTACTGGAACTGAGACTATCACTCCCAGGGAGGAAGGTCCTGAACACAGTTCAAGAATGCCTCTCCTTTTACCTGGACTGCAGATAATCTGGAAAAGAGAAATCTGCCCCTGGTTGGGAAGTCTAGAATTCTATTTAAAACCTTAAAATACTACCACAAGGATCTGGGACATCTCGTATCCATATAAAACCCCTGATCGGGGTAAACCCAACATGCTAATTTAGACTCAGCTGCGGGTTTCTTAAGATTTTCCCACTGTTCCAAGACTGATTGAGTTACCAAGAAGACTTGGACTGTTCCTGCTTCGAAGAAAAAGACTTTCCTTTGAAAAGGAACAAAAATTACTTTGATGATCTTTAAGTCTATTCTATTTGTTGTGTGGTAGAAAAGACCCTTTTCCACCAGAAATATCAGAAATCACTTCTGCCAAACCAGGTCCAAACAAGGTCTAACCCTTGTAAGGGAGCGCCAGAAGCTCCCTAACCAAGATCTTAGCCACAACACCCTACGGGCTAGCACAGTAAAACCAGATATCTTGCCTCTTAAATATTTTTGCCCTACCAGAATAGGGAATCACACCTGTAATACTCAGTTACTAAACTGCTTACTTAGCCACTATGCTATTCAAGCAGCACCCAGATTAAAAACTTGCATGGAAGCATCAGAAATAAAGAAATTGGCTAGCCTGAGAGCCTAAATTCTGTCTTGGAACTCCTCCAAAGGAGTCTCTATCAAAATTGAATCAGACAAGGCGTGCAACAATAAGATGCCGCACTTGAAACAGTGGCAATGCAAACTGCAGGTTGCTATTGAAGATCTTGACTTTAACATACGTCTTCATCAAATAAGCCTCCAGCTTCTCATCCATGGGATCCGTAAAAGAGCAGCTATCTTCTTAGTTCTCTTAGCCAGGCTCCTTCTACTTAAGGCACGTGCACCCTATCATTAATAGAGTCAGAGACAGGAAACATCTTCTTAAATACGGGAGAAGTGAAGAAAAAGTACCCCTGGCTTCTCCCATTCCAGTGAAATAATCTCCGTAGCAGAAGTGTATCGAAGTCGTCCAAAGAAGTCAATACCTGCTTAACAGTACATGAAGGTGTTCAAGCTTAAAACTGAACTGTACTTCTTCAGTATCAGACAAAGGATTTATACTGTCCAAATCTGAGATTTCACCCTCAGAAGCTACCGGCGTATCCACCTCATCGGACTTATGAGGGAGAGCAAACTGGGTAGCAGGAGATGAAACAGAAACCTTACTATCTGAATCTCTAAATTTCCTCTTGCAAATTCCCTTTAACATAGGAAAAGCAGATAATACCGCAGATACCGCAGAAGATATCTGTGTAGCAATTTCTGCAGGCAAATAAACTCATCCAGGAGACTTAGAGGAAATGCAGGGCACTATATATGTAGCCATTAAGGCTTGAGACCTATTAGGAGAAAGCTGTGGGAATGCCTTAACAGCATCATCCTGGGAGACATGAGGATAGAAAATAAAAAATGTTGTTCTTAAAATTGTAACGTCCTTATTAAGCAGCACATCACAGTATTTATTAAGAATGAGATTCAAGCCATAACAGACATGTGTGCATAAGAGCAGTACTCTGGCTCCATGAATAAACTAATATTGCTCTCTGTTCCAAGAGCAATATAAAAACACAACCCAATTCATTTAACTGAATTTATTAATGACTACTAGGGGAATTTGTAAATATTGTAAAATTGGCACCAAACTCTCTTATAGATCTGTTAGCACTTTGATGTTGCTTGCGACATTATACCGCCAACTAAAACAACAGCATTACTCGGTCATCCCTCTATGACAGGGAGCATTAATAAGCATCAAGTAAATCACTATACTATAAGCAAAGTTTTCGTAGAAGAAAAACGATCCACCAACAAAACCAAGTCTCCTCCTCTCACAGAGACCTCAGAAAAAGCACCGCTTCGTTCTCAGAAGGAGGAAGCGGTCACGTGATCAGGCTCAGAAAAAAAGGCGAAAATGGCTCCGCTCTGTTCTCATGCCGGAGAAGGAGGCGGAGTCACATGGCAGCAAAGAAGAGAAATGCGTAGTTAACATTTAACATTGCGGTCATTCACACCACCACCAAATAAAATCTTCAGACAGCCCAAACTCTGGAAGAACGATCTTGATTACAAGTAAAAACTCACCTAGTGAGTCTCCAACCTTACCATTGTGCTACATGTGCTACAGTGGGATACACATAACTGCAGTTTAGTGAAAAATGAAGTGCAATCAAACTTAACCAAAGTCACAGCCCCAGGAGATAGTTCCTGCCATATAGAGAAATAAATCCCACATGTCTCATACATAAAATAAGTGCCTGCCACTGCCAATTAAAATCCTTCCCAAAGAATTCATCTGTCCCAATAAATATTACAGGCAAACTCTTCCTAGCGCAAGTCTCCCAACCTAGAAGACAAAGGCACTTACCTATAGTCTAGCCGTCCGGCAGGAGGACAACTTACAAGGTGTGAGAGAACACATACTCCTCACAGAGACCTGTAGAAAGAACAGAGTAAACCTACTCTGGCTTTCTATATCATGGGCAGCAAATATGTTAGGAAAACGCAGCAAGACCCACCTCATAAGTTCCTAACTGCTTTAAAGCACCACCACCCTACTGGAGACAGTAACGTGGACTATGGCTAGACCCAAAAATCTTGCTTGTAGCAAAAGAAATTAAATTTTCTTCAGAAACCAAAATGTCACCTCCTCCATTGACAGAGTTAAAGAGAATGACTGGGGATTGTGGGTAGGGTAGTGACACTTAACAGCTTTGCTGTGGTGCTCTTCGCCTCTTCCTGATGGCCATGAGTGACATTCCCACTAGTAATTGATGACGTTGTGGACTCTCCATATCTTAGCAAAGAAATATATTGCAAAGCTGGTTTCATTACACATAAACATTTTACATAGCATTACATAATATTGCATAACAATTTATATAAAAATCTCAATTGTGCCCCTTTAAGTGAGGGGGCTGCAAACACACCAATGTATCTCAATAATCTCCACGGGAAATATATATATAGAGAGAGCTGAAGCACAAAGCACTCTCAGGTCTTATCAAGTGTACAACACAATTTTATTTACAGTGACGTTTCGGAGTGTTCACCCCTTCATCAGACAATCCACAAAACATCACTGTAAATAAAACTGTGTTGTACACTTGATAAGACCAGAGAGTGCTTTGTCCATTAGCTCTATCTACTACTCTTAGCACCCTAGCTTGTTAGTGGGAGTGCACCTATCTCCACATGTTTATATACTTATATATATATATATATATATATATTATATGTGTGTGTATATATATATACACTGTATATACAGTATATATATATATATATATATATATATATATATATATATAAATGTGTGTGTATAAATATATATATATACAGTAAATACAAAACACGGAAGGGGACTGCACTCCTAGACTGGACCGGGTACACATCCCATGACCCTGCACTCACTAGCAAGCTCACAGCTAAGATTTAAAAGCAAAAATGGAAAGGGTCCCAGGTATTGGAAAGGACATTGACGTGGCACCTAGGCTTGTCCCATTTGGCCAGATGCGGTAACTAACCTTTCAATTTTTGCTTTTAAATCTGAGCTGTGAGCTTGCTAGTGAGTGCAGGGTTTTCTCTGTGTGTTGTATTAATTTGTTTTGTAATTTCCCCTATAGTTCTTGCACCCAGACCTGTCTGGAGTTAACTGCCTGTGACTCTGGTGACAGCACAGCTTCTTGTGAGTGCCACTGAGCACCCAGGGCTGAGCATGTTGCAGGGTCATGAGATGTGTACCCGGTTCAGTCTAGGAGTGCAGTCCCCTTCCGTGTTTTGTATATTACTGGGGTGATTACATATGCCTGTGCACCCTTCCCTTGTTCCCAATTTGTTTGGATTTGAGAGCTTGCATTGTGTGGCTGTTTTACGGTCCCAGGTATTGGAAAGGGCCTTGACGTGGTACCTGGGCTTGTCCCATTTGGCCAGATGCGGTAACTAACCTTTCCATTTTTGCTTTTGAATCTTAGCTGTGAGCTTGCTAGTGAGTGCAGGGTTTTCTCTGTGTGTTATATACAGTAAATATATATATATATATATATATATATATAATTTTTTTTATTTTTCTTCAGCAACTAAAAGAAAAACTTAACAAATTACGATATTACCAGGTATATGCAAATGATGCTTACCACATGACCATAAAACAAGGCTAAAGATATATAGTTATGCTAAAAATATATTACAAGGCAGTTAGCAAATAAGGCAATGCTGGTTTCATTCACATACTGTGCATTTATAATTATGAATTACACTAAGAAAAAAGATCTAATTACTGCTTTTCAAAATTTCAGTCAGACTGCTAGAAATTCTTAATCAGTTTTGACTGTTGTTTCTCTGAAGTACTAATAAGTATATTAGAATAGCAATAAAGAAAGAGTTAATTCACTGTTCTTTTTGTAGATTTGAAAAACCTGATATATTTCATGACAGGGTCATTGAATTTACAACAAAACTTTCATGGTTCAGTTTTATTCCACCTATGATTAAGCACTAGTGGAGCGCGAAACGCATCAGGGTAGTTTCTTCAATATTATCGAATGTACTTCATTCTGTTGATATCCTTTGATATAAAGCACACATAGGTGGGCTCAGGAGCTGCAATGCACTACTGGGAGCTAGTTGGTGATTGGTGGCTACAAACATGTTCACCAGATGAGTTCAGCTAGCTCCCAGTAGTGAATTTCTATTCTAGAAATTACTTTATCTATGTGTTTAACAGCTTTTCCCACATTATAGCATGTTTATTTTACACTTTTATGGCTTTTAAAAGGAATATAAGTATCTGAAATGTTTAATATATACTGAGTTTTCTTCAAAATCTTATATGAATTTGTTTATTTGTTAAGTGTAATTTAGCGGTTCTAAACTCTGCTTTCCAATGTTGGAAGGTTGGCTGAGAAATCAGTTGTTATTTACTAGAAAAGAAGCCAGAGTGGGAGATGAAACAGAATTGAAGGGGACAGTCAAATCTGACTTTGCAGTTTCTTAGATATTTAAAAGGATTTATTAGAATGTTTCAGAAGAGTTGTGCATGGTTTTGCTATAGCCTAGTTAGCCAATGCATTAGGTAAGAAAACTTGACTATTAAAGGGACATGAAACCCAACAAAAAATATTTTGTGATTTAGAAAGAGCATGTGATTTTAAACAATGTTTTAATTTACTTCATCTAATTTGCTTCATTCTCTTGGTATCCTTTGCCAGCATATCTAGATATGTTCAGTAGCTGCTGTATTGTGGTTCACATAGATGCCTTGTGTGATTAGCTCCCCATGTGCAGTGAACAAAGGATATATAAAGAATGAAGAAAATTAGAAAATAGAAGTAAATTAAAAGGTTTAAAGTTGTATTTTCTATCTGAATCATGAAAGAAAAAAGAAGTTGGGTCTCATGTCCCTTTGCATCCCATATGTAATGTTGATTGGTTATTTAGTTCAATGAACCTCTCTGCTTATACAATGGAAAACCTTAGAATAAGCCAATAGCCAACAAAGTTGCTTTCAAAATGTTCCCATGTTAAACTCAAATGAACTAGAATAGAAAAAGGCAAAATGTGTGTTTACAAAAGACAACATTTTAGGAAAACAAATGAAAATATTTTCTGATTGGAATAACGTTGGTGGAAGGTTTTATTAAAAAGCATATTTTTATTGTGTAAGTATATTAAAGGGACACTGAACCCAATTTTTTTCTTTCATGATTCAGATAGAGCATTAGATTTTAAGCAACTTTCTAATTTACTCTTATTATCAAATTTTCTTCATTCTCTTGGTATCTTTATTTGAAATGCAAGAATGTAAGCTTAGATGCCGACCCATTTTTGGTGAACAACCTGGGTAATAAATACATCCAACAATTAAAAAAGTGCTGTCCAGAGTACTGAACCAATAAAAAAAGCTTAGATGTCTTCTTTTTCAAATAAAGATAGCAAGAGAACGAAGAAAAATTGATAATAGGAGTAAATTAGAAAGTTGCTTAAAATTGCAGGCTCTATCTGAACCAGGAAAGAAAAAATTTGGGTTCAGTGTCCCTTTAATTCTTAAATATTTCAAAAACACACTTATGGTTCCATATTAAAGGGATATGAAATCCAATTCTTTCATGATTCATATAGAGCATGCAATTGTCAACAGCTTTCTAATTTACTTCTATTATCAATTTTTTCTTAATTCTCTTTACATCTATTGTTGAAAAGCAGGGATGTATGCTTAGGAGCCAGCCCATTTCTGGTGCACTATATGGCATCAATTTTGCGAGAATGTTCTCAATTTGTAAAAGCAATAGATGGCAGCACTATTAGGTATCTCTTCAAAGCAGATTGTCATGGGAACTAAGCAAATATGATAATAGAAGTAAATTGGAAACTTTTTGTTTAAAATGGTCTGCTCTGTCTGAATCACAAAATACATTCATATCCCTTTAAGCATCTTGCCATGCACTATTTGTCATAACAGACTTATATTTTTTATAAGGCGGCGATTGGACTTTTTCGTATCTATAATGGAAAAGCTAGTGGAAAATGGTGCCGCACACTATCCTTACATATAATCTAGGGAGAATGGTAATGGTACGCGAGTTGTCCCCTTTTCCTTTAAAGGAACAGTCAACACAGTAGATTTGCATAATCAACAAATGCAAGATAACAAGACAATGCAATAACACTTAGTCTGAACTTCAAATGAGTAGATTTTTTTTCTGACAATTTTAAAAGTGATGTCTTTTTCCACTCCCCCTGTACCATGTGACAGCCATCAGCCAATCACAAATGCATACACGTACCATGTGACAGCCATCAGCCATTCACAAATGCATACACACTTATTCTTGCACATACTCAGTAGGAGCTGGTGACTCAAAAAGTTTAAATATAAAAAGACTGTGCACATTTAGGCCTAGATTTAGAGTTCGGCGGTAGCCGTCAAAACCAGCGTTAGAGGCTCCTAACGCTGGTTTTGGGCGCCCGCTGGTATTTGGAGTCAGTGATTAAAGGGTCTAACGCTCACTTTTCAGCCGCGACTTTTCCATACCGCAGATCCCCCTACGCCATTTGCGTAGCCTATCTTTTCAATGGGATCTTTCTAACGCCGGTATTTAGAGTCGTTTCTGCAGTGAGCGTTAGAGCTCTAACGACAAGATTCCAGCCGCCTGAAAAAAGCAGGAGTTAAGAGCTTTCTGGCTAACGCCGGTTTATAAAGCTCTTAACTACTGTACCCTAAAGTACACTAACACCCATAAACTACCTATGTACCCCTAAACCGAGGTCCCCCCACACCGCCGCCACTCGATTAAAATTTTTAACCCCTAATCTGCCGACCGCCACCTACGTTATACTTATGTACCCCTAATCTGCTGCCCCTAACCCCGCCGACCCCTGTATTACATTTATTAACCCCTAACTTGCCCCCCACAACGTTGCCGCAAGCTACTTAAAATAATTAACCCCTAATCTTCCGACCGCAAATCGCCGCCACCTACGTTATCCCTATGTACCCCTAATCTGCTGCCCCTAACATCGCCGACCCCTATGTTATATTTATTAACCCCTAATCTGCCCCCCACAACGTCGCCGACACCTACCTACACTTATTAACCCCTAATCTGCCGAGCGGACCTGAGCGCTACTATAATAAAGTTATTAACCCCTAATCCGCCTCACTAACCCTATCATAAATAGTATTAACCCCTAATCTGCCCTCCCTAACATCGCCGACACCTACCTTCAATTATTAACCCCTAATCTGCCGACCGGAGCTCACCGCTATTCTAATAAATGTATTAACCCCTAAAGCTAAGTCTAACCCTAACACTAACACCCCCCTAAGTTAAATATAATTTTTATCTAACGAAATAAATTAACTCTTATTAAATAAATTATTCCTATTTAAAGCTAAATACTTACCTGTAAAATAAATCCTAATATAGCTACAATATAAATTACATTTATATTATAGCTATTTTAGGATTAATATTTATTTTACAGGCAACTTTGTAATTATTTTAACCAGGTACAATAGCTATTAAATAGTTAAGAACTATTTAATAGTTACCTAGTTAAAATAATTACAAATTTACCTGTAAAATAAATCCTAACCTAAGATATAATTAAACCTAACACTACCCTATCAATAAAATAATTAAATAAACTACCTACAATTACCTACAATTAACCTAACACTACACTATCAATAAATTAATTAAACACAATTGCTACAAATAAATACAATTAAATAAACTATCTAAAGTACAAAAAATAAAAAAGAACTAAGTTACAGAAAATAAAAAAATATTTACAAACATAATAAAAATATTACAACAATTTTAAACTAATTACACCTACTCTAAGCCCCCTAATAAAATAACAAAGCCCCCCAAAATAAAAAATTCCCTACCCTATTCTAAAATACAAAAATTACAAGCTCTTTTACCTTACCAGCCCTGAACAGGGCCCTTTGCGGGGCATGCCCCAAGAATTTCAGCTCTTTTGCCTGTAAAAAAAAACATACAATACCCCCCCCCCCAACATTACAACCCACCACCCACATACCCCTAATCTAACCCAAACCCCCTTAAATAAACCTAACACTAATCCCCTGAAGATCTTCCTACCTTGTCTTCACCATCCAGGTATCACCGATCCGTCCTGGCTCCAAGATCTTCATCCAACCCAAGCGGGGGTTGGCGATCCATAATCCGGTGCTCCAAAGTCTTCCTCCTATCCGGCAAGAAGAGGACATCCGGACCGGCAAACATCTTCTCCAAGCGGCATCTTCTATGTTCTTCCATCCGATGACGACCGGCTCCATCTTGAAGACCTCCAGCGCGGATCCATCCTCTTCTTCCGACGACTAGACGACGAATGACGGTTCCTTTAAGGGACGTCATCCAAGATGGCGTCCCTCGAATTCCGATTGGCTGATAGGATTCTATCAGCCAATCGGAATTAAGGTAGGAATTTTCTGATTGGCTGATGGAATCAGCCAATCAGAATCAAGTTCAATCCGATTGGCTGATCCAATCAGCCAATCAGATTGAGCTCGCATTCTATTGGCTGTTCCGATCAGCCAATAGAATGCGAGCTCAATCTGATTGGCTGATTGGATCAGCCAATCGGATTGAACTTGATTCTGATTGGCTGATTCCATCAGCCAATCAGAATATTCCTACCTTAATTCCGATTGGCTGATAGAATCCTATCAGCCAATCGGAATTCGAGGGACGCCATCTTGGATGACGTCCCTTAAAGGAACCGTCATTCGTCGTCTAGTCGTCGGAAGAAGAGGATGGATCCGCGCTGGAGGTCTTCAAGATGGAGCCGGTCGTCATCGGATGGAAGAACATAGAAGATGCCGCTTGGAGAAGATGTTTGCCGGTCCGGATGTCCTCTTCTTGCCGGATAGGAGGAAGACTTTGGAGCACCGGATTATGGATCGCCAACCCCCGCTTGGGTTGGATGAAGATCTTAGAGCCAGGACGGATCGGTGATACCTGGATGGTGAAGACAAGGTAGGAAGATCTTCAGGGGATTAGTGTTAGGTTTATTTAAGGGGGTTTGGGTTAGATTAGGGGTATGTGGGTGGTGGGTTGTAATGTTGGGGGGGGGGGTATTGTATGTTTTTTTTTACAGGCAAAAGAGCTGAAATTCTTGGGGCATGCCCCGCAAAGGGCCCTGTTCAGGGCTGGTAAGGTAAAAGAGCTTGTAATTTTTGTATTTTAGAATAGGGTAGGGAATTTTTTATTTTGGGGGGCTTTGTTATTTTATTAGGGGGCTTAGAGTAGGTGTAATTAGTTTAAAATTGTTGTAATATTTTTATTATGTTTGTAAATATTTTTTTATTTTCTGTAACTTAGTTCTTTTTTATTTTTTGTACTTTAGATAGTTTATTTAATTGTATTTATTTGTAGCAATTGTGTTTAATTAATTTATTGATAGTGTAGTGTTAGGTTAATTGTAGGTAATTGTAGGTAGTTTATTTAATTATTTTATTGATAGTGTAGTGTTAGGTTTAATTGTAACTTAGGTTAGGATTTATTTTACAGGTAAATTTGTAATTATTTTAACTATTTTAGCTATTAAATAGTTCTTAACTATTTAATAGCTATTGTACCTGGTTAAAATAAATACAAAGTTGCCTGTAAAATAAATATTAATCCTAAAATAGCTATAATATAAATGTAATTTATATTGTAGCTATATTAGGATTTATTTTACAGGTAAGTATTTAGCTTTAAATAGGAATCATTTATTTAATAAGAGTTAATTTATTTTGTTAGATTTAAATTATATTTAACTTAGGGGGGTGTTAGTGTTAGGGTTAGACTTAGCTTTAGGGGTTAATACATTTATTAGAATAGCGGTGAGCTCCGGTCGGCAGATTAGGGGTTAATAATTGAAGGTAGGTGTCGGCGATGTTAGGGAGGGCAGATTAGGGGTTAATACTATTTATGATAGGGTTAGTGAGGCGGATTAGGGGTTAATACATTTATTATAGTAGCGCTCAGGTCCGCTCGGCAGATTAGGGGTTAATAAGTGTAGGTAGGTGTCGGCGACGTTGTGGGGGGCAGATTAGGGGTTAATAAATATAATATAGGGGTCGGCGATGTTAGGGCAGCAGATTAGGGGTACATAGGGATAACGTAGGTGGCGGCGGTTTACGGAGCGGCAGATTAGGGGTTAAAATAAATATGCAGGGGTCAGCGATAGCGGGAGCGGCAGATTAGGGGTTAATAAGTGTAAGGTTAGGGGTGTTTAGACTCGGGGTACATGTTAGAGTGTTAGGTGCAGACGTAGGAAGTGTTTCCCCATAGGAAACAATGGGGCTGCGTTAGGAGCTGAACGCTGCTTTTTTTTTTCAGCTCAAACAGCCCCATTGTTTCCTATGGGAGAATCGTGCACGAGCACGTTTTTGAGGCCGGCCGCGTCCGTAAGCAACTCTGGTATCGAGAGTTGCATTTGCGGTAAAAATGCTCTACGCTCCTTTTTTGGAGCCTAACGCAGCATTTGTTTAAACTCTCGATACCAGAGTTAAATTTATGGTGCGGCCAGAAAAAAGCCCGCGGAGCGTTAACAGCCCTTTTACCGCCGAACTCTAAATCTAGGCCTTAGTTAATGGAAGTAAATTGGAAAGTTGTTTAAAACAGCATGCTCTATCTGAATAATGAAAGTTTAATTTTGATTGAGTGTCCCTTTAATTTAACTCTGAACATGGTTGGTTTTCCTATTCTGAGAATTAGAATACTGCTCACTCAAGTTAAACGTCTGCCCCAAGGGAAGTGGAGGCTTAAAGGGACACTAAGACCCAAAATTTTCTTTCATGAATCAGGTACAGAATACAATTTTAAATAACATTCCAATTTACTTCTATTATCTAATTTGTAGCATTCTTTAGATATACTTTGTTTAAGAAATAGCAATGCACATGGGTGAGCCAATCACACGAGACATCTATGTGCAGCCACCAATCAGCATCTACTGAGCATATCTAGATATGCTTTTCAGCAAATAATATAAAGAAAATGAAGCAAATTAGATAATAGAAGTAAATGAGAAAGTTGTTTAAAATCGTATGCTCTTTCTAAATCATGAAAGAAAAATTTTGGGTTTCATGTACCTTTAAGTATTATTAGCATTTATTTGTATAGTGCAGCAGAAATGTATATGCTCATTTTGAAACATTTTTTTTTTTTAATATTACACGTATTATGGTTTGAGCATACTGATTTATATCATATCAAATAAGGACAGCTTATCTATTTTTGAATGGTACAAAGTCACCAATAACTTAAAATGAAGGTCAATTTTGACGAATTAGTGACCGGTTTTTAATAATCCTAATAAAAACAAGGGCACTTTAATTCATCAAAATTGACATTTCAAGCGTTTTCTTCAAAAACCTTCCTTTTAACCTTTGCAGCCGCTGTAGCGCTTCCTCCACCCGTCGCAAGTCCTCTTCGCGGGTCCAAAATGACGAATCCGGCTTCATGCAATCACGGCGTTCCCTCAGGCCATGATCCCCCTGGGGGGAACGCCTTGATTGGAGGAAGACGGATTTGTCATTTCTGACGTAAGCAGAGGCTTCCGACGGCCGGGTGAATCGACGGAGCAGCTTTCAGTAATAAAAGGAAAGTTTTTGAAGAAAAAGAGTCAAATGTCAATTTTGATGAATTAAAGTGCCCTTGTTTTTAATTGGATTATTAAAAAACGGGCACTAATTCGTCAAAATTCACCTTCACTTTAAAGGACCACTAAATACAGTAGAGTAGGTATAATTAACAAATGTATAATACAAAGTGCAATAACACTTACTCTGAATTTTGAATAAGCAGTACATTTTTTTCAGATTAATTTTTTCACCATTTGCCGGACTCTTTATCATGTGAAAGACATCAGCCAATCACAAACTAGTATATTTATAACCTGTGAACTTGTGCACATGCTCAGTAGGAGCTGGTGCCTCAGAAAGTGTGTATATAAAAAAATTGCAAAATTTGATCATAGAAGTAAATTGGAAAGTCTCTTAAAACTGCATGCTCTATATGAATCATAAGTTTAATTTTGACCTTAGTGTCCCTTTAAAGGAACATATTCTAATGTGTTATAGCATCCAATTACTGCACTACTGTTTGCACATAACAATGTGTTTGAATTCTGCAAAGGAGTTAAACACAAAGTTAAGGTCAGGTCCAGAGCAACAAAATACTACTGGGACCTAGCTAAAAAAAAATATCGTGTGAGCCAACGACAAAAGGCATATGCTCCCAGTAGTGCATTTTTGCTCCTGGACTTTTTCAAGAAAACAAATTAAATTTGATAACAGTAACAAAAGTTAATGGAAAAGTCTCATAAAATTGCATGATCTACCTGAACCACACAAGCGTAATATTTATTTCCATCTCCCTTTAATCCTTTCTATATCAGGAGCATGATCTGCCCTCTACTTGTGTAATTATTATGCCTAGTGTCTGTTTTATTCTAATAATCATTTTATTTAGAATCATAAACACAATAATCCTATACATCTTTGTGTATTTAGTTGGAGCTATAAATAAAGGTTAAAGTTGTTTTTGTTACAGTTATAAATATGAAGGTTGGCTATTGACGTTGTACTCATTATGTGTTTTCAATTTGAAATCATAAATAATTTAGCAATTCTGACAATTATTTGTAATTAGTTTCTTAGCCCTAATTTCCTGTGAGCAGCTTCTTGTGCAATAACCAATATTACAGAAAAACAAAAGAGCTATGTTTATCTGAAGATATGGGTGAATGCATCAGGTTATCTATGTATATTTGTTTGGCAGGGTCACAAAATGGCTATTTGACTGAATTAAATTTCTACTCACTGGCAAACATTCAGAAAGGGCACAAAGAAATATGAAACTTCAATTAACCAAGCTGATCTTAGTAAATAATGTTACTATGAATACAAAGCCGTCAGAGGTTTACAACTGAATATGAGATTTCTAATCTTTTACAAAAGCAGATTAACTGCCCTCGCAGATGAAGAATGAAACATGCAGCGGATAGTTTAAGAGGAATGGGTAAACACAGGTATTAGTCCTTGTAAAGAATGACTGCCACATTTTACAAAGAAAAGGAAATCTGGAGCCGCTCCTTGATGCAAATGGACTGATGATAAATAGAATAAATGTAACAAAATAATTGGAATTGGTGCATTTAGGTGTAATTGTTTCATTACAAATTAAATTTCAAAAGGAATGAAAATATTATATATTTACAAATAAACGTTAACCTTGCAGCTGGTACTAATATAGACATACATCTAGCCTTAATTTCAGTCATATGAGAGCTTTGCTTCCATATTTTTTTACAACTAGTAACCTCTTTTATTTATTATTATTATTATTATTATTATCATTTATTTACAAAGCGCCAACATATTACGTAGCGATGTGCCATTAACTATGCAGTTAAGGGACACAATTAACAGAAGACATATACAAAAATCGTACATACAGTATACAGTTATGGAGTACAGTAATCAGAAGACAATTACATAAATCTTAAGGGTATGGGGCTCTGCACTTATAGTAAAAAAAACTATCACATATACCTCGAGATCTTTTATTTACTTACTTAACTCTTTGAGTGCTAACAACGGCATGGTGCCATCACTAAGTTTCACCCTCCATGCTGTCGCTAGGACTCACTAACCTTGAGGGGGGCCTAAGGACCCCCGTCTCCCTCCTCCGTCTGATCTTGCCATCATATTGAAGAGCAGGCTCGGAGCTTCACACAGAGCGTGATTATGTTATCACGCATTGAAGCGATGATGTCATCACACAACTTTATTTACAACTGTCAATTGAGAGTTATAGTGAGATGGGGGCATGTTGCTTAAATGCCCATATCCTGGGCATCTAAGCAGCTACAGACCCCAAATACCTACCGTTGGAAAGGTAACCGCCTCACCTTTCCAATGGAGTAAGTCTTTAAAGTGTAGTAAACAAAATTAAAAAGGTTAAAATAAATACATTTTAAAATTATTTTAAAATTATAAGGGGGTCTCTAAAGGCACATAAATAAAGATCAAAATTGCATAGAGACCCCCAAAATAGATTTCCCTAAAATAAATTAGTCCCTGTTTTTTTGTTTTTTTTTATCAATTTAAGTATATTAGCTAAATGATCACCGTGGTAACCAGCGTTACTGGAGTGATCACCTAGCTAAGAAACATGACATTCCCTTACTATACTGATACTGATATAATATTTGTAATCACATGAACACCTGAATCATGTGATAACTAATTAATCAATGTTAGAAAGATGCTTTTATTAAAAATATATATATATTTTTATATAATCAGTCTTTTAGAGCCCTTGGAAGGTGCTCAAAACACCCTCTTTGCGCAGCTCTCACCGTCTTTCAAAACCCCTGTATTTTTACTGCAAAGAAGCCTTTTTTTTTGCAATAAAAAATATATCTTTTCTAGCAGCATAATTTCTTTCAAAATAGCTATTCACTTTGTAAAGAGAATTATGGCTGAGCGTCTGATGAGTGACGAGGAAGCAGCTGAGTTCCTTATGAACTCCGACTTTGTTTCCTTCTCGGATGACGCTAGAGAAGATTCTGACAGCGGCTTTGTCTCTGCTGCACATTTTTGGAAAGTACACGCCTTTGGCAAATAAGGGGCTACATGTGTATATATAGTGCAAAATATGAGTGCGTAAGAAATAGCTGAACATGTCACTTTACTTAGAAAAAAATCGTTTCTAACCAAAGCACCATATTCCGTTAATTTTTACGCACTCCACTTTTGTGCTAGAAATACATGTAGCCCCTCATTTGATGCCCAAAGGGGTGTACTTTATACAAATGTGTACTTTATGTACCCTTTTTAACTTCCCATGTGACTAGAGCTGTTTAATTGCAGACATGACAGCCTAAAAAAAAGTCTAAAATAATGGGGTGATGTCTGCAATTAGACAGCTGGGAATTTAAAGGGACATGAAACCCAATTTTTTTCTTTCATGATTTAGAAATAAAATTAAATTTTAAACAACTTTCTAATTTACTTCTATTATATAATTTGCTTCATTCTCTTGATATCCTTTGCTGAAAAGCATATCTAGATAGGCTCAGTAGCTGCTGATTGGTTGCTCCACATAGATGCCTTGTGTGATTGGCTCACCAATGTGCACTGCTATTTCTTCAACAACGGATATCTAAAGAATAAAACAAATTAGATAATAGAAGTATTTTGGAATGTTGATTAAAATTATATTCTCTATCTGAATCATGAAATAAAAATTTTGGGTTTAATGTCCCTTTAAGATACAGTAAATACAGTGCACATTTTTGGGAAGTACATCCCTTGGTGCATCAAATTAGGGGCTACATGTGTATATAGCACAAAATTGGAGTGTGCAATATATAACCAAACTGCGCACTTTGCTCAGAAAACGTTTTGTTTTTTAAACAAGTGCAATATTTACGTATTTGTTAAATACTCCAGTTTTGAGATATAAATACAAATAAACCTTCATCTGATAGACCTGGGAATGTTATTTCTAAAAATGTATAGTTTAGCTGCCATATCTTAAGTTCCCTGGCGGCTAGAACTGTTTAAATGCCAGTAACAGAATATTAAATTTAAAAACATTGTTTTTGATTATATACTAAATTGACATCTCGGCAATAAAACAGTAGAAAAACACAGTGAAATGTTCTCAATTTTTACTTATTTTATACAGGGTATCCACTACAAACATCTATCCACACAGGTTTTGATGATAGAGTTTACAAAATTAAAATTGCATACAGTTCATTATTGAGTCAGGAGTAAAAATATACACTTTTTTTTCTAATGTTTTGCTTTATTTTTTAAGCATGATAACAAATAAACATATAATAATGATATATTTTGAATCTGCAGAGTCTGCTGAAAAAAAACATAATTTGTATAGGTTATTCACAGAAAAACAACTTCTAAAAGTGTGTGAATGTGAACTGCAACAAAAAGCTCAAAACCAGCTTAGCACACAGGTGGGAAATGGATTAGCAGCCAAAATTAAAGGGATACTTTTTTTCTTCATGATTCAGATAGAGCATACAATTTTTAAAAAGTTTCTAATTAACTACTATTATCATTTTTTCTTCGTTCTCTTGCTATCTTTATTTTAAAAAGCAGGAATCTAAGTTAAGGAGCCAGCCCATTTTTGGTTCAGCACCCTGAATAGCGCTTGCTGATTGGTGGCTACACTTAGCCACCAATCAGCAAACACTACCCAGGTGCTAAACACAAAATGGGCTGGTTTATAAGGTTAAATGCTTGCTTTTCAAATAAAGATAGCAAGAGAAGGAAGAAAATTTGATAATAGGAGTAAATTAGAGAATTGCTTAGAATTGCATGCTCTATCTGAACCATGAAAGAAAAAATGTTTTGTTTAGTATCCCTTTAAAAGCATATGTTACTCAACATATAGTTTCATCATTGAAGCAACTGTGAGACAAAAAATGTTTAATGATGTAATTCCCTGTATTTATCTTCATTTAAATCTAAACTCAAGTAATCTGAGTAACTGCTATGTGAGCAATTACCGTAGAGCTACTTTTTTTTATTTCATCCACATGGTGAAAAAGCAGAAGCAAGCAGCTGATTAGCACCATCAGCACTGAGCTCACACTTGCTTTACCATGATCTTGTGAGATTTCACCAAAATATAATGAGATTTCACCATGATCTCTTGAGATTTTCACTGTTCCTGCACACACCAAATGCTCCCTTTTAATCACAGGGCACGCATTGGGATTGGGTATTTAAAGTATAAAAGGATTTGGCTACTGATACTTTCTTCATAGCTTTTTCTATATATGCTGCATCACTTTCAAAAAGGATGGATAAAAATCAATGATCTAAAAATAAAAAAATTAAAAATGGCTTTCCTTTTTTTATATTTAAATAAGTTGTTTTTATTTAAATCTTTTTTTTTTTTTTTTTTTTTTTTGGTTTTTGTTTTTTAAATAAAATGCTTTCAAAAGATAGTTTTGTATTTAAGACACATTATAGTCCAAAGATCCAAAGGTTATTCATCCTAAAAACATAATTTATGCTTACCTGATAAATTTATTTCTCTTGTAGTGTATCCAGTCCACGGATCATCCATTACTTGTGGGATATATTCCCTTCCCAACAGGAAGTTGCAAGAGGATCACCCACAGCAGAGCTGCTATATAGCTCCTCCCCTCACATGTCATATCCAGTCATTCGACCGAAACAAAACAAGAAAGGAGAAACCATAGGGTGCAGTGGTGACTGGAGTTTAAATTAAAATTTAGACCTGCCTTAAAAAGACAGGGCGGGCCATGGACTGGATACACTACAAGAGAAATAAATTTATCAGGTAAGCATAAATTATGTTTTCTCTTGTTAAGTGTATCCAGTCCACGGATCATCCATTACTTGTGGGATACCAATACCAAAGCTAAAGTACACGGATGATGGGAGGGACAAGGCAGGAACTTAAGCGGAAGGAACCACTGCCTGTAGAACCTTTCTCCCAAAAACAGCCTCCGAAGAAGCAAAAGTGTCAAATTTGTAAAATTTTGAAAAGGTGTGAAGCGAAGACCAAGTCGCAGCCTTGCAAATCTGTTCAACAGAGGCCTCATTCTTAAAGGCCCAGGTGGAAGCCACAGCTCTAGTAGAATGAGCTGTAATTCCTTCAGGGGCTGCTGTCCAGCAGTCTCATAGGCTAAGCGTATTATGCTACGAAGCCAAAAGGAGAGAGAGGTTGCCGAAGCTTTTTGACCTCTCGTCTGTCCAGAGTAAACGACAAACAGGGAAGAAGTTTGACGAAAATCTTTAGTTGCCTGTAAATAGAACTTCAGGGCACGGACTACGTCCAGATTATGCAAAAGACGTTCCTTCTTTGAAGAAGGATTAGGGCACAATGATGGGACAACAATCTCTTGATTGATATTCCTGTTAGAAACTACCTTAGGTAAAAACCCGGGTTTAGTACGCAGAACTGCCTTGTCTGAATGGAAAATCAGATAAGGAGAATCACAATGTAAGGCAGATAACTCAGAGACTCTTCGAGCCGAGGAAATAGCCATTAAAAACAGAACTTTCCAAGATAAAAGCTTAATATCAATGGAATGAAGGGGTTCAAACGGAACACCTTGAAGAACTTTAAGAACCAAGTTTAAGCTCCACGGAGGAGCAACAGTTTTAAACACAGGCTTAATCCTAGCCAAAGCCTGACAAAAGGCCTGGACGTCTGGAACTTCTGCCAGACGCTTGTGCAAAAGAATAGACAGAGCAGAAATCTGTCCCTTTAACGAACTAGCAGATAAGCCCTTTTCCAAACCCTCTTGTAGAAAGGACAATATCCTAGGAATCCTAACTTTACTCCATGAGTAACTCTTGGATTCGCACCAATACAAGTATTTACGCCATATCTTATGGTAGATTTTTCTGGTAACAGGCATCCGTGCCTGTATTAAGGTATCAATAACTGACTCTGAGAAGCCACGCTTTGATGGGATCAAGCGTTCAATCTCCATGCAGTCAGCCTCAGAGAAATTATATTTGGATGGTTGAAAGGACCTTGTATTAGAAGGTCCTTCCTCAGAGGTAGAGACCCTGGTGGACAGGACGACATGTCCACTAGGTCTGCATACCAGGTCCTGCGTGGCCACGCAGGCGCTATCAGAATCACTGATGCTCTCTCCTGTTTGATCTTGGCAATCAGTCGAGGCAGCAGCGGAAACGGTGGAAACACATAAGCCATGTTGAATAACCAAGGGGCTGCTAGAGCATCTATCAGCGCCGCTCCCGGGTCCCTGGACCTGGATCCGTAACAAGGAAGCTTGGCGTTCTGGCGAGACGCCATGAGATCCAGTTCTGGTTTGCCCCAACGATGAATCAGTTGAGCGAACACCTCCGGATGAAGTTCCCACTCCCCCGGATGAAAAGTCTGGCGACTTAGAAAATCCGCCTCCCAGTTCTCCACGCCTGGGATGTGGATCGCTGACAGGTGGCAAGAGTGAGACTCTGCCCAACGAATTATCTTTGAAACTTCAAACATCGCTAGGGAACTCCTGGTTCCCCCTTGATGGTTGATGTAAGCTACAGTCGTGATGTTGTCCGACTGAAATCTGATGAACCTCAGTGTTGCTAACTGAGGCCAAGCTAGAAGAGCATTGAATATTGCTCTTAACTCCAGAATATTTATTGGGAGGAGTTTCTCCTCCTGAGTCCACGATCCCTGAGCCTTCAGGGAGTTCCAGACTGCGCCCCAACCTAGAAGGCTGGCATCTGTTGTTACAATCGTCCAATCTGGCCTGCGAAAGGTCATGCCCTTGGACAGATGGACCCGAGAAAGCCACCAGAGAAGAGAATCTCTGGTCTCTCGATCCAGATTTAGTAGAGGGGACAAATCTGAGTAATTCCCATTCCACTGACTTAGCATGCATAATTGCAGCGGTCTGAGATGCAGGCGCGCAAATGGCACTATGTCCATTGCCGCTACCATTAAGCCGATTACTTCCATGCACTGAGCCACTGACGGGCGTGGAATGGAATGAAGGACACGGCAAGCATTTAGAAGTTTTGATAACCTGGACTCCGTCAGGTAAATTTTCATCTCTACAGAATCTATAAGAGTCCCTAGGAAGGAGACTCTTGTGAGTGGTGATAGAGAACTCTTTTCCACGTTCACTTTCCACCCATGCGACCTCAGAAATGCCAGAACTATCTCTGTATGACACTTGGCAATTTGAAAGCTTGACGCCTGTATCAGGATGTCGTCTAGATACAGAGCCACCGCTATGCCTCGCGGTCTTAGAACCGCCAGAAGTGAGCCCAGAACCTTTGTAAAGATTCTCGGGGCCGTAGCTAACCTAAAGGGAAGAGCTACAAACTGGTAATGCCTGTCTAGAAAGGCAAATCTTAGGTACCGATAATGATCTTTGTGAATCGGTATGTGAAGGTAGGCATCCTTTAAGTCCACTGTGGTCATGTACTGACCCTCTTGGATCATGGGTAGGATGGTTCGAATAGTTTCCATTTTGAATGATGGAACTCTTAGGAATTTGTTTAAGATCTTTAGGTCCAAGATTGGTCTAAAGGTTCCCTCTTTCTTGGGAACCACAAACAGATTTGAGTAAAATCCCTGCCCTTGTTCCGTCCGTGGAACAGGGTGGATCACCCCCATTACTAGGAGGTCTTGTACACAGCGTAGGAATGCCTCTTTCTTTATCTGGTTTTCTGATAACCTTGATAGATGGAATCTCCCTCGAGGAGGAGAAGCTTTGAAGTCCAGAAGATATCCCTGAGATATGATCTCCAACGCCCAGGGATCCTGGACATCTCTTGCCCACGCCTGGGCGAAGAGAGAAAGTCTGCCCCCCACTAGATCCGTTTCCGGATAGGGGGCCGTTCCTTCATGCTGTCTTAGGGGCAGTAGTAGGTTTTCTGGCCTGCTTGCCCTTGTTCCAGGACTGGTTAGTTTTCCAGGCCTGTCTGTAACGAGCAACAGTTCCTTCCTGTTTTGGAGCGGAGGAAGTTGATGCTGCTCCTGCCTTGAAATGTCGAAAGGCACGAAAATTAGACTGTTTGGCATTTGATTTGGCCCTGTCCTGAGGAAGGGTATGACCCTTACCTCCAGTAATGTCAGCAATAATTTCTTTCAAGCCGGGCCCGAATAAGGTCTGCCCCTTGAAAGGAATATTAAGTAATTTAGATTTAGAAGTCACGTCAGCTGACCAGGATTTAAGCCATAGCGCTCTCCGCGCCTGGATGGCGAATCCGGAGTTCTTAGCCGTTAGTTTAGTTAAATGTACAATGGCATCAGAAACAAATGCATTAGCTAGCTTAAGTGCTTTAAGCTTGTCCATAATTTCATCCAATGGAGCTGTATGAATGGCCTCTTCCAGAGACTCAAACCAGAATGCCGCAGCAGCAGTGACAGGCGCAATGCATGCAAGGGGCTGCAAGATAAAACCTTGTTGAACAAACATTTTCTTAAGGTAACCTTCTAATTTTTTATCCATTGGATCCGAAAAAGCACAACTATCCTCCACCGGGATAGTGGTACGCTTAGCTAAAGTAGAAACTGCTCCCTCCACCTTAGGGACCGTCTGCCATAAGTCCCGTGTAGTGGCGTCTATTGGAAACATTTTCCTAAATATAGGAGGTGGGGAAAAGGGCACACCGGGTCTATCCCACTCCTTGCTAATAATTTCTGTAAGCCTTTTAGGTATAGGAAAAACATCAGTACACACCGGCACCGCATAGTATCTATCCAGCCTACACAATTTCTCTGGAATTGCAACTGTGTTACAGTCATTCAGAGCTGCTAAAACCTCTCCTAGCAATACCCAGAGGTTCTCAAGCTTAAATTTAAAATTAGAGATCTCTGAATCCGGTTTCCCTGGATCAGATCCGTCACCCACAGAATGAAGCTCTCCGTCCTCATGTTCTGCAAACTATGACGCAGTATCGGACATGACTCTCACAGCACCAGCGTGCTCTGTTCTAATCCCAGAGCTATCGCGCTTGCCTCTTAATTCTGGCAATCTAGATAATACTTCTGTCAGGGTATTATTCATGATTGTAGCCATGTCCTGTAAAGTGATTGCTATGGGCGTCTCTGATGTACTTGGCGCCATATTAGCACGCGCCTCCTGAGCGGGAGGCGAAGGTACTGACACGTGAGGAGAGTTAGTCGGCATAACTTCCCCCTCGTTGTCTGGTGATAATTCTTTTACAGATAAAGACTGATCTTTATTATTTAAAGTGAAATCAATACATTTAGTACACATATTTCTATGGGGCTCCACACTGGCCTTCAAACATAATGAACAAACAGATTCATCTGTGTCAGACATGTTTAAACAGACTAGCAATGAGACTAGCAAGCTTGGAAAACACTTTAAAATAAGTTTACAAGCAATATAAAAAACACTACTGCGCCTTTAAGAAGCACAAAAACCTGTCTCAAGTTGAAATAACAATGAACCAAATCAGTTATAGCAACCAAATTTTCACAGTAAATGTATTAAGTTAGCAGAGCATTGCACCCACTTGCAAATGGATGATTAACCCCTTAATACCCAAAACGGATAATAAATAGAGAAAAAACGTTTTTAACACAGTCAAACATACTGTCACAGGTCTGCTGTGACTGATTACCTCCCTCAAAATGACTTTTGAAGTCCCTTGAGCTCTCTAGAGACGACCTGGATCATGCAGGAAGAAGCAGGAAGACTGAGTCTGAATTTTTACAGCGCAAAAAAGCGCTAAAATAGGCCCCTCCCACTCATTATTACAACAGTGGAAAGCCTCAGTTAACTGTTTCTATGCAGAAAATAAGTCAGCCATGTGGAAAAAATTATGCCCCAATAAGTTTTATCACCAATGTACCTCAAAAAAACGATTCAACATGCCAGCAAACGTTTTAAACATCCTTTTTTAAAGAGTATGTATCTCTATTGACAAGCCTGATACCAGTCGCTTCTACTGCATTTAAGGCTTACTACATTACTTCAATATTAGCAGCATTTTCTTAGTCAAATTCCATTCCTTAGAAAATTATTTTACTGCACATACATTAATAAGCCTGATACCAGTCGCTTTCGCTGCATTTAAGGCTTTACTTACATTACTTCGGTATCAGCAGTATTTTCTTAGTCAATTCCATTCCTTAGAAAAATATTTTACTGCACATACCTTAGTTGCAGGAGACCCCGCACGCCATTCCCTTTCTGAAGTTACCCCACTCCTCAGAATGTGTGAGAACAGCCAGTGGATCTTAGTTACTTCTGCTAAGATCATAGAAAACGCAGGCAGATTCTTCTTCCAAATACTGCCTGAGAAAAAACAGCACACACTGGTGCCATTTAAAAATAACAAACTTTTGATTGAAGAATTAAGTATAAAACACCACACTCCTCTCACGACCTCCATCTATGTTGAGGGTTGCAAGAGAATGACTGGATATGACATGTGAGGGGAGGAGCAATATAGCAGCTCTGCTGTGGGTGATCATCTTGCAACTTCCTGTTGGGAAGGGAATATATCCCACAAGTAATGGATGATCCGTGGACTGGATACACTTAACAAGAGAAATAAAGATTACATAGCATGAGGCTGTATATTCATGACTGCAATGTTTACATTTTTTGGCAAATTAATTCCACTAATCGATTCACAATGTCATGCTCTCCCTGCGGTTTCTGTAAGATTATTTTGGGTTGTGCTGTTTTTAAAACTGTGATTTTGTGTCCGTAGAGAAAACATGCCCCTTCTTTACAGCAAAATTGTTATAAAATAAACTTACAGAGTTTAGAAACAGACCTTAATCCCATTGTTTCTTTGCAAATCTTTGTACACTGATTCAAACCCTTCTTAACTTGGCACGAAATTCAAAATTAAACTTTCATGATTCAGATAGAACATGCAATTTAAAAAAATTAAATTTTCTTCAATTATCAAAATGTTTTTATTTTCACCTGCTCCTACTGAGCATATGCGAGAGTGCACAGTATATACATATGTGTTTTGTGATTGGCTGATGGCTGTCACATGATACAGAGAAGGGAGAATGGAATTAATGTTGGAAATTGCAAGAAAATAATCTACTACTGATTTGTAATTGCTATTTCATTGTCTTTGAACTATGTATCTGGTAATTATGCAATTCTACTGTATTTAATAGTCCTTTAAGTGCTAAGTATGAAGAAGTTCAATGAATAAAAAAAGATTGTATGAAGTGGAATACATCTACAAAAATGCTAAGTGTGGGGAGGGGCAAGCAGGAAAAATTAAGTGAAAACCGATAATGCTATTGCTTTAATTATAAATGCAACCATTTATAATAATTATATAATTACGTCTTTTTAAATAACTGTAAAAATAATGTAAAAGATATTCTAAAAATGTAACCTTCATCTGATTGTAAATATTAAGATTATGACAATCAGCAAGAATGAGTGTTTGTGTAGAACACCATAATTTAAATCAAGTTTTACTGACTGGTGAGTTCAATCATGATTTTAATCAATTTGATTTAAATAAAATACACTTTGCTTTCAAGTGATTTAAAGGGACAGACTAGTCAAAAATAAACTTTCATGATTAAGATAGGGAATGCCATTTTAAAAAACTTTCCAATTCACTTTTATCATCAAATTTGCTTTGTTCTCTTGGTATTCTTTGTTGAAAGCTAAACCTAGGTAGGCTCATATGTTAATTTCTAAGTTCTTGAAGGCCACCTCTTAACTCAATGCATTTGACAGGTTTTTTTACAGCTAGAAGACGTTAGTTCATGTGTGCCATATAGATAACATCTGTGGAATTGCTTATGAGAGGGCACTGATTTGCTAAAATGCAAGTCTGTCAAAAGAACTGAAATAAGGGGGAAGTCTGCAGAGGCTTAGATACAAGGTAATCACAGAGGTAAAAACATAAATTATGTTTACTTGATAATTTCATTTCAATCGAGGGGAGGAGAGTCCACGGCTTCATTTATTACTGTTGGGAATTATGAACCTGGCCACCAGGAGGAGGCAAAGACACCCCAGCCAAAGGTTTAAATACCTCCCCCACTTTCCACACCCCCAGTCATTCTGCCAGGAGAACAAGGAACAGTAGGAGAAGATCAGGGTATAAATGGTGCCAGAAGAAGAAATAAATTTAGGTCCGCCCATCGGTAAGCGTCCTTCAAGTCTATAGTTGTCATGAACTGTCCCTCTTGAACTAGGGGCAGAATAGATCTGATCGTTTCCATTTTGAACGATGGAACACTCGGAAACTTGTTTAAACACTTTAGGTCCTTCTTTGAAACCACAAAAAGATTTGAATAGTACCCTAGACCCCTTTCTGCTTGGGGTACTGGTACGATAACACCTAGAGAGGAGAGATCCCTCACACATTCTAGAAAGACTTCTCTCTTTTCCGGTCTTGAAGACAAGTTTGACAGGAGCAATCTGCCCCTGGGCGAATGGGATCTGAACCCTATCCTGTAACCCTGGGCGAAAACGTCCAGAACCCAAGGGTCCTGAACATCCTGCAACCAGGCTTCTGAGAGACAATCTGCCCCTTACTTGGTCACTTGGTCCGGAGACCGATCGGGGGCCGCCCCTTCATGAAAAAAAATGAATATTTTGCATATTGGCATCACAGATGAACGAATTGGCGATCTTCAGCACCTTAATCTTATCCTGTATTTCATCTATCGAAGTCTCCTCCTCGACCATTTCACACAGTGATTCACACTATTATGCTGCAGCTCCGGAAACCGAGGCTACGGCTGCTGCCGGCTGAAAAACAAACCCTGTGTGTTGAAACATTTTCCTTAACATGTTTTCCAAATTTTTATCCATGGGCTCTTTAAACGACGAACTATCCTCGAGGGGAATAGTTGTCCGCTTCGCGAGCGTGGAGATAGCACCATCCACTTTAGGGACAGTACCCCACAGCTCAAGCTGAGAGTCCGGAACAGGGACCAGTTTCTTAAAGGAAGATGAAGGGGAAAAGGAAGAACCTAATCGCTCCCATTCATTCTTAATAATATTCGCCATCTTAACAGGAACCGGGAAGGCTGAGGCACCACCCTGTCCTCATATACCTTATCAAGCTTAGGCATCGCAGGTTCTTTCCGAAGTTTTGGTTCCGGAACTTCCAGAGTAGCCATCACTTGCTTCAGCAAAAAGCGCAAATTCTCCATCCTAAACCTAAAGTCAGGCTCCTCCGCAGCCGGAGGTTTAGAAGACACGGTCTCCGACCCATAAGGGGCCTCCTCCGAAAAATCGTAGTGGGACTCTTCATCGTATAACACCTCTGAAATTCCACAGGCATAGACAACCCCTGAGCCGGGCCGCCATGATACACCCTTTGCTTGCCCCTAGCAGAATGTGGTAAGGCATGGATCACTTTCAAAACCGCCATTTGCAGTTGGTCCGCAAAATCTGACGGCCAATGAATCTCTCCCGCAGGAGTAATGGTTTGACCCTGGGGAGCTGCATGTGCAATTGGAGATGAATGCAGGGAACGCACCTCACGGGACAAGGAGCCCTCAGAGGTGGACGGCTCAGTAGTACTAGACATCCGTTTGCTTTAGATGTCGTAACTTTATTAAGGCATGTTCAACATAGTTGAGCAGGCTGATCTACGAGAACCTCCTCACAATAAACACAGGAATGAGACCTTGTTAAAGAGGGAGAACCCTCCAACGCGCCAGAGTCCTCCATAGCTTGTGCTGCTATTACGGACTAGATTAACTTAATAAATAGGCACCTTTATAACCTCCAATGGCCAGGGCACTCACCACCTCCTATGACCCGGACTACAGAAAGTGTTTCGTCTCCTGCGCCGCTAATCAACAGAGGAAGAGAGATAGCCACACCCAGTCACATGGAATGCCTGGCAGGACCGCCCCTGCCTAAGGAGAAAACGCGCCAAAAAATGGCCTCGCAATACTCCCATGGTCACCTGAAAGTTCCACACATTGCCAGAGCCTCATCTCGCACATAACGCAGCAATGACACAATAAACAATATCATGTATAAACCCCCCCTGTTCAATAATCCCCCTTCCAGGAATATTAATCCTTGATTCTATAAAGATAAAAGGTGTCACACTGTGATCCTGTCTTCCATGTTATCATTATGTAATAAAAACATGAAACGATCTTACAAGAATCTACGCGGTGGAACAGGAACACGGCCCTTCAAATGTGACAGGTTAGTAGCCTTGCTCCTGACATGGACTTGAGTGAAAAAAGCAGGCAGCAAAACTCGTCAACGCTGATTGCTTATGGAGCTGTTAATATGAGTCGGGATGGTTTCGCAGAAAGACTCTCCCTGCATCTCCGGACTCTAACTTTCGCCCAGGCTCTCACTGAGAGGCTGACAGGACTACTTAAAACTCCAGTCCCAATGCGAAGAGTACTACCCTTTATAAAAGACTACTCCGAATCTTCCGACACTTCTCTGCCAACCTCCTTTGATGAAAGGCAAAGAATGACTGGGGGATGAGGGAAGTGGGGAGGTATTTAAGCCTTTGGCTGGGGTGTCTTTG
The DNA here is from genome assembly GCF_027579735.1 of Bombina bombina. Classification (NCBI taxonomy): domain Eukaryota; kingdom Metazoa; phylum Chordata; class Amphibia; order Anura; family Bombinatoridae; genus Bombina; species Bombina bombina. The sequence goes on from NC_069499.1 coordinate 93,622,680, forward strand.
CCTCCTCCTGGTGGCCAGGTTCATAATTCCCAACAGTAATGAATGAAGCTGTGGACACTCCTCCCCTTTAGATGGAAAAGTGTATTAATATAACTGTGTTGGTTATGCAAAACTGGGGACTAGATAATTAAGGGGTTATCTATCTTTTTAAACAGCAACAATTCTGGAGTAGACTGTCCTTTTAACGCAAGGGTAATATATCCCATTAAAAGTAAGTATGCATTGCAGAAATTATATCCATTTTTAATTTACAAAATATTTTATATACTGCATTGCAGTCAGAAATAAGGATATAAAAAGCCATTTGATTAAAGTGACATTAGACGTAGAAAATGTTGAATATGCAATTATGACAGAACACTATTAAAATATTTTTGCATGAAAAATATATTAAAGGGATAGGGATAGCAAAATGAAGCTTGCAGATATCCAATAGAACATGTTATTTTAAGACAATTTCATTTATTTTATCAAATTTACAGTTTTCACTTGGTATCCTTTGTTAGAAAGAATGCATACATATACTACACTACTGGGAGATAGGTGATGATTGATGACTACACATATTTGTTTCTTGTCGTTGGCTCGCTCACCAGATGCATTCAGCAAGCTCCCAGTAGTGCATTGCTCCTCTGAAGCTGGCTTTAACTATGTCTTTAACCCCTTGGCAGGCAATAGTGCAATAATAAAATGTTCTTAGTTAAAGGGAAATTGCTCTAATTCTTTAGATCATGTAATTTGTGAATCAAGGACACCAGATAACTATAAAAGATAAAGTTTAACCCCTTTGTGGGGGATAAATATATAGTTATCTTGTAATTTTTTATTTTTTATTTTATATTTTTACAGTTCTCTTATATTTAGTGTCCGGTAAAGAAGGGGTTAAATCAGTGTACACAAATTTGCAGAGAAACAATGGGATTAAAGGGACATTAAACCCAACTTTTTTCTTTCATGATTCAGAAAGCGCATACAATTTTAAACTTTCCAATTTACTTCTATTATCTAATTTGCTTCATTCTCTTGATATCCCTTGTTGAAAAGCCTATCTAAATAGGCCCAGTAGCTGCTGATTGGTGGCTGCACATAGATTTGTAATGTCATTGGCTCACCCATGTGCATTGCTATTTCTTCAACAAAGGATAGCTGAAAAATGAAGCAAATGAAATAATAAAAGTAAATTGGAATGTTGTTTAAAATTGTATTCTCTTTCTGAACCATAAATGAAAAAAATTGTGTTTCATGTCTATTTCTTAACTCTGTTTATTTTATAACATTTTTGCTGTAAAGAACAGGCATGTTATCTCTGCAGACACAAAATCACAGTTGGCTTTTGGGTAGGACTTTAGATATGTGTTTAACCGTTAAACACATATCTAAAGTCCTGCCCTAAAGCCACAAATACTGCAGCTCTCAAGCAGGACCAGCAATGGCTTCACACCACCAATGAACATCTGTGTTCTGCTCAGGAGCTGCTAGAACTGCAGCTATGTGCTTAACTCCTATGTACTTAGCCTGTTTGTGTGGGTTAAAGGGACATAAAAGTCCAAAGCAAAATGCTCTAATGTTAAAGGATTTATTTATTACACTATTGGATTCATGCAGCTGTGTGCTAACAAGGATAACAAGCGAACAGAGCAAATTTGATAACGGAATTAAATTGAAACATTTTTTTAAATTACACACTCTATCTGAATCATGAAAATCTATTTTGACTACCATGCCCCTTTAAACTAGACAAGTATCTGAAAATAAAAAAAAAATGGGATAATTGTACAGCATGAAAAAATTAAAGACGCATTCAAGGAGGCCAGTTTTATACAGCTGGTGTTTATTTACTTCCACTCCACTGCACAGTGACTGCCATCTACACTACTACCTCACCTTGCACTTTTTCCATGCAACAAGGTGCTCTATCCTTTGCCTAATCTTGCAGCACAGCATGCAGGGAAATGTAGCACAGCATGCAGGGAAATGTAGTCCCTATGCACAGGGCTGGTGAAAGGCTAAAATGGGCCAAGTGCATAAAAGCTACAGCACCTGCAAAGGGCCAAGCCCAGCAAGCAAGAGTCCCTGAAAACAACAAACAATCCAATTAAAGGTATAAGAAGCCCATTTTTTGTTATTTCACGATTCAAATAAAGCATGCACTTTTAAACAACTTTACTTAGATTTAAAAATGTTCTTTGTTCTCTTTTTATCTTTTGTTAAAAGTCAGGACGTATGCTTAGGAGCCGACCCATTTCTGGGGCACTATACGGCATCAGTTTTGCAAGAATGTTATCCAGTTGCAAGAGCACTAGATGGCAGCACTATTTCCTGTCATGTAGTGCACCAGATGCCTACCTAGGTACCTCTATAACACAGAATATCATGGGAACGAAGCAAATTTGATAACAGAAGTAAATCGGAAACTTTTTTAAAATGGTCTGCTCTGTCTAAATTACAAAAGAAAATTTTTGTGTTTCATATCCCTTTAAAGTGAATGTAAGTTTTGATGCAAAAGTGCCCGGTTTTTAAAAATTCAATTAAAAACAGTGGCAGTTTAATTCATCAAAATTTACATTTTACTCCTGTTGTGAAAAAATACTTAATTTTAAACTTGACAGCTGCTCCAGCTTCCCCCGGTCATCGCAAGCCATTTCTGATGTCAGAAATGATGGATGGGTCATCCTCCAATCACGGCTTCCCCCCGGGGGAATCAGTGTCTGATTCAACGCCATGATTGGAGGAAGCCGAATTCCTCATTTTAGACTCAGGAAGAGGCTTTTCGACAGGCGGAGGAAGCTGGAGCTGCTGTCAGGATTAAAAGGTAAGTTTTTTTTCACAACACGAGTGAAATGTAAATTTTGATGAATTAAGCTTGAGTGCTAATGACGGCTCAGAGAACATTGAAATATAAAATATTTACAGTACATACACACTAAAACACATTAATAAATATTAAAATGTATTGAAAATTATTTTTCATATTTTCAGGTATTTGAGTGGAAAGGGCTCCAAATTATATATACATGTATATATGTGTATACATGTGTATATATGTTTATTTGTGTGTATATGCACCCCTGACAACTTCCATGATTTTCATTTATAAATAATTGGGTGTTTGGATCAGCAATTTCATTTTGAAATATCAAATAGCTGAAGGACACAGTGATATTTCAGTAGTGAAATTAGGTTTATTGGATTAACAAAAATTGTGCAATATGCATCAAAACAAAATTAGACAGGTGCATCAATTTGGGCACCCTTGTCAATTTGTTGATTTGAATACCTGTAACTACCTAGCACTGATTAATTGGAACACACAATTGGTTTGGTGAGCCCATTAAGCCTTGAACTTCATAGACAGGTGCATCCAATCATGAGAAAAGGTATTTAAGGTGGCCAATTGCAAGTTGTTGTTCTCTTTGACTCTCCTCTGAAGAGTGGCAACATGGGGGCCTCAAAACAACTCTCAAATGACCTGAAAACAAAGATTGTTCAACATTATGGTTTAGGGGAAGGCTACAAAAAGCTTTTGCTAAGATTTAAGCTGTCAGTGTCCACTGTGAGGAACATAGTGAGGAAATGGAAGACCACAGGCATAGTTCTTGTTAAGGCCAGAAGTAAAATATTGGAGAGGCAAAGGAAAAGAATGGTGAGAATGGTCAAAAACAGCCCACAGACCACCTTCAAAGAGCTACAACATTATCTTGCTGCAGATGGTGTTACTGTGCATCGTTCAAAAATTCAGCGTATGGGAGATTGATGCGGAAGAAGCCTTATCTGCACACACGCCACAAACAAAGTCGCTTGAGGTATGCAAACACACATTTGGACAAGCCAGCTTCATTTTGGAAGAAGGTGCTGTGGACTGATGAACGAAAGATTGAGTTATTTGATCATAACAAGGGGCGTTATGCATGGCGGCAAAATAAAACAGCGTTCCAAGACAAACACTTGCTAGCCACAGTAAAATTTGGTGGATGTTCCATCATGCTGTGGGACTGTGTGGCCAGTGCCGGTACTGGGAATCTTGTTAAAGTTGAGGGTCACATGGATTGCACTCAATATCAGCAGATACTTGAGAATAATGTTGAAGAATCAGTCACAAAGTTGAAGGTACGCCGGGGCTGGATATTTCAACAAGACAACGACCCAAAACACTGCTCAAAATCTACTCTGGCATTTATGCAGAGGAACAAGTACAATGTTCTGCAATGGCCATCCCAGTCCCCAGACCTGAATATCATTGAAAATCTGTGGGGTGATTTAAAGCGGGCTTTCCATGATCGGCAACCATCAAACCTAACTGAAATGGAGATGTTTTGCAAGGAGGAATGGTCCAAAATACCTTCATCCAGAATCCAGACACTCATTACAGGCTATAGGAAGCATCTAGAGGCTGTTATTTCTGCTAAAGGAGGCTCTACTAAATATTGATGCAATATTTCTGTTGGGGTGCCCAAATTTATGCACCTGTCTAATTTCGTTTTGATGCATATTGCACATTTTCTGTTAATCCAATAAACCTCATTTCACTACTGAAATATTACTGTGTCCTTCAGTTATTTGATAGATCAAAATGAAATTCCTGATCCAAACACCCAATTATGTATAAATGAAAATCATGGAAATTGTCAGGGGTGCCTAAACTATATATATATATATATATATATACACACACACATAAACATGTATACACATATATACATAATGTATATATACATGTTTATATATGTATATATAACGTTTTAACCCTTATTACTTTTTTTAAATATTTATGTGAATAATTTAATTAAATATTGTATATATGAGTGTAACTGTTAATTTAAATGTATTTATGAAGTGTTTAATGCAACTTTAATTTTAATTAAATTGTCGCATTTTCATTCACCTTGTAAGACACGTGTAAGCTAACGCGGGCACGATATTTTTATATTGCATGCACGCTGATGGTAGTGTGCCGCTTGTAATCTAGCAGTTAATGTTTAATGTCCCTTTAATGTACTTTTTAGAAAAAAGTTCCATGACAAACCCAGGTCAGTACTATTCTTATCTAAAGGAAACGTGTTATCATGTTTCTGTATAGAATGGAGAGAACATAAGGAAGGTGGCAACTTATCATTGCAATTGACCTGAAATACAACATCAGCTGACATCTACAGATTTATAGGGTATCATGTTTTCACTATTCTGCTATGACCAAGCTCCCTTAAGCAGTAAAATATTTCTAGACAAAAGAAATCCGATATGCCCTAATACAAAGGCACACGTCATGGTAATAAAAATAATTCAGGCATCAAACACCATCCCTAACTTAGAGTTATGAGGCTAGTATCCAGTTTAAAGAAGAAATAGTTCCCTTGAGTCTGTAAAAGTAATAGTTATGTGAAAAAGATAAGAAAAAACTTTGATGTATAACACTGTCTTTATGTAAAAGTGGGTATACTCTACATCGGTCATTCTCAACCAGTATATAGAAGGAATTTAGCTAGGGCTGTGGGAATAAGTGAACGTTTTTGTGATAGAAGTAAAATAATTCAGTAGTTCGGAAGATAAGTAGGTGAAGCCCGTAGACAGTAAGCTCTTCAGATCAGGGCCTTCTATCTCTTGTCATTTGTTTTGTTTAGAATGGTTTCTGTTTACATATTTTTTTTCTCATGATTCAGTGTCAGTAGTCTAGATTTATAGATGTTTGAGAGGTTGTCTCGCTGGAGGAAAGATCATGTTTGAAATGTATTGAGCATCGCTTCACCTACGTTTTCTACAGATTAATTATGGATGTTCCTGTCATTAAAGGGACTCTGTACACTAGATTTTTATTCATATAAATGTTTTATAGATCAGTGTTTCTCAACTCCAGTCCTCAGGACCCTTAACAGACCAGATATTCATTATATTCACAGGTGAAATAATCATCTGACGGGTGAGAGCAGGTTAGTAACCATGGTTACTGATCAGCTGATTATTTCACCTGGGCTTTAGTTAAGATATAATTAAACTCTGGCTTGTTAAAGGGACATAATACTCATATGCTAAATCACTTGAAACTGATGCAGTATAACTGTAAAAAGCTGACAGGAAAATATCACCTGAGCATCTCTATGTAAAAAAGGAAGATATTTTACCTCACAATCTCCTCAGCTCAGCAGAGTAAGTTCTGTGTAAAAAGTTATACTCAGCTGCTCCCAGCTGCAGGTAAAAAAATTAAATAAATGAAGAAATGAACAGCAGCCAATCAGCATCAGCAGTGCTAAGGTCATGAACTCTTTTACTGTGATCTCATGAGATTTGACTTAACTCTCATGAGATTTCATAGTAAGCTTCCTTTACCTGATTGGTGAAATAATATGAGAGTGCACAATGCTCATCCCTTCTGCTGTCCTAGGACAGACACACTAAAATGCTGCTTAGAAATCCTTTACAATGGGAGGTGGCTACTGAGGAACTTTTGAGGTAAAATATCTTTCTTTTTTACATAGAGATGTTCAGGTGATATTTTCTAGTCAGCTTTTTACAGCTATGCTGCATCACTTTCAAGTGTTTAAACATTTGGGTATTATGGCCCTTTAAGGGTCCTGAGGACTGGAGTTGAGAAACACTGTTGTAGTTGAAACAAAAGGGATATGATGGCACCACTCCACATAAATAATAGGAGTCTCCTCACCATCCACAATTAAGGCAAGTTGGCCTCAAGGTACAACATATGTTTGTGGTGTGGTGCTAAGTATCATAAACTACTTTAAGCTTATATTCAATAAAGAATTGAACAAAAAGGATACTATAACAGCACTCCTGAGGCTCTACGATGAATTTAATTAAAGAACTGAAGGTCACATAAATGAAATCTTCATTAGAACGTATTTAAAACAATGGGTAAAATTAAAACTAAAATGTTAGCAGATATTGGTTTCAGTTAAGTAACTGATTAATAATGGGTTGGTGCTGGTAGTCAAATTAATAAACATCCGATGTGGGACACTATTGGTATCTTGAATTGTGGTTGCGGGTATTATTACCACTGTATAGATAATATAATATTTAGTTTATCAACTACAGTAATTGCACCTGCGGTCTTGGTGCTTATTAAGTTATATAATTATTCCCGGGCTTTGCACCACTTGGATTACAATAACATCACTGGTGCAAATGTTCTTTGGTAACAATTGTTGAAAAACTACTAAATTATATGGTATTGTGTGTTTCAACATCATTGGTGTAAACTTTATTATTTTCCAATTTCCACATATACAATATAATATATACATACAATATAATTTGTAAGATTTATATTTCACTTTTCAAAAATGTATTCACATTATATTTTGGTGTGTTACTAATAGAAGATATAATCACTCCATACAATATTCATTATCCACAATCATACACATGGCACACATTGATTTTTTATTAGTTAGCATTATCAATTATAATACACGTATTATCTTATACTTATAATAGTTTATTATTATAATTACAATCACCTTAAACACATATTGGTATAAATATCACATTTTTTATTATTTTTTCACCCTATTGTAGCCCCTTGTATCACCTCCTAACACTAATATATTTGTTACTTTCACCAGAAATTATTACACAGGATAGTGTAGTAGTTTATTTAATTATATATAATTTTCCTTTTCTTAGTAGGATCATCTTATGCACCATCATAATGTATCATTCCAACATGTAGCTGAATAATTGCTGCAATGTATTCATAAGCTAAGTACACAGAATATCCATTTAACTCTGTATCTATTGAACTATCGTAATTCCTGGCTCACCATTGGAGCAGGATTATGTCAATCCATATCAACTGTCTGTTCAGGTTAGCCCGAGAATTGAGGGCATTGATTGGCTGTATCAAAATTTAGAGGCGGACTGGAGATCACAAAAAGCCGCCGCGTTTGTGGTGCCTTGTCTTTGAGAAAGCCGGAAACCCGGCGAAACATGTCAGGGAGAGGGGAGGGAGCTAATGGGAGCTCTATATTTACATTTTTAACATAAACTTGTTAGCGGTTATCACGGGGGTCAATTAAGTGCTCTAGCCTGACCATCCTGAATAGCAATACTTGAGGCACTATTGGTCTCTGTGTTTAGACTGGATATATGTAATAAAACAGTAACTGGTGCACTTAGTGTGCAAGCATAACCGGACCAACTGATAAATAGCATTTGGGAATTCAATGGTCTCCTCGCTTAGACCCTTTATATGTTAAATAGTAGTTATTTGTAAACTCAGTGTGATATCTCTCTAGTGGCGTTCAGCTGCCAGCTTATTTAGCACGCTATAACAGTGAAGCAGGAGCCAGCAAGGGTTGCAATTGAGATATATTAAGTATAATATCAGCCTGATATAAATATAATTACCATTCTGTAGCGGCTAACATTTTCATATATAATACAAGTGGATGTTTATCCGTATCATTGAGTATTAATTATCAAGCTGTTATCAGTTATGAGTATACTGGTTAACTAATACTATGCATAATAACGTGATGCAATAAGAGTATATTATACTTGGGTGGACTACATGGTAGTACTTATACATTCTATCAGAGAAGATAGGTATACATTGATATTCCCAGCTACAATAAATCAGTAGGCAAGTTTTTCAATACTTTTATTTAAAGTTCAATTGACAATAGTGGTGCTATCAGCAAGTACTGCTCTGGGGATTTGTAACATAATTCCAGAACAAAGTTATAATACCAGAAGCACCATATAGAACATATATTTAAGATCTATAAATAATATGTGGAAAATGGAAAATAATAAAGTTTACACCAATGATGTTGAAACACACAATACCATATAATTTAGTAGTTTTTCAACAATTGTTACCAAAGAACATTTGCACCAGTGAAGTTATTGTAATCCAAGTGGTGCAAAGCCCGGGAATAATTATATAATTTAATAAGCACCAAGACCGCAGGTGCAATTACTGTAGTTGATAAACTAAATATTATATTATCTATACAGTGGTAATAATACCTGCAACCACAATTCAAGATACCAATAGTGTCCCACATCGGATGTTTATTAATTTGACTACGAGCACCAACCCATTATTAATCAGTTACTTAACTGAAACCAATATCTGCTAACATTTTAGTTTTAATTTTACACATTGTTTTAAATACGTTCTAATAAAGATTTAATTTTTTAATTTATGTGACCTTCAGTTCTCTAATTAAATTCATTGTAGAGTCTCAGGAGTGCTGTTATAGTATCCTTTTTGTTCAATTCTTTATTGAATATTAGCTTAAAACACTGTTGTAGATCAGTGGTGGCCAACCAGTGGTCCATGGACCACTGGTGGTCCACGAGAAGATGTTGGTGGTCCTTGACACTACCAAGCAGGAATTAATCTTCTCTGATGGTGTCACCCCTGTCGCGCTGCAACTCTCTACAGTGCCTGGCTGGACATCAGTAAAAACAGAGGAGTTAAATTTCAATCTCCCTACGCACGTTGCGTAGTACTGCGCAACTTGCGTAGCTAGATTGTATTTTTAACTCCTTCTGACCGGCACGTTGCTCAGAGGAAGATGCTTCCATTCTAAAGCCAGCAGAGGTTGGTATAGTCTTGGCTTGAAATAGTGGAATTAAAGTATAGAAAAAAGAAAATCTTAAAAAAAAAAAATTCTCTCGTATATTTAATTTATTTTCTTCCCTTTACCTGTCTCTTTGTAGTAGTTTTCCTAATTCTTTCATCACTGTTTGTCTTCCTCCCCTCCATCTTCTTTTTTTAATTAAATATTTATTATTTTTCATTCTAATAAATGTATTCCACCTAAATTCCAGTAATTGCTATCCAGCAGATCAGCCATATCCCACCAGTATTATAGTATTAGAATAGTATTATATTAATTGCCAGTAACATCAGTTGTGGTTAGCTCACATCCATATTGAGAGCTTTCTGATATAAACTTAATTTATGACTCCAATGTCTGTCCATGATCATAAGTAGTTTTTAATATTTCCTAACTGGGGAGGTAACTTGGAAGTCTTGTGGTCCTTTAAAACATAATTTTATTTCCCTCACTTTCTGCCTCTCTGTTTCCAGCTCAAACGTTGTCACTCACCCTTCATCTGTCATTTGGAAGTATTCTCTCAGTTCTGTCATTCAGTTAGTTAATTAAAAAAATAATTCTTAAGAATGCGTAAATATATACATAATGTAAACTTAGCTATGGTTAAACTAGTTATGTAAAGTATGTGTGTGTGTATTTATATATATGCATACATATATATATATATATACATATATATATATATATATATATATATATATATATATATATATATATATATATATATACACACACACACACACAAGGTTTGTACCTTTCTATATAAATAAAATTCATGTTAGTGGTCCACAGGATTTAAAATTGTGAGTTTAGTGGTCCCTGAGGTCCGAAAGGTTGGCGACCCCTGTTGTAGCTGATCCATTTATATAGCCTATCTTGGAGTGTTTTTGTAACAATGTTTAGTTTTGCTTATTTTTTAATAACATTGTGATGATTTTCAGACTCCTAAACAAGCCTCCAGGATGTAGACCCATGTCTACAGACTCCTGCTTGCTCCTGTTTGTGTAATGGGTCTTCTCACATGCAGGGAAGGGTCTGCTCTTTCTACTTTCTCAGCCACTTTCAGTGGGTGTCCCAGCCTAACCTCATCATCAGTGCTAAACTAAGATCTTCTAAGTAATTTTTTTAAAGGTTTTAAACTGGATTTTTTGATCATTATCTGTGCATATCTGATCTCATGAAATAATAATTCCCAAGTCCTGTTCCTCATTTGTAACATTCAGTAAAGTGTCATTGAGTCTGTAATTAACATTTGGATTTTTCTTCCCTAAATGTCTAATTTGACACTTTGCTGTGTTAAACTTTAGATCCCAGTCATTTGTCCAATCCTCCAATTGTTGTATGTCACCTCACATTTTGTCTACCCCCCGGAACATCTACACATAAAAAAATTTGTATTATCTGCAAACAGACATACTTTCCCCTGTAGCCCTTTGCTGATATCACAGATAAATATGTTAAACAAAACGGGCCTCAGAACTGACCCCTGAGGAACACCACTAGTAACAGCCCCCTCTGCTGGATGTACTCCATTTACTAAGACACTTTCGGCTAGATTACGAGTTTTGCGTTATGAGTAAAAAAGCAGCGTTAAGGCTCATAATGCTGCTTTTTCACTACCGCTGCTATTATAAGTGTGTTAGGCTTTTTTTCAGCCGGCTCTCCCCATTGATGTCTATAAGGAAATCATGCACGAGCACGTACAACCAGCTCACCGCTGGCTTAAGCAGCACTGGTATTAGAGTGCGGTATGGAGAACAAGTTTGCTCTACGCTCACTTCTTGTCTTTTAACGTCGGGTTTAGGAAAACCTGTAATACCAGCGCTGTAGGTAAGTGAGCGGTGACAATAACGTGCAAGTTAGTACCGCACCCCTCATAATCTAGCCGTTAGTTTTCTATCCTTAAGCCAGCATTCCACCCAGTTCACAATTTCTGAGTCTAGACCAATGAGATAGAGTTTGTGAATTAGTATGTTGTGTGGAACGGTGTCAAATGCTTTCCTAAAATCTAGATATGCTACATCAACTGCTCCCCCCTTGTCTAATACTTTTGTTACATAATCAAAGAAGTCAATTAGATTAGTCTGACATGATCTCCCTGAAGTAAAACCATGCTGATTTTGGTTCTCTAAATGGTTTGTCTTTATGTAAGTCAAAATTCTTTCTTTTAAGAGGCTTTCCATTATTTTCCCTACTACTGAAGTTAAACTAACTGGTCTGTAGTTACCAGATTCTTCCCTACTGCCCTTTTAATGAAATTGCAAAGTTGTTTAAAATTGCATGCCCTATCTGAATCATGAAAGTTTAATTTTGACTATACTGTCCCTTTAAAAAAAAAATAATCAATGCATAAAAGTTAAATTTATGCTACACCATTATATATTTTGGGGTTGATCACAATCCTTTTGAAAAGCTTATCAAATAATTTACCTTAAAAAAATCTCTTTATTCTTTCATTTTGTTTACTTTTCTTAGATTGGTCAAATTATTCAGTCTTGAAACTAAGCAATAATTAGTGGGAAGCTATAATATTGAAAGCAAAAAAATATAACAATAAAAATTGCTTTCCCTTCCTCTCTTTGTTGCATCATCTGCTTTTTTCTTTTTTGAGGGTTCACTGATATTATTAATACTGTCACATAACTAAACTAATTGGAAAAAAGCATTTTGAGGGCTAGATTATAAATGGAACAGTATTCAACGCTCCCGCACAAGCATTAATACCACTGAAAGTAAACTTTTTACTTGAGGGTAAGCGCACTTATTACTAGTTTAAAAGTAATTTTTTGTGCGTTAGGGAAACCCACTAAGTGAAAACTAAAGGTCTTCGGATACTGCAAAAATGTTAGCTTCTTCTCCCCATAGACTTTAATGGAGAGCGCCAAAGGGGAAAAAAACACTTTTCACTTTCGCGCTAATCCGACCACATTTAATTAAGTGCACTATAACCAACATGTTTGGCCACTACCAGATAAGAATCTGGTTCGGGAGCCGCCCCTTCAAGCTGATTTAGTGGTTTTGTTGGACTTCGTGGATTGCTTGTTCTTTGACCATGAAGAACCAGCCTTCCAGGCTGACTTGGAGGGCTCAGATTTCTGAGAAGAGAAGAACTTCTGATCTCCTAAGGAGCGAAAGAAAGAAACTGATTTCTTTGTCTGTTTTTTCCTTTGGATTTTTAATCCTGAGGAAGAAACGCTGTTTTCCCACCAGTGACTGTCTTAATAATAGAGTCCAAGTCTGAACCGAATAGAATTTTCCCTTGGAAGGTGTCATGAATACCTCATGATTTAGATGCTAATGGTTTTGTTTTCTTCAGCTTGTGTGCTAAAAACATTTGTTTTTTCAGTAGAAATGTGTTGCTGTGTTTTCCCTTAGATAAGCCATAGCCCTCATAAATAGTTTGTTAGATCCGCAAGAGAGAACATTATGGTCTAATTGGTCAGTTTATTGCCCCAACTTTTCAGCCCAGAGAATGATGGAACACAGTGCCTCTATCCAGGCACTAAAGTCCTAATGCCTCAGAACCATAAAGAATGCAACATATATGGTGTTTATATATTTGGTATTAAAATATTTCTAATTACATCAAAAAGGGATTGCCTATCTGTGTGTATGAGTTAGATATACATAACAGAAGTTATAAGGTGTTCTATAATTTCAGCAAAATACTGAACTTTATGACATTTCATAAAAAGAGAGGGGTGGATATTTCTGGCCCCTCTGTACGAAGGCTGGGTCAAGCAATTTGATATCAGGTATAAAATTTGGTGTCTAACAATGCAAGTTGTTCATTCTACATGGGAGGCTTTATACCAACAGAGTGAGTGACCATCTTTTCTTGCCAATCTCCCTGGCGCAGACATCTAAGCTAGTAAATTATAAGGTCTGTTTTTTCTCCTTTTTATTTTAAAAAAATGTTTGTTTGTGTAAAATTCTATTTGCTAACATATTTTTATTAATAATGCACTGTGACTTGATTTTTGCTCATAGTAAATAATTAATTTATTAAGTTTTTGTCTTTGTTTAATATTTGAATCCCGTTACTGAAAAAGACCGGTAGTCTTAATACTGTGTTTTTAGATTATTTTTGCTAAATTGTATTCTGTGATTTAATTTGTTAGTCTGGGTTTTCCTTAAGATGTCCCATATAATAAACCTTAAGTGGTGGCAGCTTAGAGATAGTTTAGTGTGGGTGGCATTAAAGGTGAGTTTGGGGATGTTTTCTAAGTTTAGCACAGACTAGAGAGTGTTGTTAACCCTTAAACCCACTGAACTAAGTCACGGGCTTGCCTGGAGTGGCTAGACTGTGACAGATGGGTTAAAGTGGAAAGGGTCTGTTAACCCTTTCTTTGCCAAATAAGGGACTGTTGCAGCGTTGGTTAAAATGGAAAGAAAGGGATGTATATTTAGAAATATATACAAAGAACTACCGCGCCCCTAAGAGGCTAAAGGCTATGTGTGAATAAAAATATGTGTATACAAATATAAATGAACAATATACGTCTAGCTCAGAATGAGAGCCAGACTAACAAAAGCCACTATGTTAAAAAAGATGATAAAAATTTAATAATTTAAGTTTAAGATCCAACAATATTTATAAATTGTTCATTTATATTTGTATACACATATTTTTATTCACACATAGGCCCCTATTTATTAAAGGTCTTGCGGGCCTGATCCAACAGTGCGGATCAGGTCCGCAAGACCTTGCTAAATGCCGAGAGCAATACGCTCTCCGCATTTAACATTGCACCAGCAGCTCACAAGAGCTGCTGGTGCAACGCTGCCCCCTGCTGACTCGCGGTCAATCGGCCTCCAGCAGGGAGATGTCAATCAACCCGATCGTACTCGATCGGGTTGATTTCCGGCGATGTCTGTCTGCCTGCTCAGAGCAGGCGGACAGGTTATGAAGCAGCGGTATTTAGACTGCTGCTTCATAACTGCTGTTTCTGGCGAGCCTGAAGGCTTGCCAGAAACACGGGGCATCAAGCTCCATTTGGAGCTTGATAGATAGGCCCCATAGCCTTTAGCTTCTTAGGGGTGCGGTAGTTCTTTGTATATATTTCTATATATATATATCCCTTTCTTTCCATTTTTCTGAACTCTGAGGGGAGAGTTTATTACTACTGCTTCTAAGGCCTTAGCTCTAGCGCTTACCATTTCCTTTTTTTCCTGCAGGGTTGGTTAACCCTGGTCGTCACAGAAGGAAAGAGTAACCCATCTATTTTTAGATATCACGTCTGCTGACCAAGATTGTAACCATAAGGATCATCTTGCCAGCACTGCCATGGACATATTTCTGACACTGATCTTAATAATGTCAATTACAGATTCACGCATAAATGCTTGAGCCATTTTAAAGCCTTTATTCAATTTTGTAAATGCTCTGTAGAGTAATTGTCCACCACGATTTTGGAAAGGGAGTCACACCATAGCGTTCCTGCTGCAGCCACACAGGTGAGAGACACAGCCGGTGTAAGTAAAAGACCTGTTTGGAGAGTTTCCTTAATAAAGACTCTAATTTGAGGTCCATTGGGTTTCTAAACAAAGTGCTATCCTCCATATTGATAGTCATATGTTTGATGAGAGTGGGAATAGTACCATCAACCTTAGGGATTGTTCCCACACTTTCACATTCTTTTTGGAATGGGGTACATTTTCCTGAATCTTGTGGAAGGGGCAAAAGGTATGCCTGGCTTTTTCCATTCCTTAGGAATATAGCCAGAGACCAAATCAGGGACCTGAAACACCTGTAGAATTTTCAGTGGAGATTTAAAGACAATTTTTAACTGATTAACAGGCTTGTTTTCAGCAGGTTTTTCTTCGTAAATTTCTAGGGTCTTTAATACCTCCTGCAATAAGTTGCAGATATTTTCCACCTTAAATCTAAAGGCATTGTCATATTTAGGAACAGGCTCCTGTTCATCTGATGACACTTCCCCCATCAGAACTAGAATATTTACATCCTCAGAGTCAGAGCTCTGCAAGAGAGCAGGAACTTGGAGTTGAGGGCAAGAATTTTGCAAATTAACCACATAAGACTGAGATAAATCCCCAGATGTATGCTTACTCGTACTTGGTTTGGGGATTGCCGTCAAACACATTTTTGGTTATGCTGCTTTTTTAAATTCAGGAGTAAAATCAGTAGAGTACCCCTAAGTGACAAGTATTGGGAAAACTTCTTTCTGAGGTACACAATTCTCACAGATTTGGTTGACCTGACATACTGGAACAGATTTGCAAAATAAACATATATGTGCAACTAGAGGGATATCAGAAACAGACTCCTCTATTTTGTTCCATTGTTGCACTTATGTTAAATTATGCATGGCACCTTATATAAAAAGCAGTACAGAGAAAACCCGGTAGAGAGCACTCTACACTATGTAATACTCCCTCAGACACTAACACTATCTCCCAGAAGAATAAGCCTTAAAGCCCCTAAGGAATAGAAGAGCCCTTAAGTATCCCCTGGCAGCTCCTGTAGGGGTACTCACCTCCTTCCTGGAACTGGCAGGCACTAGAAACTAGATTAGAAGCTGGCCCCAACTGTTTTGTAGTGAATCAAGCTGTTGAGGCCCCGGATTGAGAGAGAAAAGCCCAGAAATGTTGAGGGGGCAGAGCTACCATCGGGAGTAAAGCCGGTGGTCTATATAATAAAGTTAAAACACTTTTGGTGCAATTTTTAATAAAGATAGTACACCAAGCATAAAATCCCCTTAAAAACTCTAAAATAATGGTCCCCAGACTAACCAGAGCCTCCTCTTCCAAAACGCATATTTCACTGAGCAAATGCCAGTCCTCTTAAAGGGCCATAGAAAATAATTGAGTTAAGAGGAGAGCAGGTTAAGTCCCCTGGCTATGCCTCTGGGCTGTGTGTGCTGTGTAAAGTCACTTACCTTACACAGCACCCCTCCACTGGCTTACCAGGCATGTCTATGTCAATGCAGCTGCAGCAATATCCAGTAGAGAGCCCATCCAGTGCACGTATCGAGTACTGCAGAGGATTGCAGTAGGAAATACCTGAGTCCCTCAGGGGGACGCTGAAGTCCCGTTAGGGAAATACTGTGCACATAACAGGGTATTCCTGTGTCCCTGTATCATTTAGCTGCTGTGAAGAGTCTTTTCTGTCTTCATTGTGAATGATACTCCCCAGGGACTCTGGGTCTCACATAGATCTGAGCTCCCAATTTGTAATCCATAAGCAAGTAGCTGGAACAACCTCTATTCTCAACCAAATATTTAATGCAAATTTTTTTCGTTATTTAGCTGTCCCACTTACAAGAAAATGTCTAGTTGCCGTCCTGACCAGTAAATTAAACATTTTACTTGACTGTTATTTTTTTGCCTCTTTATTTTGCTATACTACTCTCCTTTTAAATTACAGTACGTAAAACAAAAACTTCACTATGAGTTAAGCAATACTTACAAAAAAGTAAGGTATTTTGTTTCTTGTTTGCTTGTCTGTTCCCAGAGTCCTTTGTGCCAGTGGAATATACTGGTAATCAAGGTCTTCTATAGAGTGATGTACAGCTGATCTATACAATTTGAGTATCTGCACTATAATGATAAGATGCTTCAATAAACAATAAAAAACTGCAGATCATTACAAACTGGCAATTTAAATAATTGTGAATCAGAATAACATAAGAGTTGCAGAGCTTTCGCTAAATAAATGGTTATATTTGTTTCTGCAACAATCACAAAGGATAGCTGCCAATGACGCCAATAGTGACTAATATGTCATTAAACATGAATTCTTATGACCCCTTGTGACAGGGTTATATCTCTTGTGTGTAAAACTAGCTTAGTGACTAGGTTTCCCCGTCATGCTACTTTGTTGTACTACGCAGTATTTTGTATTGATCCACTGGAACTAATCTCAGACAGGTAGAATGTTTTCTTTACTTTTGTCGTTGTTACAGAATTATTTTAAAGGCACAATAAACCACATTCATTCTTAACCCTTTGAGTGCTAAGCACTTTCCCACCTGGGTTCTTTTAATTTTACATTTTTAATTTATTTTATTTTTTTTTACTTTTTTTTCTTTTCATTTCAGAGATACAGGCTTCGAAGCAGCATGCCCCCTTTCCCTATATTGTTAATTGTCTTTTTTTACATAAAGTTGCGCGGTGATGTCATCACGTCATTATGCGTGACGTCACCACGCAAAACGGGAAGCCCCGGCGATGCCTGTCAGTCTACAGGCACGATCGCCGGGGTAGGAGCGGGTGGGAGCCCCCAGATCTCCCTCAAGGTGGGAGAGTGCTAGCGACGGCTCTGAGCCATCGTTAGCACCTGAGTGAGAAACTCTGCGACGGCTCAGAGCCGTCGTTAGCACTCAAGGGGTTAATATATACTCTTTTTGCAAACTTTCCAAATGTCATTCTAAAGTGACTTTTATCACCACCCACCCCCACAGGGTATGTATTTACATTGTCTGCACAACCTACCCTCACTTACTCTGAGCCTTTTTGTTTCTACTTTGGACAAGGTGAGCAGAACAGCTAATCAGAACCTACACCATGCTCGCTCCCGCAGGTGCAGGCAAGTTGTGTGAAGAATCGCACATGTGATTTAGCGCAGCTAGACGGCTGGGCACTGTAAACATACACCCAATAGAGTACTAAGAACTATTATTGCGTTGCACTTAAAAAATCTGCAGCAAGCTTCAATTTGTTTTAAGAATTATTTTTATCATAGTTTGAAAAAAAAAAAAAAATAAAGAAGTGGTTTACTCTTCCTTTAGCTTATGCTATGATATTTTCAGAAGTCTCCTGGAGAAAAATCAGTAAACATTTTTTAAATAATCTCATGTACTGTTGATAGAAGAATGTTGAGGTTTACGTATTATGTCAGTTATTATTATTTAGTTAAATAACTGGACCAACGTTGTAGTCATTTTCTAATGACGTTTTTTCTTATAGCTTGCTGGCTTAAAGTGATGTTTCTATAGGTATTAAGAGGCTTAGAAAACAGTTAATCAAATATTTCTCAATATGGTCCAACTATTCTTCTCAAAAACAAATACAGTGTAGTGCTTTGTCTGTATCTAATTTAAAGGAACAGTAAATACAGTAGATTTGCATAATCAACAAATGTATTATAAAAAGACAATGCAATAGCACTTAAGGGCTTGATGCCCCTGTTTCCGCGCGAGCCTTCAGGCTCGCCGGAAACAGCAGTTATGAAGCAGCGGCCTTAAGACCGCTGCTCCTTAACTGGTCCGCTGTCTCTGAGGCTGCGGTCTGTAATCCACTCGAACCTATACGATCGGGCTGAATGACACAGTAATTCAGTTGAACTAGCAAACAGAAGGTTAAACTAACTTGTTTTAAGAGATACAGACACATACATAAATTATATAACAAAATGTATTTGCAAGTAACAGTATGTATGTGCAAGAATTAAAAAAAAAGTTTAATAACACCAATAGCTATTTACTATTTTATTGGGATGTATGAGGTTGATGGAATGAACACAGTTTCTGAATATTTGGTGGAAAATAAGATAAAGACACTCGCATTTCATCATCAAGCATTTTTAAGCTTCCATTTCCTATCCATATATCAAGAGCAGGAGCAGCAATGCACTACTGGGAGCTAGCTGCAACAATAAAAACAAAACACTTTGACTTCTGACTTCAGTTCAGCGTTTAAGCTGCCACCCTCAGAGCTCTGTGAGTCCAACTGACTACTGCCCGCGCTGCAAACACACTGCTGTCCCACTCACTGACTACACATGCAGTCACAAGCCAATTGAGCAGACTACACGTGCAGTCAGAAGCCAATGTGCCGCCAAAGCCGCCAATGGGAATAGTTTCAGTTCCCACTGAGCTGCGCCAATAGGTTAAGATGATCTGTGACCCACTAGGTATCAATCACGTGTCAACCATGTGATATGCGTAGCAGGCAGACGGAAAGTCAGAAACCCCAAAAAAATGTAAATTAAAAAAAATGTGTGCTGAAGCAGGGACACACCTACACACTGCCCCCAACACACTAATGTGTCACGACACACCGTTTGGAAAGCACTGCTCTAAAGGATATACATTTAAATTAACAGGCACAGTTCCAGGATGCTCCGACCTTTCTATACTAATGAGAATGACAGTCTGTAAATTACCACATATATAAACCAATAATTGTATACTTTATTAGGAGATAAAATAAATATAGTTAGTCAGGGACTTAAGACAGTAAAGTCAGAGAACAAGGGGAGATCAAAAAAGGAAAAGTAATAAAGACCCTCTTATTTGAATACACACTAAATAAACTATACCAATAATACTTTAGATCAGGGTTCTTTAAACATTTTTTCCAAGACCAAGTGACATGATACAAAATACCTTTGTGACTGTATTTTTATGCTTGTAATGAAGTTATATACAAGATAGCTGTAACTTCTGGCAAAGTGACTAAAATGTGTGTGTACTTTATTTCCGATTGTAGTCACACTTGAAAGTGTTGTAAAAGGTAATAACACACACACACTCATAAAACACACACACACACCACTCACTCTCATACAACACACACTCATACAACACACACAGATATCACACTCTCATACAACACACACACACTCTCCTACAATACACACACACAGGTCGCGACCCAGTAAACATGGTGTTGCGACCCAGTAATGGGTCCCGACCCATGGTTTGAAGAACCCTGCTTTAGATTAATATAAGTAATTTGGCTCCTTAAAATTGTAGGTAATCTTACCCCCTATCTAATCTATCTAGACAACTGATAACAGAGTAAGGAGTAACAGCAATAAGTGTAGCTTAGACCAGGAGCTCTATACATTTATTAGAAGAAAAGGCAGGCGGAAAAAATAATTAACTACCGGACTGCCAAACAATAATTATTGCCTACAGAATAATATAATAACAGGAAGCGCACTAACCTAATACGGTAGCCTGACTCGGTAAAGCGGGTAGGAATTAATACTGCTTTTGAGAAGCGGGCATGCTATTAAGAGTAAATAATAATATATAGTACTGGATGTACAGATTTAGGGGCAGAATTATCAAGCTCCAAATGGAGTTTGATACCCCTGTTTCTGCACGAGCCTTCAGGCTCGTGCAGGAAACAGCAGTTATGAAGCAGCGGTCTAAAGACCGCTGCTCCATAACTGATCCGCTGCCTCTGAGGCTGTGGTCTTCAATACGTCCGATCCTATACGATCGGGCTGATTGACACCCCCTGCTAGTGACCGATTGGCCGAGAATCTGCAGGGGGCGGCATTGCAGAACCAGTTCACAAGAACTGCTGGTGCAATGATAAATGCCGACAGCATTTATCGATGTGCGGCGGACATGATACGCTACATCATATCATGTCCGTTTGCACTTTAGTAAATCGGCCCCTAACAGTCAAAAATAAAATACTGTCAAAAAATATAATTTTTTTATATAAACCAGATCCAGTAAAAAATTCATATGTATTCCATAAAAGGTCTTTACTGCCCCCTAAAAGTCTTCAAACAAGACAATAAACAATAGACAATAAAACATAATAAAGATGTAAATGTGGTAATGTCTGAAATAAATGATGTCCCCTGGCTATGATGTAACATGTCAAATGTGCATGCTAATAGACTGTGAGCTATGTAAGTGACAATGTGATCAGACTTATCTGATAAGCACCCACTCCACTGTGCTTACAAGCGACAGAAATGATAGCCCATACAGAGCTTAGCACATTACAGAAGTGGGTCTTAGTAGAGCGGAGTATATATACGACCCAACATAAGGAGGCTAACGGACCGGTCCCCACAAAAAATGTTGCTGGCTTGTAACTCCACTCTTGGAATAATTGTGTCACTAACCCATATGCCAATGCCCTCTCTGTCTCTCAGTAGCAGCTCTATAAGGGAGAAAATGGTCCTCAAATCATTCTGAGAACCCCTCTCAATGGAGAATCTGAAGCACCTCAATTCTTCACCTTCCTCCTGTAGAGGCAAAAATAGATTGTCATATCAGTCAGGTGGGAAGAAGAAGTGCTCTAGGAAGTTTTGGGAATCTTTGCCTCCTCCTTCTGGCCAAGAGTTGAATCCCAGGAGTAATGGATTCTTCTCACCACCTTATGAAAGAAAGTTGTTGTTGTTTTTTTTTTGTTTCGTTGTTTGTTTTCTTAAACTGCACACGCAAATAACCTAAATCAAGTTTTGATCAATTTGATTTGAAGTATTCTGAAAACCTACAGGTCTGAATTAAGTGACTAGTGCTGCTGTTTGGATCAGTGGCAGATACTGCTTGGGATCGGTAGTGCTCTGCGGGTCCTAAGCGGCACTTCTACTGTGTGTTTAACCCATTTGCAGGGTTTAAACACACAGGGCTAGTTTTCGAGTGGACAGCAATATTGCACTTATGCAAACGCGATATTTCCACTTCACTCAGTAATACCAGCCCACGTAAAGCCCGGAAGCCTTGCGCTCACGATAGAGTGCTTCCTTAGGCTTCAATGGGAGCCTCGTTCTGATGCCGATAGAAATAGCAAACCACCTTTAAAAGACTTAGGGCTTGATTCTCTAAAGCTCTCTGGTCTGGTGAGATTCTATAAGATACCTTGTCAGTATTACATGGCCCCTCAGGGATTGTTTTAAAGGCAATTTTTACATTGGGAACTGTGTATTTCATTAACCACTTCGCTGCTGAGCCATTTTCACACCCCTGTACAAAAACGTGTTTTTAGCTGTTCGGTCCTCATTGCAGTTGCACAAAAAAATTAACTTTTTTCTGTGAGGTACCCACACAAATTATACCTCATTTTTTCAGCAGACCTAGCATTTTTAGAAAACAACTTTAATTTGCAGAAATATCATAATATAGGAAAGCGCCACTATGTGAAATGCAAAAACAATTACATTTTGGTGTCATTTTCTATGGCATTCATAGGTCAAGATTACAAGTGGCACACTATTTAGCATTTTCACGCTCACACAAATATCGCCAGAAGTCATCTTTTAACACGCACATGTAAAAACAAATTGAAAGTAAAATGTTGGTGCACAAGCGAAAGTCGATGCAAGATAACTTGAGGACTTCAGATATTGTTATCATGCTAACTTTGTCTCCCCATAGACTTTAATAGAGTGTGCAAACTATAAAAAAACACTTATCGATCACGCGCCAGCACAACAGGTGTTAAACTTACAGCACTAACCCGAAGGTGGTTATGAATATTTTACATTCCCATTTTCTTCACATAAAAAAGTTCTATTTATTTTTAAATATATCTTTCTATATATATTTAATGTATTTCTTTGTAAAATATATATCTATACATACATGCATACATATAGATAGATAAATAGATAGATAGAAAGATAGATATTGATATACAGTATATGTATATATGCGTATACATGTGTACATATATACACATATAAACATGTAAATAAGCATATATGCACACACATATATATATATATATATATATATATATATATATATATATATATATATATATATATATATATATATATACAGGGCCGTCTTTAACACAGGGCAAAAGGGGCAGCTGCTCAGGGCCCAGTCTCTATTCCTAAATAAAAAATTTTTTTTTTTTTATGGTTCATACCAGACTGCTGATGTGACATGGGGAACACACACATTCAGTCCTAATACTGTCACAGTCAAAAGTACTCTGCTTATATATATATATTTTTATTTTTTTTTAAACTGTGCCAGACCGTGGCGGTGTCATGTGACATGCCAAGCTATTGCCATATGCTGTTTTAGATGTGCACTGTGCAGCACTGAATGCAAAGCTCTAACTCGGCATCCAGCCATTCCCACTGCATCAGAAAAGGTCCTACTGGGGTTACCACTGTTACCAGGTAACTGCTCTGGCGGTGGGGATTGTTTCTGGGTATGGCTGACTGTAGGCGCATGCAGCAGAAAGCTGCAGCGGCAGGCACATGAGGATTTGAGCATCTGTGCAGCTGCATACACTGCTCTCTTCAGTCTTGAGGCTGTATGACACATCTCACACTGTATCCATGCAGCCTTGGGCAGACAGCATCCAGTCTGCTGGTCCCCTTAGCCCTGCTCTTTCTGCTGTGGCCCTAAGATCAACTAACTGAAATTTGTTAGGGGAACAGTGCTTTGTAGGAAGGTGTCAGTGGGAATAATAAGTGAGTGCACACAAGCCCCTCCCCATACAGCATTGTCTAGTGAAGGGTGAGAGGGAACTTGTTCCTAGCAAAGAAGTGACATGTGCTGCTGTGGCTGATGTATAGTATCATGCTGATACTTCACACATTAATGTAAGGTTTATTTTTATAGTTTTTGTTTTCTCTCTGTCTCAGATTTTACAGCTTCCCATAGCAGTTCTGCTGTTCCAGTCAGTAAACTTATATTTGTCTGCACCTCCATGCTTCCTCCTCAGTCTTTAACCTGCTTTGTTCCTGTTGGCTGCCCTAAATCTCTTTAACCAGCTAACCTCACACCAGAATCACATTCAAAAGAATATTAAATTAATGCACAGTGGAGGAATTTATATATTTATTTACTTATTAATACTGCTTAGGTCCAGTTTCATATATTGCAATTTATTTCATTTTTTTTAAATGATTAGCCCAGCAGTGGATGATCCACTGCTGGGCTAAATAATTTTGAAAACAATTATAAAATAAATTGATTTAGTTGTTTTTTGGGATGTTGGAGTAGAGAGCGAAATTGCATGGGGTGGGGTGGGGGGGGCAAGAAAATCTTTGCCCAGGGTCCAGTCAATATTAAAGACGGCCCAGTATATATATATATATATATATATATATATATATATATATATATATATATATATATATATATATATATATATATATATATATATATATATATACACACACACACACACACAGGGCCGCCATCAGGGGGTGACAGGGGTGACTCCTGTCAGGGGCCCAATGGGCAAGAGGAAAAAAAAAACTTTGGCAGCCACCAGTAGGTACTACAGCAGAGTGCTAATTGAGCATGGGAAATGTTATTACAAGGAGTAAAGTATTAGCATTTGAGAGGATTTCTGAGTGTGCACTAAACCACTATGCACAGTGGGATACAGACTTGGCACTTTGTACAGTGTGTGTCTGAGTCAGACGGCAGACCACTTTCATTTGCAGAGGAGGTAGGACTTACTTAGCAAATTTTTTTTTTATTTCTTTGTGCAATTTCGGATTGTAACTTCAGTGTGGTAGTAGTTGTATGGTGTAGCAGCAGTGTATTTATGATTATTTGACAATGCTGTAGAAATTCTATATTTAAAACCATGCAGAAATGTTTCCTCCTCAGCACACAAATTGTAGGTGCCCTTTTGGCAGATATGCATTTATATATATATATATATATATATATATATATATATATATATATATATATATATATATATATATATGTATATATTAGTGATGCACCGAAATGGAAATTCTGTACCGAAACCGAAAATCCGGGATGCACTTGACCGAAAACCGAAACTGATACCGAAAATGTATTTTTTCAAATTTTTTTTTTTTTAGTTTTTTTTTTTTTGCATAATTAGAGCCAATAAAAAAAGCCCACACTTTTATTGAAAGTAACACACTAAAATTGGACAAAAATATCTTAAAACAATAATATGCTACACAATAATTTTACCAAGAAAAAAAAAAAGAAAACTGGCAAAAATTGCCATTTTGACCAAAATGACCAAAATTTTGGTGCATTCCTACTTGAAACAATTAGAAATATCAATATACTGTTTTATTCTTCATTTAGTACTATGTAACAATCATATTTAACAGGTTTTTTTTTACCAATTATCCAAATAAATTATAATCCTAGAAAACTCATTGTATGCAGAACAGTAAGTGAAGTAATAAACTTAAACAGCAGCTCTAGGCTAGCATCAAATTTGAAATATGCTACACAATAATTTTACCGAAACTAACAGGCAAAGAAACCGAAAACCGAAATAGCCAAAAATACCATTTTCAGCCGAAACTTTCTGCGGCCGAAATTTCGGTGCATCCCTAATATATACATATATATATATATATATATATATATATATATATATATATATATATTACATTCGAGTTTACTGCCCCTTTATGCAAGGACTTTCCAGATGCAAGGAGGCATTTTAGCTAAGATTTTTACATCTGCATAAAATGTTATACTCTCAGACTAAGATTGCTCAGTGTTTGAAATGAGACAGGTTAATTTAAAACTGTTCAGTTTACACTACAGCTGACTTAATTTTGAAATACATACCAACAAGCCTAAATCCTGCATTTAACCAGATTTAATGGTATGAGACTGAGTACCACAGCTTATGGTTCCACCAAGACCATATAGTGTACAGCATTTTCAAAATCCATAAGTACAGCTGACAGATGGGAACATTTGTACACTATATTTGAAGTGGTGCTCTTGGTTGGGGAAAATGGGGAAAAAATCAAACAAACATATGTCAACCTTTTAAAAGTACTTTTCTTCCTCTAGCCATCTACCCAGATCATTAATGTACAATTTTGAATTCACAGAATTATTTTTCTTTGCACATTTACAAATATGATTCTTTAAAAAGTGATCTCTTAATTTCTGCAATTTTTTATCATGCATGTCACACACTGTTGATTTAGGGGATGCAAGGTGCATAAATGTTTCCTCCTGTGAGTGTTTCTGTGGGTGTCTATGTTTCTATCTTTGTGCTTTGGTTTGTGTCTCTATGAGTGTGTATGTATTTTTTTTCTGTGGGTCTCTCTGTGAGGGTGGGTGTGTATGTATTTGTGCATTTTCTGTGGATGTCTGTGTGCATATGTCTTTGAGCTTTTTCTATGGGTGTCTCTGTGAGGGTGTGTGGATGTTTGTCTTTGTGTATTTTCTCTGGATGCCTCTGTGAGGGTGGGTGTGTATGTCTGTGTTTTCTGTGGATGTCTTTGTGAGGGGGGGGGGGTGTATGTATGTATGTCTGTTTTCTGTGGATGTCTCTGTGAGGGTGTGTGTTCTCTGTGAGTGTCTCTGTGAGGGTGTGTGTATGTCTTTGTGTGTTTTCTGTGGATGTCTCAGTGAGGGTGTGTGTATGTATGTCTTTCTGTGTTTTATGTGGTTTTCTCTCTGTGTGTGTATGTCTTTGTGTGTTTTCTGTGGGTGTCTCTGTGTGTGTGTGTGTATGTCTTTTGTGTGTTTTCTGAGGCTGTCTCTGTCGATGTTTCCTTGGGTGTATGTGCAAGTTTGAGTTTGTGTGTGTGTGTGTGTGTGTGTGTGTCCATTGTCTGTTCCTTTTTAGAACATTTTGACCTTACTACTGATTATTCACATCTTTCTACAGACTTTGAGACTAATGAGACATTTCCGGAAGTCACCAATCTACCATTTAACCTTTAAATTATTGTTTAGGCAGTTCAGGTCCCTTCCTTTCAGCCACTGCATGCTGTTGTCATCATTTAGTTGGCATCTTCCTTTACAAAAAGATAATCAGAACTCCATATTTTGTTTTCTAAATCTCCTTTTTTTTACAAAACTGTAGTTTACTCATTACTTGTCAGGTCAATGTAAACAAGTGCTGAGTGTCTGTTTGGGTGTCTGTGTCTGAGTGTGTTTGTGTGTTTCTTTGTTAGTCTGCTAGAGTGTCTATATCTGAATCCTTACACACGTATTTTCTAAACATCTAAAATGTGCAGGGTACACCTAATATAAGTAAAAAAACTATATACTCTGTGTATCATCTTCATCCAATCCATTTGATGTTATGAATTGAGAACTGAATAACAGCAATACTGACTACCAATTGGACCTCCGTTTAACCCGATGACATCACCATAAGCGTGTGTCCATAGAATGGTATGCTTCCAATCTGATGCCCAACATTTAGGAGGTTCAAGTAGTAGCCTTAATCCCTAGTCCCATATACTAGTGATAGGACAAGTAGAGTATATTAAGTTCTAGAACGGTTTTAGTGGGGTGAATAGGTTATTTGAAGGATGGATGATTTGCCAGGTCTTGGAGGACATTATCTGGAATTTATGTATAGAAATACAGTTTGTGTAAATCTTTACCATTTGAAACTGAAGAATGTATGACAATTGGTTTTCACACCTATCTATTTAACTATATTCATGCAGTTTAATGATGTCTTACATAATGACATATGGTGGGTATGTACATTCTAGTGTATGTTTTTACTAATAGATTATAAAGGCAGGTATACTGTCATAATGGAAATGATAAGGGATACTAATTAACACAAGGTACCCTCCCGATTGGCTTATAGTATTGTCACTCAAGGGAATTGAGGTCACTTCCGGTTTCCCGAGTACAAGCCCTTACTGTGTATATATGTTAGGGCTCATCATCCAAGATATATCGATCAAAGGGGCCATCTATAGAACCAACGACCCATCCATAAGGCCTATTTTTTATTTAACACTCTGAGTGTAAGATTTTACTCACAATAGAATTTTTGTCAAACCGGAAGTAGTGAGACTTCCGGTTTGGTGGAACGCATGTGCGTTCCACACTCGATCACGATTTGCACATTAAGGCCTAGATTTGGAGTTCGGCGGTAGCCGTCAAAACCAGCGTTAGAGGCTCCTAACGCTGGTTTTGGCCGCCCGCTGGTATTTGGAGTCAGTGATTAAAGGGTCTAACGCTCACTTTTCAGCCGCGACTTTTCCATACCGCAGATCCCCCTACGCCATTTGCGTAGCCTATCTTTTCAATCGGATCTTTCTAACGCCGGTATTTAGAGTCGTTTCTGAAGTGAGCGTTAGAGCTCTAACGACAAAACTCCAGCCGCCTGAAAATAGCAGGAGTTAAGAGCTTTCTGGCTAACGCCGGTTCATAAAGCTCTTAACTACTGTACCCTAAAGTACACTAACACCCATAAACTACCTATGTACCCCTAAACCGATGTCCCCCCACACCGCCGCCACTCGATTAAAATTTTTAACCCCTAATCTGCCGACCGCCACCTACGTTATACTTATGTACCCCTAATCTGCTGCCCCTAACCCCGCCGACCCCTGTATTACATTTATTAACCCCTAACCTGCCCCCCACAACGTCGCCGCCAGCTACTTAAAATAATTAACCCCTAATCTTCCGACCGCAAAGCGCCGCCACCTACGTTATCCCTATGTACCCCTAATCTGCTACCCCTAACACCGCCGACCCCTATATTATATTTATTAACCCCTAATCTGCCCCCCTCAACGTCGCCGACACCTGCCTACACTTATTAACCCCTAATCTGCCGAGCGGACCTGAGCGCTACTATAATAAAGTTATTAACCCCTAACCCGCCTCACTAACCCTATCATAAATAGTATTAACCCCTAATCTGCCCTCCCTAACATCGCCAACACCTAACTTCAATTATTAACCCCTAATCTGACGACCGGAGCTCACCGCTATTCTAATAAATTGATTAACCCCTAAAGCTAAGTCTAACCCTAACACTAACACCCCCCTAAATTAAATATAATTTAAATCTAACGAAATTAATTAACTCTTATTAAATAAATTATTCCTATTTAAAGCTAAATACTTACCTGTAAAATAAATCCTAATATAGCTACAATATAAATTATAATTATATTATAGCTATTTTAGGATTAATATTTATTTTACAGGCAACTTTGTAATTATTTTAACCAGGTACAATAGCTATTAAATAGTTAAGAACTATTTAATAGTTACCTAGTTAAAATAATAACAAATTTACCTGTAAAATAAATCCTAACCTAAGATATAATTAAACCTAACACTACCCTATCAATAAAATAATTAAATAAACTACCTACAATTACCTACAATTAACCTAACACTACACTATCAATAAATTAATTAAACACAATTGCTACAAATAAATACAATTAAATAAACTAGCTAAAGTACAAAAAATAAAAAAGAACTAAGTTACAAAAAATAATAAAATATTTACAAACATAAGAAAAATCTTACAACAATTTTAAACTAATTACACCTACTCTAAGCCCCCTAATAAAATAACATAGCCCCCCAAAATAAAAAATGCCCTACCCTATTCTAAATTAAAAAAGTTACAAGCTCTTTTACCTTACCAGCCCTGAACAGGGCCCTTTGCGGGGCATGCCCCAAGGATTTCAGCTCTTTTGCCTGTAAAAAAAAACATACCATACCCCCCCCAACATTACAACCCACCACCCACATACCCCTAATCTAACCCAAACCCCCCTTAAATAAACCTAACACTAAGCCCCTGAAGATCTTCCTACCTTGTCTTCACCATACCAGGTTCACCGATCCGTCCTGGCTCCAACATCTTCATCCAACCCAAGCGGGGGTTGGCGATCCATCATCCGGTGCTGAAGAGGTCCAGAAGAGGCTCCAAAGTCTTCCTCCTATCCGGCAAGAAGAGGACATCCGGACCGGCAAACATCTTCTCCAAGCGGCATCTTCAATCTTCTTCCATCCGGTGCGGAGCGGGTCCATCTTGAAGCAGGCGACGCGGATCCATCCTCTTCTTCCGTTGTCTCCCGACGAATGACGGTTCCTTTAAGGGACGTCATCCAAGATGGCGTCCCTCGAATTCCGATTGGCTGATAGGATTCTATCAGCCAATCGGAATTAAGGTAGGAATTTTCTGATTGGCTGATGGAATCAGCCAATCAGAATCAAGTTCAATCCGATTGGCTGATCCAATCAGCCAATCAGATTGAGCTCGCATTCTATTGGCTGTTCCGATCAGCCAATAGAATGCGAGCTCAATCTGATTGGCTGACTGGATCAGCCAATCGGATTGAACTTGATTCTGATTGGCTGATTCCATCAGCCAATCAGAAAATTCCTACCTTAATTCCGATTGGCTGATAGAATCCTATCAGCCAATCGGAATTCGAGGGACGCCATCTTGGATGACGTCCCTTAAAGGAACCGTCATTCGTCGGGAGACAACGGAAGAAGAGGATGGATCCGCGTCGCCTGCTTCAAGATGGACCTGCTCCGCACCGGATGGAAGAAGATTGAAGATGCCGCTTGGAGAAGATGTTTGCCGGTCCGGATGTCCTCTTCTTGCCGGATAGGAGGAAGACTTTGGAGCCTCTTCTGGACCTCTTCAGCACCGGATGATGGATCGCCAACCCCCGCTTGGGTTGGATGAAGATGTTGGAGCCAGGACGGATCGGTGAACCTGGTATGGTGAAGACAAGGTAGGAAGATCTTCAGGGGCTTAGTGTTAGGTTTATTTAAGGGGGGTTTGGGTTAGATTAGGGGTATGTGGGTGGTGGGTTGTAATGTTGGGGGGGGGTATGGTATGTTTTTTTTTACAGGCAAAAGAGCTGAAATCCTTGGGGCATGCCCCGCAAAGGGCCCTGTTCAGGGCTGGTAAGGTAAAAGAGCTTGTAACTTTTTTAATTTAGAATAGGGTAGGGCATTTTTTATTTTGGGGGGCTTTGTTATTTTATTAGGGGGCTTAGAGTAGGTGTAATTAGTTTAAAATTGTTGTAAGATTTTTCTTATGTTTGTAAATATTTTATTATTTTTTGTAACTTAGTTCTTTTTTATTTTTTGTACTTTAGCTAGTTTATTTAATTGTATTTATTTGTAGCAATTGTGTTTAATTAATTTATTGATAGTGTAGTGTTAGGTTAATTGTAGGTAATTGTAGGTAGTTTATTTAATTATTTTATTGATAGGGTAGTGTTAGGTTTAATTATATCTTAGGTTAGGATTTATTTTACAGGTAAATTTGTTATTATTTTAACTAGGTAACTATTAAATAGTTCTTAACTATTTAATAGCTATTGTACCTGGTTAAAATAATTACAAAGTTGCCTGTAAAATAAATATTAATCCTAAAATAGCTACAATGTAATTATAATTTATATTATAGCTATATTAGGGTTTATTTTACAGGTAAGTATTTAGCTTTAAATAGGAATAATTTATTTAATAAGAGTTAATTTATTTCGTTAGATGTAAATTATATTTAAATTAGGGGGGTGTTAGTATTAGGGTTAGACTTAGCTTTAGGGGTTAATACATTTATTATAGTAGCGGTGAGGTCCGCTCGGCAGATTAGGGGTTAATAATTGAAGGTAGGTGTCGGCGATGTTAGGGAGGGCAGATTAGGGGTTAATACTATTTATGATAGGGTTAGTGAGGCGGATTAGGGGTTAATAACTTTATTATAGTAGCGCTCAGGTCCGCTCGGCAGATTAGGGGTTAATAAGTGTAGGCAGGTGTCGGCGACGTTGAGGGGGGCAGATTAGGGGTTAATAAATATAATATAGGGGTCGGCGATGTTAGGGCAGCAGATTAGGGGTACATAGGGATAACGTAGGTTGCGGCGGTTTACGGAGCGGCAGATTAGGGGTTAAAAAAAATATGCAGGGGTCAGCGATAGCGGGGGCGGCAGATTAGGGGTTAATAAGTGTAAGGTTAGGGGTGTTTAGACTCGGGGTACATGTTAGGGTGTTAGGTGCAGACGTAGGAAGTGTTTCCCCATAGGAAACAATGGGGCTGCGTTAGGAGCTGAACGCTGCTTTTTTGCAGGTGTTAGGTTTTTTTTCAGCTCAAACAGCCCCATTGTTTCCTATGGGAGAATCGTGCACAAGCACGTTTTTGAGGCCGGCCGCGTCCGTAAGCAACTCTGGTATCGAGAGTTGCATTTGCGGTAAAAATGCTCTACTGTCAGAATCTCTTTTGCCTTTCCCTATTGGCCCCTTATCTCCTCCTTATCCTATTTAAACCTGTCACTACCATTCCTTTTGCTGGATTATTGATTCTCTAACCGTAGTGAATTCTGAGCCAATCCGGCTTCACGATCTACCTTCCTGCAATCAGCCGTTTGAACTGAATCTTCCTGTCAGCACTCTGCTTCACAGCGTGAGAGACGCTGCCTGTGTTCCTGCCTGTGACGTCATCAGCTATTGCCGGTCCCGGCTTTCAGGGAACTACCGCTTAGCTCACACCACAGAGAAACGCTTTAAGCCTACTTTCTATTTGCAAAGAAGCCTCAACTACCTTCCTAATACCTGTAGTAACGGACTTCTCATTCAAGTGGGAACTAGGTGTCAGGTTGTATGCTGGGCTTTCGCCAAATTATTCATATGCTGTTGCAAGTAATAACATTGTATGCCTAATCCTCATTTTACCTATCTATGTCATATGATACATGCCTGCCTAATTTGAGTTAATACTGACTTAGTGTCTCTACCATAACTCTCACTTCTGGCATATAATAACTTCAGAGGGGTTAAGTCTATATCATCTGATGTGGAATAGCACCTCTGATACAAATACAACATTTACCTTATTACTTTGATTACCATAACATCCTAGACGCTTATAGCAAATCCTCTTCCAAACAAAATATATAAAAGTGTGTGATATAATAATCCAGCCTAAAAATAGAGGTTATAAGCAATTATGGATGTGAATGAATTAGCTAACCAGGTTACCTCTCTAACACAACGTATGGATACAATTACCCAAACACTCAGGGAGGTACAAACAGAAAACCAGGTCCTGAAAGATTGTTTTAGAGAGATTTACACAGCTAAACCTGCACATACTGAAGTACTTCCTGAGCCCCAGGTATCATTACCTGACAAATTCACTGGTAATAGAGCTACATTTAAAGAATTCAGAAATGCTTGTATCCTACTGTTTGAACTTAAACCAAGAACGTACAGTAATGACAGAATAAAGGTACTAACAATAATTTCTTATTTGAGGGGTGAGCCTCGTGCTTGGGCAGACAGCCTGTTTGAAACACAAAATCCCATATTAAATTCCATTCAGGATTTCTTAACAGCCTTTTCATTACTTTATGATGATCCATTTAAACAGGAGACCGCAGAAACCTCTCTTAGGGCTCTGCGGCAAGGCAGACAACCCGTTGAGAATTACATCTCACAGTTTAAAATATATGCAGTTGATTCTAAATGGAATGAACCATCACTTAAACACCAATTTAGATCTGGGCTCTCTGAGGACATCAAGGATGAACTGTCCCGCACTGGTGTCCCAGAGAGATTGGAAGACTTGTTCATCCATTGTACCACTATTGATAGAAGGTTGCGCGAACGCAAACAAGAAAGGGCAAACAACCCTCCAGCTTCTTACAGACGCTCCAATCCATCCTCAACTCTTCCTAAGGAGACTGAAACTCCTATGGATATCGGCTTTATTAGAGGCCCCCTCTCAACAGAGGAAAAAGGAAGGAGAAGAGCACATAGATTGTGCATGTACTGCGCTGCCCCAGAGCATGATGTGAACGCCTGTCCTTTGTTAAAGAAGATGAAATTAGGTAAGAATACCACTAACACTGTATCACTATCATTTACTAAGTTAACACCACCTCATATATCCATACCTCTTACATTACAGTGGGATCAACACAGTATAAGGATTGACGCAGTTATCGATACT
Organism: Bombina bombina; assembly: GCF_027579735.1. Taxonomy (NCBI): domain Eukaryota; kingdom Metazoa; phylum Chordata; class Amphibia; order Anura; family Bombinatoridae; genus Bombina; species Bombina bombina. The sequence continues at coordinate 93,656,668 of NC_069499.1, forward strand.
GGAGCATCAGGGAACTATATAAATTTTGATCTTGTAAATAGTAATAAAATACCTACACAAGCAAAACAGTCTCCTGTCTCTATTAATTTGGTGGATGGTTCATCTCTTTCAACAGGTCCCATAACTTTAGAAACCATACCTTTACTTATGCATTCTAACACTGGTCACAGGGAGTCACTTAGCTTTGACGTTATACCAAGTCCCCTTTTCCCTATTATCCTTGGGCTCACTTGGTTACAAATACATAAACCTAAGTTTGATTGGGAACAAATGACTGTTAACTTATCTTCATCTTATTGTTCACAGACATGCTACCCTATTAACAACATTCTACTTTCAACCACTAGTATAATACCTGATGATTATTCTGATTTTCAAGATGTTTTTGATAAGGTTGATGCACAAACACTCCCACCACATAGGCCATATGATTGTCCTATCGACTTATTGCCAGGCGCAACCATACCTGTAGGTCACATATATCCACTTTCCAAACCCGAACTAGATCATTTAAAAATGTACTTGCAAGAAAATCTCACAAAGGGTTTTATAAGACCCTCCACCTCTCCAGCTGGGGCTGGAATCTTTTTTGTAAAGAATAAAGACCAGTCACTTAGGCCTATCATTGATTATAGGGAGTTAAATAAAAGAACTAAGAAAAACCGCTACCCCTTGCCGCTCATTCCTGAGCTTATCGAGAGATTACGTACTGCAAAGGTCTTTACAAAGCTGGACCTTCGGGGGGCTTATAATCTCATACGAATGAGGGCTGGAGATGAATGGTTAACAGCTTTCAGAACTCGTTATGGCCTGTATGAATATACAGTCATGCCTTTCGGGTTGTGTAATGCTCCAGCAACATTTCAGTGCTTCATAAATGATATATTTAAAGACATACTAGATAATTTTATCGTTGTATATCTAGATGATATACTTATCTTTTCTGACAACCAACAAGAACATATTACACACGTAAGAACTGTTCTAGCACGGCTCCGTGAACACCGCTTGTATGCGAAATTAGAAAAATGTGAGTTTAACAGCACACAAGTCACATTTCTAGGCTATGTCATTTCTAATAAAGGTATTAAGATGGATGATTCTAAAATCCAAGCTATCATTCAGTGGCCCACTCCAAAAACCAGAAAAGAGGTGCAAAGATTCCTCGGTTTTGCGAATTTTTATCGTAAATTTATTAAAAGTTTCGCCCATACTGCCAGACCTCTCACTGACCTAACAAAACAAACTCAACCATTCAACTGGACTTCAGACTGTCAGAGGGTTTTTGAAAAATTAAAAACTGACTTCACCACTGCACCAATACTCACATTCCCTGATGCTGAACTACAATATATAGTTGAGGTTGATGCTTCAGATTATGCTCTGGGGGCAGTGCTGTCACAAAAACAATCGCTCACTGATTCTATGCATCCTGTCGCGTATTTATCAAGGCTCATGCTTCCAGCTGAACGTAACTACCCTGTTGGGGAGAAAGAACTTTTAGCAATAAAATCTGCTTTTGACCAGTGGAGACACCTCTTGGAAGGTGCCAAGTTCCCCACTATCATTATAACAGACCACAAAAATTTGCAATATCTGCAACAAAACAGGACATTATCCGCCAGACAACTTCGGTGGAACTTGTACTTCTCCCGCTTCGACTTTGTCATCATGTACCGCCCTGGGATCCGCAATGGTAAGGCTGATGCTCTATCCAGAAGAGACACTAGACCACCTTTGACTGACATTCCAACTTCCATCATCCCTAGCTCAAAATTCTTAGGTATGATTGTTAACTCAGATCCTGCCTTCCAGAAATCTCAGCTTGAGGATCCCACAAAACCTATACATCTGCTTCATAAGAAATCTAATGGTCTTCTCTTCCATGCTGATCAACTTTATATTCCTCCTACCTACAGGGCCACTCTCCTTCAAGTTTATCATGACTCACCTCTTACAGGACACCTTGGGGAATGGAAAACGTTGAATCTCCTTAAACGGCACTACTGGTGGCCAGCTATGGCTACGTCTGTTCATGACTACATCACTCATTGCACTACTTGTGCCACTACTAAACCATCACATTCTTTTCCAGTAGGCCTTTTACAGCCTTACCCAGTCCCTGAGACTCCTTGGACCCATCTTGCAATGGATTTCATTGTTGACCTGCCGAAATCTTCCTCGTACACCTCCATACTTGTAGTAGTCGATCTCCTGTCAAAAATGGCCCATTTCTTACCGGCGGTTGGCACACCCACCGCACAACAAACGAGTGACATGTTCATCAAAGAGATAGTTCGTTTGCATGGCCTTCCCTTGGTCATATTAACCGACAGAGGATCACAATTCACGTCCCGTTTCTGGAGACATCTTTGTAGGACTTTGAACATAACTCAAAAACTCACTACTTCATATCACCCTCAGACCAATGGGCAAGCAGAACGCACGAATCAGTGGTTGGAACAGTATCTCCGCTGTTTCTGTTCCAATCAACAGGAATTTTGGGCTGACCATCTTGCGTTGGCGGAATTTGCCTATAATAATGCCACTAACTCATCAACTGGTTTCAGTCCGTTTTTTATCAACCATGGAATACATCCCAGGATTGACTACTTACCTTACTTGCCATCCCCGAATCCGACTGTTAATGATACTGTCAATGACATTTCAGAAACCTTTGCGGTTGCTCGGGATAACATCAAGCATGCTCAAGCTTCCCATAAAAAGTTCTACGATTTGCGACACACGCCACAACCTCAGTACCAGGTTGGTCAGCTAGTCTGGTTGTCTACCAAGAACCTTCGTTTGCACACTCCATCTCGGAAGTTGAGTAAACTCTTCATTGGTCCATTCCCAATTCTGGCTATCAGAAATCCGGCTACTGTCACCCTTAGACTTCCCGACTCATACAAGATTCATTCCACTTTCCATGTCTCCCTGATCAAACCATGTCATGACGGACGTTTACCATCTAATACCGTTTCACATGTTCTTTCTCAGGATGTGGAATACGAGGTCCAGTCTATTCTTGACTCCAGACGCCGAAGAGGTCGCTTGGAATACTTGATCCATTGGAAGGGCTATGATCATGCTGAGGATTCTTGGGAACCTGCCTCCTCTGTATCAGCACCTCGTTGTGTTACCTTATTTCATCGCCGGAATCCGGATCGCCCTAGTCCTTGAACCCTCGCTGTGGGTTCCTTTGGGGGGGGGATATGTCAGAATCTCTTTTGCCTTTCCCTATTGGCCCCTTATCTCCTCCTTATCCTATTTAAACCTGTCACTTACCATTCCTTTTGCTGGATTATTGATTCTCTAACCGTAGTGAATTCTGAGCCAATCCGGCTTCACGATCTACCTTCCTGCAATCAGCCGTTTGAACTGAATCTTCCTGTCAGCACTCTGCTTCACAGCGTGAGAGACGCTGCCTGTGTTCCTGCCTGTGACGTCATCAGCTATTGCCGGTCCCGGCTTTCAGGGAACTACCGCTTAGCTCACACCACAGAGAAACGCTTTAAGCCTACTTTCTATTTGCAAAGAAGCCTCAACTACCTTCCTAATACCTGTAGTAACGGACTTCTCATTCAAGTGGGAACTAGGTGTCAGGTTGTATGCTGGGCTTTCGCCAAATTATTCATATGCTGTTGCAAGTAATAACATTGTATGCCTAATCCTCATTTTACCTATCTATGTCATATGATACATGCCTGCCTAATTTGAGTTAATACTGACTTAGTGTCTCTACCATAACTCTCACTTCTGGCATATAATAACTTCAGAGGGGTTAAGTCTATATCATCTGATGTGGAATAGCACCTCTGATACAAATACAACATTTACCTTATTACTTTGATTACCATAACATCCTAGACGCTTATAGCAAATCCTCTTCCAAACAAAATATATAAAAGTGTGTGATATCTACGCTCCTTTTTTGGAGCCTAACGCAGCATTTGATTAAACTCTCGATACCAGAGTTAAATTTATGGTGCGGCCAGAAAAAAGCCCGCGGAGCGTTAACAGCCCTTTTACCGCCGAACTCCAAATCTAGGCCTAAGGTTGCAGAGCAATCACTGATGATAAAAAGTTGATCACACATAGGTTTAATATATAACAGGTTGGGGACACAGTTTTAAAGGTGTAGAAAACACTTAAGTTGAAACTATTTATTTTATATATATTTGAACATGTTAAGTGAGGTAAACATGGGAACTATGGTAGGAGACACAGGTGTTTTGTTGTAAGTATTTCCATAATTGTATTTGCATAATTGTGTTGTACACTATATCAAGGTATGATTTGACACTGTTTTTAATTCTGATTAAGGGGTCTGTGTGAACCCCGAAACGTTAATCAACACTAAGCCTTTTGGTTGACTCACTACTGAGAAGTCCTGTGAGTGCTTTTTACATTTGTGGTATACTGTTTCATGTTAGCACCCAGGCTGCTGGCCCAGGAGGACGTATTTACTATATATATATATATATATATATATATATATATATATATATATATACCACATATACCGTCACCAGCATATACACGTATTTTCTAAACATCTAAAATGTGCAGGTTACACCTAATATAAGTAAAAAATTATACACTCTGTGTATCATCTTCATCCAATCCATCTGATGTTATGAATTGAGAACTGAATAACAGCAATACTGACTACCAATTGGTCCTCCGTTTAACCCGATGACATCACCATAAGCGTGTGTCCATAGAATGTAGGATGCCACTGATTGGTTGAGGATTGAAGAAGGGCCAGGGCTTACTCTACAAACACTCGTGGATGCCGGCGAGCATCACCTTTTGAAAAAGCCGTAACTGACACAGCGAAACATGTTAAGAGAGGGTAGCTAAAATGCCCAGTATACTTTAACTTTTTAATGTTAGCAAAGAGATCTGATGCCTATGTTGATTACAATATAACTTAATACAAGCACTCAGTGGATTTAGATAGGAGTAGACGTTACTACACAGCCTAATGTAATCACTATAATATTGGTGTACTTAATTTTGTAATGGCGACCACAAAAATCAACATATCTATTGGACTGCCTTATACCTATATGTCAGTACTTTGACTGAAAAATAACTAGAATACTTATCGCTTTAGTGCCTACTTATATGCAGGCATTTACAAATACTAAATAATGACATAGAAAATACTCAAGAGTAACATCGGACCAATCACTAAGTAATCTATCTATTTATTTAATTAGCTCCTGATAGTAATGGCGACCACAAAAGGCAACATATCTATGGGACTGCCTTATACCTATATCTCAGTACTTTGACCGAAAAATAACTAGAATACTTATCGCTTTAGTGCCTACTTATATGCAGGCATTTACAAAACAGAATTTATGCTTACCTGATAAATTACTTTCTCCAACGGTGTGTCCGGTCCACGACGTCATCCTTACTTATGGGAATATCTCTTCCCCAACAGGAAATGGCAAAGAGTCCCAGCAAAGCTGGCCATATAGTCCCTCCTAGGCTCCGCCCACCCCAGTCATTCGACCGACGGACAGGAGGAAAAAATAGGAGAAACCATAGGGTGCCGTGGTGACTGTAGTTAGAGAAAATAATTCATCAGACCTGATTAAAAAAAACAGGGCGGGCCGTGGACCGGACACACCGTTGGAGAAAGTAATTTATCAGGTAAGCATAAATTCTGTTTTCTCCAACATTGGTGTGTCCGGTCCACAGCGTCATCCTTACTTGTGGGAACCAATACCAAAGCTTTAGGACACGGATAAAGGGAGGGAGCAAATCAGGTTACCTAAACGGAAGGCACCACGGCTTGCAAAACCTTTCTCCCAAAAATAGCCTCCGAAGAAGCAAAAGTATCAAATTTGTAAAATTTGCCAAAAGTGTGCAGTGATGACCAAGTCGCTGCCTTACATATCTGATCAACAGAAGCCTCGTTCTTCAAGGCCCATGTGGAAGCCACAGCCCTAGTGGAGTGAGCTGTGATTCTTTCTGGAGGTTGCCGTCCGGCAGTCTCGTAAGCCAATCGGATGATGCTTTTAAGCCAAAAAGAAAGAGAGGTAGAAGTCGCTTTTTGACCTCTCCTTTTACCAGAATAGACGACAAACAGAGAAGAAGTTTGTCTGAACTCTTTTGTAGCTTCTAAATAGAATTTTAGAGCACGGACTACGTCTAAATTGTGTAACAAACGTTCCTTCTTTGAAACTGGATTCGGACACAAAGAAGGAACAACTATCTCCTGGTTAATATTTTTGTTAGAAACAACCTTTGGAAGAAAACCAGGCTTAGTACGCAAAACAACCTTATCTGCATGGAACACCAGATAGGGTGGAGAACACTGCAGAGCAGATAACTCAGAAACTCTTCTAGCAGAAGAAATAGCAACCAAAAACAAAACTTTCCAAGATAACAACTTAATATCTATGGAATGTAGAGGTTCAAACGGAACCCCTTGAAGAACTGAAAGAACTAGATTTAAACTCCAGGGAGGAGTCAAAGGTCTGTAAACAGGCTTGATCCTAACCAGAGCCTGAACAAATGCTTGAACATCTGGCACAGCTGCCAGTCGTTTGTGTAATAAGACAGATAAAGCAGAAATCTGTCCCTTTAGAGAACTCGCTGATAATCCTTTATCCAAACCCTCTTGTAGAAAGGAAAGGATCCTAGGAATTTTGATCTTATTCCATGAGAATCCCTTGGATTCACACCAGCAGATATATCTTTTCCATATTTTATGGTAAATTTTTCTAGTTACCGGTTTTCTGGCTTGAACTAGAGTATCTATCACGGAATCTGAAAACCCACGCTTTGATAGAATCAAGCGTTCAATCTCCAAGCTGTCAGCTGGAGGGAGACCAGATTTGGATGTTCGAATGGACCCTGAACAAGAAGGACCTGTCTCAAAGGTAGATTTCCATGGTGGAAACGATGACATATTCACCAGGTCTGCATACCAAGTCCTGCATGGCCACGCAGGAGCTATCAAGATCACCGAGGCCCTCTCCTGTTTGATCCTGGCTACCAGCCTGGGAATGAGAGGAAACGGTGGAAACACATAAGCTAGGTTGAAGGTCCAAGGCGCTACTAGTGCATCCACTAGAGTCGCCTTGGGATCCCTGGATCTGGACCCGTAGCAAGGAACCTTGAAGTTCTGACGAGACGCCATCAGATCCATATCTGGAATGCCCCATAGTTGCGTCAACTGGGCAAAGATCTCCGGGTGGAGTTCCCACTCCCCCGGATGGAATGTCTGACGACTCAAATAATCCGCTTCCCAGTTTTCCACACCTGGAATGTGGATCGCAGATAGGTGGCAGGAGTGATTCTCCTGCAACGGCAAAGAGAATGACTGGGGTGGGCGGAGCCTAAGAGGGACTATATGGCCAGCTTTGCTGGGACTCTTTGCCATTTCCTGTTGGGGAAGAGATATTACCACAAGTAAGGATGACGCCGTGGACCGGACACACCAATGTTGGAGAAATACTAAATAATTACATAGAAAATACTCAAGAGTAACATCGGACCAATCACTAAGTAATCTATCTATTTATTTAATAAGCTCCTGATAGTGTGCAGACTTTTATATCGTAACACTTGGACAGAGGGTGAAATATTCCCCACAACAATAGCTGTAATACATCGTTACCTGATAACCAACTTAACAAAAAGTTCACACACCTCAATTCAAACGTCCACAGAAATTCAAACATTAATTCATTTTGAGATGCCAGATAATAACATTACTAGTATCTAACAGCAATATCAGAGAAGTTTAAAACTGATATACAGTATATTTTTTTTTTATTTCATCAGCTCTGAACATTTTGTGGATGTGTACAGTGTTGCACATAAATCTATTGAGAAACATAATTGTTACTTTTGTGACAATTCTATGTATAACTTCTTTTACAACTTTAACTGCGAGATATCTACACGCAAACATCCAGATAGCAGAGTTTTTTTGCTAAACAACCCCTATATATCTCCCTATATCTATATTAATGCCCTAGCCATAACCACTTCACCATAGACACAATTATCTAGGGTGATATCAGACTACATTGACTAGCTGTGTGAGGGTTACTTTGTGTATATACCAGCCCTCAGCCATCTTTATCAGTGGGCAGTTATTTGATAACAGATATAGAGATTTATAATGACCATGGGTACTTTATAACAGCTATATATTTTTAATGGTGATAAGTCCCATATTTACCAGTATTCCATTACAAACACATTAAGTTGTGATACGCCAAACAAGATATTTCTCCATAGTGATTATCTGACTACCGATAGAGCATAAACAACATCATGATAATGAATCTTTGAATCACCTTTGTGGTTTTAAATTTCACTTTTTTTTTTTTTAAATAAATCTTTTTGAAATAAAAAACATAATTTATGCTTACCTGATAAATTCCTTTCTTCTGTTGTGTGATCAGTCCACGGGTCATCATTACTTCTGGGATATAACTCCTCCCCAACAGGAAATGCAAGAGGATTCACCCAGCAGAGCTGCATATAGCTCCTCCCCTCTACGTCAGTCCCAGTCATTCGACCAAGAATCAACGAGAAAGGAGTAACCAAGGGTGAAGTGGTGACTGGAGTATAATTTAAAAGATATTTACCTGCCTTAAAACAGGGCGGGCCGTGGACTGATCACACAACAGAAGAAAGGAATTTATCAGGTAAGCATAAATTATGTTTTCTTCTGTTATGTGTGATCAGTCCACGGGTCATCATTACTTCTGGGATACCAATACCAAAGCAAAAGTACACGGATGACGGGAGGGATAGGCAGGCTCATTATACAGAAGGAACCACTGCCTGAAGAACCTTTCTCCCAAAAATAGCCTCCGAAGAAGCAAAAGTGTCAAATTTGTAAAATTTGGAAAAAGTATGAAGCGAAGACCAAGTTGCAGCCTTGCAAATCTGTTCAACAGAGGCCTCATTCTTAAAGGCCCAAGTGGAAGCCACAGCTCTAGTGGAGTGAGCTGTAATTCTTTCAGGAGGCTGCTGTCCAGCAGTCTCATAGGCTAAACGTATTATGCTACGAAGCCAAAAAGAGAGAGAGGTAGCAGAAGCTTTTTGACCTCTCCTCTGTCCAGAGTAAACGACAAACAAGGAAGAAGTTTGGCGAAAATCTTTAGTTGCCTGCAAGTAGAACTTGAGGGCACGAACTACATCCAGATTGTGTAAAAGACGTTCCTTCTTTGAAGAAGGATTTGGACACAAGGATGGGACAACAATCTCTTGATTGATGTTCCTGTTAGTGACTACCTTAGGTAAGAACCCAGGTTTAGTACGCAGAACTACCTTGTCTGAGTGAAAAATCAGATAAGGGGAATCACAATGTAAGGCTGATAACTCAGAGACTCTTCGAGCCGAGGAAATAGCCATTAAAAACAGAACTTTCCAAGATAACATTTTTATATCAATGGAATGAAGGGGTTCAAACGGAACACCCTGTAAAACGTTAAGAACTAAGTTTAAACTCCATGGTGGAGCAACAGCTTTAAACACAGGCTTGATCCTAGCTAAAGCCTGACAAAAGGACTGGACGTCTGGATTTTCTGACAGACGTCTGTGTAACAAGATGGACAGAGCTGAAATCTGTCCCTTTAATGAACTAGCTGATAAACCCTTTTCTAAACCTTCTTGTAGAAAAGACAATATCCTAGCGATCCTAACCTTACTCCAGGAGTAACCTTTGGATTCGCACCAGTATAGGTATTTCCGCCATATTTTATGGTAAATCCTTCTGGTAACAGGCTTCCTAGCCTGAATCAGGGTATCAATAACCGACTCAGAAAAACCACGTTTTGATAAAATCAAGCGTTCAATTTCCAAGCAGTCAGCTTCAGAGAAGTTAGATTTTGATGTTTGAATGGACCCTGTATCAGAAGGTCCTGTCTTAGAGGTAGAGACCAAGGCGGACAGGATGACATGTCCACTAGATCTGCATACCAAGTCCTGCGTGGCCAAGCAGGTGCTATTAGAATTACTGATGCTCTCTCCTGTTTGATTTTGGCAATCAATCGAGGAAGCAGCGGGAAGGGTGGAAACACATAAGCCATCCTGAAGTTCCAAGGTGCTGTCAAAGCATCTATCAGAACTGCTCCCGGATCCCTGGATCTGGACCCGTAGCGAGGAAGTTTGGCGTTCTGGCGAGACGCCATGAGATCTATCTCTGGTTTGCCCCAACGTCGAAGTATTTGGGCAAAGACCTCCGGATGAAGTTCCCACTCCCCCGGATGAAGAGTCTGGCGACTCAAGAAATCCGCCTCCCAGTTCTCCACTCCCGGGATGTGGATTGCTGACAGGTGGCAAGAGTGAGACTCTGTCCAGCGAATTATCTTTGATACTTCCATCATTGCTAGGGAGCTTCTTGTCCCTCCCTGATGGTTGATGTAAGCTACAGTCGTGATGTTGTCCGACTGAAACCTGATGAACCCCCGAGTTATTAACTGGGGCCAAGCCAGAAGGGCATTGAGAACTGCTCTCAATTCCAGAATGTTTATTGGAAGGAGACTCTCCTCCTGATTCCATAGTCCCTGAGCCTTCAGAGAATTCCAGACAGCGCCCCAACCTAGTAGGCTGGCGTCTGTTGTTACAATTGTCCAGTCTGGCCTGCTGAATGGCATCCCCCTGGACAGGTGTGGCCGATGAAGCCACCATAGAAGAGAATTTCTGGTCTCTTGATTCAGATTCAGAGTAGGGGACAAATCTGAGTAATCCCCATTCCACTGACTTAGCATGCATAATTGCAGCGGTCTGAGGTGTAGGCGTGCAAAAGGTACTATGTCCATTGCCGCTACCATTAAGCCGATCACCTCCATGCATTGAGCTACTGACGGGTGTTGAATGGAATGAAGGACGCGGCATGCATTTTGAAGTTTTGTTAACCTGTCTTCTGTCAGGTAAATCTTCATTTCTACAGAATCTATAAGAGTCCCCAAGAATGGAACTCTTGTGAGAGGAAAGAGAGAACTCTTCTTTTCGTTCACTTTCCATCCATGCGACCTTAGAAATGCCAGAACTAACTCTGTATGAGACTTGGCAGTTTGAAAGCTTGAAGCTTGTATTAGAATGTCGTCTAGGTACGGAGCTACCGAAATCCCTCGCGGTCTTAGTACCGCTAGAAGGGCACCCAGAACCTTTGTGAAGATTCTTGGAGCCGTAGCCAATCCGAATGGAAGAGCTACAAACTGGTAGTGCCTGTCTAAGAAGGCAAACCTTAGATACCGGTGATGATCTTTGTGGATCGGTATGTGAAGGTAAGCATCCTTTAAATCCACTGTGGTCATGTACTGACCCTCTTGGATCATGGGTAAGATTGTCCGAATAGTTTCCATTTTGAACGATGGAACTCTTAGGAATTTGTTTAGAGTCTTTAAATCTAAGATTGGCCTGAAAGTACCCTCTTTTTTGGGAACCACAAACAGGTTTGAGTAGAACCCTTGTCCTTGTTCCGACCACGGAACCGGATGGATCACTCCCATTGTTAACAGATCTTGTACGCAGCGTAGAAACGCTTCTTTCTTTATCTGGTTTGTTGACAACCTTGACAGATGAAATCTCCCTCTTGGGGGAGATAATTTGAAGTCTAGAAGGTATCCCTGAGATATGATCTCTAGTGCCCAGGGATCCTGAACATCTCTTGCCCAGGCCTGGGCGAAGAGAGAGAGTCTGCCCCCTACTAGATCCGGTCCCGGATCGGGGGCTCTCGGTTCATGCTGTCTTTGGGGCAGCAGCAGGTTTCCTGGCCTGCTTGCTTTTGTTCCAGGACTGGTTAGGCTTCCAGCCTTGCCTGTAACGAGCAACAGCTCCTTCCTGTTTTGGTGCAGTGGAGGTTGATGCTGCTCCTGTTTTGAAATTCCGAAAGGGACGAAAATTAGACTGTCTAGCCTTAGCTTTGGCCTTGTCTTGAGGTAGGGCGTGGCCCTTACCTCCCGTAATGTCAGCGATAATTTCTTTCAAACCGGGCCCGAATAAGGACTGCCCCTTGAAAGGTATATTAAGTAATTTGGACTTAGAAGTAACATCAGCTGACCAGGATTTTAGCCACAGTGCCCTGCGTGCCTGTATGGCGAATCCTGAGTTCTTAGCCGTAAGTTTGGTTAAATGTACTACGGCCTCCGAAATGAAAGAATTAGCTAGTTTAAGGACTCTAAGCCTGTCCGTAATGTCGTCTAGCGTAGAGGAACTAAGGTTCTCTTCAAGCGACTCAATCCAAAATGCTGCCGCAGCCGTAATCGGCGCGATACATGCAAGGGGTTGTAATATAAAACCTTGTTGAACAAACATTTTCTTAAGGTAACCCTCTAATTTTTTATCCATTGGATCTGAGAAAGCACAGCTATCCTCCACCGGGATAGTGGTACGCTTAGCTAAAGTAGAAACTGCTCCCTCCACCTTGGGGACCGTTTGCCATAAGTCCCGAGAGGTGGCGTCTATTGGAAACATCTTTCTAAATATTGGAGGGGGTGAGAACGGCACACCGGGTCTATCCCACTCCTTAGTAACAATTTCAGTTAGTCTCTTAGGTATAGGAAAAACGTCAGTACTCGCCGGTACCGCAAAGTATTTATCCAACCTACACAGTTTCTCTGGTATTGCAACAGTGTTACAATCGTTGAGAGCTGCTAAGACCTCCCCTAGTAGTACACGGAGGTTCTCCAATTTAAATTTAAAATTTGAAATATCTGAGTCCAATCTGTTTGGATCAGAACCGTCACCCACAGAATGAAGCTCTCCGTCCTCATGCTCTGCGAGCTGTGACGCAGTATCAGACATGGCCCTAGCATTGTCAGCGCACTCTGTTCTCACCCCAGAGTGATCACGCATGCCTCTTAGTTCAGGTAATTTAGACAAAACTTCAGTCATAACAGTAGCCATATCTTGTAATGTTATCTGTAATGGCCGCCCAGATGTACTAGGCGCCAAAATATCACGCACCTCCCGGGCGGGAGATGCAGGTACTGTCGCGTGAGGCGAGTTAGTCGGCATAACTCTCCCCTCGCTGTTTGGTGAAATTTGTTCACATTGTACAGATTGACTTTTATTTAAAGTAGCATCAATACAGTTAGTACATAAATTTCTATTGGTTATAATCTTTTTTAGCAAAAAAACGCACTGTGCCTCAAAGAGGTACTAACGATTAAATGACAGTTGAAATAATGAACTGAAAAAACAGTTATTGCATCAAACTTTAAAACAACACAACTTTTAGCAAAGGTTTGTTCCCATTAGTAAAAAACAACACTAATTAAATTTGTACATAAGAAAACAAAACAACGTTTTTTATACACAGTCACTATAAGAATTCTCACAGCTCTGCTGAGAGAATTTACCTCCCTTCAAAGAAGTTTGAAGACCCCTGAGATCTGTCAGAGATGAACCGGATCATGCAGGAAATATAAAAGTAGCTGACTGGAATTTTTTGATGCGTAGCAAAGAGCGCCAAAAACGGCCCCTCCCTCTCCCACACAGCAGTGAAGAGAAACGAAACTGTCACAATTAAAGCAAAAAACTGCCAAGTGGAAAATAATGCCCAAATATTTATTCACACAGTACCTCAGCAATGTAAACGATTCTACATTCCAGCAAAAACGTTTAACATGAGAATAGTTATTAAAAGGATTAGTGACCTTTAACACAGTAGTTCCGGTGAAATACCATCCCCAGAATACTGAAGTGTATACATACATGTGATTTTAACGGTATGGCAGGCTTTTCTCATCAATTCCATTCAGAAAATAAAAACTGCCACATACCTCAATGCAGATTCATCTGCCCGCTGTCCCCTGATCTGAAGCCTTTACCTCCCTCAGATGGTCGAGAACAGCAATATGATCTTAACGACTCCGGTTAAAATCATAGTAAAAAATCTCTGTCAGATTCTTCCTCAAACTCTGCCAGAGAAGTAATAACACGCTCCGGTGCTATTTTAAAATAACAAACTTTTGATTGAAGTCATAAAAACTAAGTATAATCACCATAGTCCTCTCACACATCCTATCTAGTCGTTGGGTGCAAGAGAATGACTGGGACTGACGTAGAGGGGAGGAGCTATATGCAGCTCTGCTGGGTGAATCCTCTTGCATTTCCTGTTGGGGAGGAGTTATATCCCAGAAGTAATGATGACCCGTGGACTGATCACACATAACAGAAGAAATGATGCTTTATGCTTTAATATAGATCAAGTTTCCCACTTCTTGGAAAATGATGTCTTTCATATAAGGGGAGACAGAAGTGCTTTCAAAGTGCATACTTTCCAGTCAAACCTTTTTGATCCCACTTTGCAAACATATATACAGTATATATGTGTGTCTATATATATATATACTGTATATATGTGTGTCTATATATATATATATATATATACTGTATATATGTGTGTCTATATACATATATATATACTGTATATATGTGTGTCTATATATATATATATATATATATATATACTGTATATATGTGTGTCTATATATATATATATATATATATATATACTGTATAGATGTGTGTCTATATATATATATATATACTGTATATATGTGTGTCTATATATATATATATATATACTGTATATATGTGTGTCTATATATATATATATATATATATATATATATATATATATATATATATACTGTATATATGTGTGTCTATATATATATATATATATATATATATATACTGTATATATGTGTGTCTATATATATATATATATATATATATATATATATACTGTATATATGTGTGTCTATATATATATACTGTATATATGTGTGTCTATATATATATATACTGTATATATGTGTGTCTATATATATATATATACTGTATATATGTGTGTCTATATATATATATATATATACTGTATATATGTGTGTCTATATATATATACTTTATATATGTGTGTCTATATATATATACTGTATATATGTGTGTCTATATATATATATATATACTGTATATATGTGTGTCTATATATATATATATACTGTATATATATATATATATATATATAGAGAGAGAGAGAGAGAGAGAGAGAGAGATACATACACATATTTAGACATGTATAGTTTAGAGAAGCGAAGGGAAAGAGGTGAAATGAGAGAAAACATCAAATATAAGGGGGTCCATTTATCATTGAGCGGACGGACATGATCCGCTATAGCGAACCATGTCCGCCGCACATCAATAAATGCAGACAGCATACGCTGTCGGCATTTAGCATTGCACCAGCAGTTCTTGTGAACTGCTGGTGCAACCCTGCCCCCTGCAGCCAATCAGCTGCCAGCAGGGGGTGTCAATCAACCCGATCGGATCGGATCGGGTAGATTTTCGGCGATGTCTGTACGCCGCCTCAGAGTAGTCGGACAGGTTATGGAGCAACGGTCTTTAGACCGCTGCTTCATAATTTGTGTTTCTGGCGAGCCTGATAGACCCCATGAAGTGACTTAATAAAGAGGAAGCTGAAAGCATTTTCCACAAAAAAAAGAAATGCCAAAATAAGGGGTCACAATCTTAAAATGACACTTCATGATTCAGATAGAGCAGCAATTTTAAACAACTTTCCAGGTTACTTCCATTAACAAAATGTGCAGTCTTTTTTTTTTTACTGAGCATGAGAAAGAATTCACACAATATACGTATATGTGTTTGTGATTGGCTGATGGCTGTCACATGATACAGAGGGAGTGGAAATAGACATAACTATCTACTACTCATTTGAAGTTCAGACTAAGCGCTATTGCATTGTCTTTTTATAATGCATTTGTTGACTATGCAAATCTACTGTATCTGCTGGTCCTTTAAGTTAGAGGGTAGCAGATTCAAGAGAAATGTGAGGCAGCATTTTTTTACTGAAAGGGTGGTGAATTCATGGAATAAACTTCCAATAGAGGGCGTAAACACAATGGGCCAGATTACAAGTGGAGCGCTAAATATCGCCTTAGCCATCCACTTTGTAATACCAGCGCACAATGGGTCGTCATGTGCATCAAAGGAGCTAAGGAGAGTTTGCTTTTATGTTATGTTAAGACCCTTTGCACTATAATGCTCAGTAAAATAAGATGATGATTTCTCTCCATGCCAGCGAGTTTCTGAGATTCAGGCCCTTAGTAAAAAAGCTCTCATTGCTAAACAGGACAAAGTGTCAATCACTGTTTCCGTAATGTGAACAAATGATGGCTGCCACTGACGCTAAAAGTGACATGACACATGACCCTGCTGATACTGTCATATTTACTCTGTGTAACACAACAGCAGTGACAAGGTGTATCCTTAGTCATTTCTTTCTCAGTACTGCTAGTAAATAATCTGTGTTGATCCTTTGTGTCTGAGCTAAGAATAGTAGAAAACTTTAGGTTTTATGTAATAAATATGTATGTTTAGTTTGTGTAATGTTTTCATAAACACTTTCTGAAAGTAAAGCCCTGCAAAAGCTGTCCCCATTGATGAATTGTCTTGGAGATCTATTTACTACAACTACTGCAACAACATAACAAACTATTTTATGAATGGAACGGTTATGATGAATTACTAGTATGAATGGGACTAGTATACTTAGTACTTCGCTTAAAGCTGGACAGCAAATATTAGTGAAGAACTGACTGATCCCTTATGTTTACTTGCCTACTTTGCAGTACAGAAAAAAATCACTTTGCATATAGTAGCCAGATTTACTGTTGCTTTGAAGAATGTTGACACATATCATTTTTTGTGTTACCACTGTTAGTGGATTATGGCTAATTTACATCTGAACAGTTAAAAAGAATAACGGCTTAAAGGGACATAAACATAATAAAATAAACTTTGATCATTTATGTGTGCAATTTAAAACTACAAACAATTTTCAATGTACTTGTATTATCAAATCAACTTTGTTCTCTTGGTTTACTTTGTTGAAGAGCACACCTAGGTAGGTTTAGGAAATATTTTTTAAACAACTTACCAATTTACTTTTATTAGTAATTTTGCTTCATTCATTTGGTATCCTTTGTTGAAGGAGCAGCAAATGCATATTTGTGCAGCCACCAATCAGCAGCTTGCCCCAGCCTTTTCAACAAAGGATATCAAGTGAACTAAGCAAATTACATAATAGAAGTAAATTGGAAAGTTATTTAAAATAGTATGTTCTATCTGAATCATGACGGAAAACATTTAGTTTTATATCCTATAGGGTCCCTTTAACCTATTAGCTGCTGCAGTTAAAAGGACAATCAAGTTAAAAAAAAACTTTCATGATTCAAATAGGGCATGTAATGTTAAACAACTTTCAAATTTACTTTCATCACCAATTTTGCTTTGTTTTCCTGGTATTCTTAGTTGAAAGCAACACCTAGGAAGTTTATATGCTAATTTCTTAGACCTTGAAGGCCGCCTCTAATCTGAATGCATTTTAACAGTTTTTCACCACTAGAGGGAGTTGGTTCACGTGTTTCATAAAGATAACATTGTGCTCACGCATGTGAAGTTATTTTTGAGTCCACACTGATTGGCTAAAATACAAGTCTGTCAAAAGAACTGAAATACGGGGGCAGTTTGCAGCGGCTTAGATACAAGGTAATTTTAGAAGTAAAAAGTATATTATTATAACTGTGTTGGTTATGCAAAACTGGGGAATGGGTAATAAATAAATTAACTTTTTAAACAATAAAAACTTCTGATGTTGACTGTCCCTTTAAGACAGTACTGTACATTAACATAATCCAACATGTTTGTTGATATAGTTAAATACAAGCAACAGTATTATTTACAGAAGTTACTTTTTGTAATGCCTATGCTATCTCAGATATTTACATAAACACAGAAAAGTCAATGGCCTAGATTTAGAGTTTTGCGTTAGCCGTCAAAAGCAGCGTTAAGGGGTCCTAACGCTGGTTTTGGCCGCCCACTGGTATTTAGAGTCAGGCAGGAAAGGGTCTAACGCTCACATTCAAGCCACGACTTTTCCATACCGCAGATCCTCTTACACCAATTGCGTATCCTATCTTTTCAATGGGATCTTCCTAACGCCGGTATTTAGAGTTTTGGCTGAAGTGAGCGTTAGACCCTCTACCGACAAGACTCCAGCCGCAGAAAAAAGTCAGTAGTTAAGAGCTTTATGGGCTAACGCCGGTTTATAAAGCTCTTAACTACTGTGCTCTAAAGTACACTAACACCCATAAACTACCTATGTACCCCTAAACCGAGGTCCCCCCACATCGCCGCCACTATAATAAAAAAATTTAACCCCTTATCTGCCGACCGCACATCGCCGCAACCTACATTATCCCTATGAACCCCTAATCTGCTGCCCCTTACACCGACCCCAATATTATATTTATTAACCCCTAATCTGCCCCCCCCAATGTCGCCGCTACCTAACTACACTTATTAACCCCTAATCTGCCGACCGGACCTCGCCGCCACTATAATAAATGTATTAACCCCTAAACCGCCGCACTCCTGTCTCACAAACACTATAATAAATGTTATTAACCCCTAATCTGCCCTCCCTAACATCGACGCCACCTAACTTCAAGTATTAACCCCTAATCTGCCGTCCGTACCTCGCCGCTACTATAATAAATGTATTAACCCCTAAAGCTAAGTCTAACCCTAACCCTAACACCCCCCTAAATTAAATATCATTTTAATCTAACAAAATAAATTAAATATTATTAACTAAAGTATTCCTATTTAAAACTAAATACTTACCTATAAAATAAAACCTAAGCTAGCTACAATATAACTATTAATTACATTGTAGCTATTTTAGGATTTATATTTATTTTACAGGCAACTTTGTATTTATTTTAACTAGGTACAATAGCTATTAAATAGTTATTTACTATTTAATAGCTACCTAGTTAAAATAATTTCAAAATTACCTGTAAAATAAATCCTAACCTAAGTTACAATTAAACCTAACACTACACTATCAATAAATTAATTAAATAAATTACCTACAATTACATACAATTAAATAAACTAAACTAAATTACAAAAAAAACCCCACTAAATTACAAAAAATAAAAAAAGATTACAAGAATATTAGGCTAATTGCACCTACTCTAAGCCCCCTAATAAAATTAAAAAAAATAATAATAATAATAAAGGTCCCTACCCTATTCTAAATTAAAAAGTAACCAGCTCTTTTACCAGCCCTTAAAAGGGCTTTTTGCTGGGCATGCCCCAAAGTAATCAGCTCTTTTGCCTGTAAAAAAAAATACAACCCCCCCCAACATTAAAACCCACCACCCACATACCCCTACTCTAACCCAAACCCCCCTTAAATAAACCTAACACTACCCCCCTGAAGATCTCCCTACCTTGAGTCGTCTTCACCCAGCTGGGCCGAAGTCTTCATCCTATCCGGGCAGAAGAGGACATCCGGACCGGCAGACATCTTCATCCAAGCAGCATCTTCTATCTTCATCCATCCAACGAGGAGCGGCTCCATCTTCAAGACCTCCGGTGCGGAACATCCTTCTTGACCGACGACTACCCGACGAATGAAGGTTCCTTTAAGTGACGTCATCCAAGATGGCGTCCCTCGAATTCCGATTGGCTGATAGGATTCTATCAGCCAATCGGAATTAAGGTAGGAAAAATCTGATTGGCTGATCCAATCAGCCAATCAGATTGAGCTCGCATTCTTTTGGCTGTTCCGATCAGCCAAGAGAATGCGAGCTCAATCGGATTGGCTGATTGGATCAGCCAATCGGATTGAACTTGAATCTGATTGGCTGATTTAATCCTATCAGCCAATCGGAATTCGAGGGATGCCATCTTGGATGACGTCATTTAAAGGAACCTTCATTCGGCGAGTAGGTATCGGTTGAAGAGGAATGAATCCTCATCGGCTGGAAGAAGATGGCTCCGCTCCGGATGGATGAAGATAGAAGATGCCGCTTGGATGAAGATGTCTGCCGGTCCGGATGTCCTCTTCTGCCCGGATAGGATGAAGACTTCTGCCGCTCCGGATGTCCTCTTTTGGTCCATCGGTGCCCGGCTGGGTGAACACGACTCAAGTTAGGGAGATCTTCAGGGGGTAGTGTTAGGTTTATTTAAGGGGGGTTTGGGTTAGAGTAGGGGTATGTGGGTGGTGGGTTTTAATGTTGGGGGGGGTGTATTTTTTTTTACAGGCAAAAGAGCTGATTACTTAGGGGCATGCCCCGCAAAAAGCCCTTTTAAGGGCTGGTAAAATAGCTGGTTACTTTTTAATTTAGAATAGGGTAGGGACCTTTATTATTTTGGGGGGCTTTTTTATTTTATTAAGGTGTAATTAGCCTAATATTCTTGTAATCTTTTTTTTATTTTTTTATTTAGTGTTTGTTTTTTTTGTAATTTAGTTTAGTTTATTTAATTGTATGTAATTGTAGGTAATTTATTTAATTAATTTATTGATAGTGTAGTGTTAGGTTTAATTGTAACTTAGGTTAGGATTTATTTTACAGGTAATTTTGAAATTATTTTAACTAGGTAGCTATTAAATAGTTATTAACTATTTAATAGCTATTGTACATAGTTAAAATAAATACAAAGTTGCTTGTAAAATAAATATAAATACTAAAATAGCTACAATATAATTATTAGTTATATAGTAGCTATATTAGGGTTTATTTTACAGGTAAGTATTTAGTTTTAAATAGGAATACTTTAGTTAATAAGATTCAATTTATTTTGTTAGATTAAAATTATATTTAACTTAGGGGGGTGTTAGGGTTAGGGTTAGGGTTAGACTTAGCTTTAGGGGTTAATACATTTATTAGAGTAGTGGCGAGGTCCGGTCGGCAGATTTGAGGTTAATAAGTGTAGGTAAGGTAGCGGCGACGTTGGGGGGGGGGGCAGATTAGGGGTTAATAAATATAATGTAGGGGTCGGCGATGTTAGCGGCAGCAGATTAGGGGTACATAGGTATAATGTAGGTTGCGGCGGTGTACGGAGAGGAAGATTAGGGGTTAATAATATAATGCAGGTGTCAGCGATAGCGGGGGCGGCAGATTAGGGGTTAATAAGCGTAAGGTTAGGGGTGTTTAGACTCGGGGTTCATGTACCGACAAAACTCTAAATCTAGCCGAATGTGCTTATAAAGTAATGCAGAGCAAATACCACCAGTTTAATAAGATCTATCATATTAGCTTCTTGTTTTATTTTCACTCCAAAAAAAATCAATAGGTTTTAATGAACCACTGTTTCCATTAAATCCCCAAATTCTATTATTCGGTGAAGATAAAAAAATGTTCTTCCAAGCTCATTGGACATGCTATGATAGCCATCTGCTCTCTGCCATAGCATATCCAACACAATAATTACATTTAAAAGGACAGAGAATTCATAAATATTCTACCATTTGTTATACCGCAATATAAGGAAAGTGCTTTAAATGTCAGAATGAAATGCCCAACAAGAGGGCTAGATTACAAGTGGTGCACCTAAGTGGGTCGCAATAAGCATGATTGTGACTGTGCTTACTTGTGCACGTATTACAAGTTAATAGTAACGTGCGTTTGAGTGCAAACAGAATTTGCGCTCTTCGGGTTAGCTCAACCTATCATAAAGTGTAAGGGGTAAAAATAAAAGTTCTCCAAAACACAGAATAAATGCATTAAAATAAAGTGTTGCACTCATATATACAATGTCTGTTAAAAATTAAAAAAATATTTTCAAAAATATTAAAGGGATACTAAAACCAAATTTTTCTTTAATGATTCAGAGAGAGCATGCAATTTTAAGCAACTTTCTTATTTATTCCTATTATCAATTTTTATTCGTTCTCTTAATATCTTTATTTGAAAAGCAGGAATGAAAGCTTAGGAGTCGGCCCATTTTTGGTTCAGAACCTAAATGTAGCCACCAATAAGAAAGCGGTATCCAGGGTACTGAACCAAAAATGGGCTGGCTCCTAAGCTTTACATTCCTGCTTTTCAAATAAAGATAGGAAGAAAAATTGATAATAGGAGTAAATTAGAAAGTTGCTTAACCCCTTAACGACCAAGGACGTGTCAGGCACATCCTACAAAAAGTGTCAGTTAAGGACAAAGGACGTGACTAACACGTTCTCTGGGGTTTCAAGCGCTGGAAGCTATCCTGATCGCTTCCAGACGTTTTCAGGGTATTGCAGTGATGCCTCGATATTGAGGCATCCTGCAATACCCTTTTTTAGCCACTAATGCAGAGAGAGCGACTCTGTGGCCTTCTCTGCATAGGCCAGCGATGGTGCTGATCGTTGGTGGGTGGGAGCCATAGCAGGGAGGCGGGTGGGCGGCCCATAGCTGGTCAATTTGCTGTCAGGCCTGATGATGGTACCGGTAGCAGGGGACGGGAGGTGGGAATGGGACTGCTATACTGCATAATACAAATGTGGTGAGCATTTCTAACTACCAAAAAGCAATGCCAAAGCCATATTTGTCTGCTATTTTTGAACAAAGGGGATCCCAGAGAAGCATTTACAACCATTTGTGCCATAATTGCACAAACTGTTTGTAAATAATTTCAGTGAGAAACCTAAAGTTTGTGACAAAATTTGTGAAAAAGTGAACAACTTTTTTAGCCACTAATGCAGAGAGAGCGACTCTGTGGCCTTCTCTGCATAGGCCAGCGATGGTGCTGATCGTTGGTGGGTGGGAGCCATAGCAGGGAGGCGGGTGGGCGGCCCATAGCTGGTCAATTTGCTGTCAGGCCTGATGATGGTACCGGTAGCAGGGGACGGGAGGTGGGAATGGGACTGCTATACTGCATAATACAAATGTGGTGAGCATTTCTAACTACCAAAAAGCAATGCCAAAGCCATATTTGTCTGCTATTTTTGAACAAAGGGGATCCCAGAGAAGCCTTTACAACCATGTGTGCCATAATTGCACAAGCTGTTTGTAAATAATTTCAGTGAAAAACCTAACGTTTGTAATAAAGTTAACGATTTTTTTAATTTGATCGCATTTGGCAGTGAAATGGTAGCATGAAATATACCAAAATGGGCCTAGATCAATACTTTGGGTTGTCTACTAAAAAATATATATATATACATGTCAAAGGTTATTCAGGGATTCCTGACAAATATCAGTGTTACAATGTAACTATCGCTAATTTTTTTTTTTTAAAAAAAATGGTTTGGAAATAGCAAAGTGCTACTTGTATTTATTTCCCTATACCTTGCAAAAAAAGCAAAGAACATGTAAACATTGGGTATTTCTAAACTCAGGACAAAATTTAGAAACTATTTAGCATGGGTGTTTTTGATTTTGGGGGTCAAAGTTAGAAAAAAGTTTTTTCATTTTTTCATCATATTTTATAATTTTTTTATAGTAAATTATATGATATCATGAAAATAATGGTATCTTTAGAAAGTCCATTTAATGGCGAGAAAATCAGTATATAATATCTGTGGGTACAGTAAATGAGTAAGAAGAAAATTACAGCTAAACACAAACACTGCAGAAATGTAAAAATAGGCCTTGTCAAGAAAATTGAAAATCGGTCTGGTTCTAAGGGGTTAAAATTGCATGCTCTGGTCTATCTGAATCATTTAAGAAAAAAATTGTGTTTAATATCCCTTTAACCCCTTAGTGACCAAAACACTTTTACATTTTCTGACCATTTGGGACAGGGCTATTTTAACATTTCTGCTGTGTTTGTGTTTAGCTGTAATTTTCCCTCATTTACTGTACCCACACATATTATATACCGTTTTTCTCGCCATTAAATAGACTTTCTAAAGATACCATTATTTTCATCATATCTTATAATTTACTATTAAAAAAATGTATAAAATATGATGAAAAAATTTAAACAAACCACACTTTTTCTAACTTTAACCCCCAAAATCTGTTACACATCTACAACCATCAAAAAACACCAATGCTATATAGTTTCTAAATTTTGTCCTGAGTTTAGAAATACCCAATGTTTACATGTTCTTTGCTTTTTTTGCAAGTTATAGGGGAATAAATACAAGTAGTAGCACATTGATCTACGCACATTTTGGTATATTTCATGCCACCATTTCACCGCCAAATGCGATCAAATAAAAAGATTGTTCACATTTTCACAAACTTTAGGTTTCTCACTGAAATTATTTACAAACAGCTTGTGCAATTATGGCCCAAATGGTTGTAAATGCTTCTCTGGGATCCCCTTTGTTCAGAAATAGCAGACATATATGGCTTTGGCGTTGCTTTTTGGTAATTAGAAGGCTGCTCAATGCCGCTGCGCACCACACTTGTATTATTCCCAGCAGTGAAGGGGTTAACTAGGGAGCTTGTAGGGTTAATTTAGCTTTAGTGTAGAGATCAGCCTCCCACCTGACACATCCCACCCCCTGATCCCTCCCAAACAGCTCTCTTCCCTCCCCCACCCCACAATTGTCCTTGCCATCTTAAGTACTGGCAGAAAGTCTGCCAGTACTAAAATAAAATGCTTTTTTTATTTATTTTTATTTTTTATTTTTTTAAATTTAAATTCTGCCTTGTAGGATCCCCCCTTAGCCCCCAACCTCCCTGATCCCCCCCAAACAGCTATCTAACCCTCCCTGCCAGTACCCAGTTTGCCATATAATTAGCTTTTTTTTTTTTTTTTAAATAAAAAACACAATCGCCTAGATTACGAGTCTTGCGTTAGCCTTAAAAAGCAGCGTTGAGAGGTCCCAACGCTGCTTTTTAACGCCCGCTGGTATTATGAGTCTGGCAGGTACAGGTGTACCGCTCACTTTTTTTCCGCTACTCGAGCATACCGCAAATCCCCTTATGTCAATTGCGTATCCTATCTTTTTCAATGGGATTTTCCTAACGCCGGTATTACGAGTATTGGAAAAGTCCTGTCAAGACTCCTACCATATTTAAAAGTCAGTAGTTAAGAGTTTTATGGGCTAACGCCGTAACATAAAACTCTTAACTAAAGTGCTATAAAGTACACTAACACCCATAAACTACCTATTAACCCCTAAATCGAGCCCCCCCCCCCACATCGTAAACACTTAAATGAAAATTTTAACCCCTAATCTGCCGACCGGACATCGCCGCCACTGTAATAAATATATTAACCCCTAAACCACCGCACTCCGCAATTTTATTAACCCCTAATCTGCCGGCCCTAACATCGCCGACACCTACCTACATTTATTAACCCCTAATCTGCCGCCCCCAACGTCGCCGATACTATATTAAATGTATTAATCCCTAAACCTAAGTCTAACCCTAACCCTAACACCCCCTAACTTAAATATAATTTAAATAAATCTAAATAAAATTACTACAATTAATTAAATTATTCCTATTTAAAACTAAATACTTACCTATAAAATAAACCCTAAGATAAGCTACAATATAACTAATAATTACATTGTAGCCATCTTAGGGTTTATTTTTATTTTACAGGCAACTTTGTATTTATTTTAACTAGGTAGAATAGTTATTAAATAGTTATTAACTATTTAATAGCTACCTAGTTAAAATAAATACAAATTTACCTGTAAAATAAAACCTAACCTACAAAGTTACAATTACACCTAACACTACACTATAATTAAATAAATTCCCTAAACTAACTACAATTAAATACAATTAAATACAATTATCTAAATTACGAGAAAAAACCCCCACTAAATTACAGAAAATAATAAAATAATTACAAGTTTTTAAAACTAATTACACCTAATCTAATCCCCCTAATAAAATAAAAAAGCCCCCCCAAAAAATTAAAATCCCTACCCTATACTAAATTACAAATAGCCCTTAAAAGGGCCTTTTGCGGGGCATTGCCCCAAAGTAATCAGTTCTTTTACCTTTAAAAAAAAATACAATACCCCCCCAACATTAACCCCTTAATGACCGGACCATTTTTCAGTTTTCTTACCCTTAATGACAATGGCTATTTTTACATTTCTGCAGTGTTTGTGTTTAGCTGTAATTTTCCTCTTACTCATTTACTGTACCCACACATATTATATACCGTTTTTCTCGCCATTAAATGGACTTTCTAAAGATACCATTTTTTTCATCACATCTTATAATTTAATATAAAAAATATATAAAATATGAGGAAAAAATGGAAAAAAACACACTTTTTCTAACTTTGACCCCCAAAATATGTTACACATCTACAACCACCAAAAAACACCCATGCTAAATAGTTTCTAAATTTTGTCCTGAGTTTAGAAATACCCATGTTGTTTGCTTTTTTTGCAAGTTATAGGGCAATAAGTACAAGTAGAACTTTGCTATTTCCAAACCACTTTTTTTCAAAATTAGCGCTAGTTACATTGGAACACTGATATCTGTCCGGAATCCCTGAATATCCCTTGACATGTATATATTTTTTTTTAGAAGACAACCCAAAGTATTGATTTATGCCCATTTTGGTATATTTCATGCCACCATTTCACTGCCAAATGCGAGCAAATAAAAAAAATTGTTCACTTTTTCACAAATTTTGTCACAAACTTTAGGTTTCTCACTGAAATTATTTACAAACAGTTTGTGCAATTATGGCACAAATGGTTGTAAATGCTTCTCTGGGATCCCCTTTGTTCAGAAATAGCAGACATATATGGCTTTGGCGTTGCTTTTTGGTAATTAGGAGGCCGCTAAATGCTGCTGCGCACCACACTTGTATTAAGCCCAGCAGTGAAGGGGTTAATTAGGTAGCTTGTAGAGAGCTTGCAGGGTTAATTTTAGCTTTAGTGTAGAGATTAGCCTCCCACCTGACACATCCCACCCCCTGATCCCTCCCAGACAGCTCTCTTCCCTCCCCCACCCCACAATTGTCCCCGCCATCTTAAGTACTGGCAGAAAGTCTGCCAGTACTAAAATAAAAGGTGTTTTTTTTTGTTTTTTTTTTTTTAATTATTCAGCTGTGATGGACCCCTGCCTTAACCCCCAACCTCCCTGATCCCCCCCAAACACCTCTCTAACCCTCCCCACCTACCTAATTGCCACCATCTTGGGTACTGGCAGCTGTCTGCCAGTACCCAGTTTTCCCCAAAAAATAAAGTGTTTTTTTTTTATTTTTAAATGTTTTTTTTTCCTTTTTTCTGTAGTGTAGCTGCCCCCCCCCCAGTACCCCCACCCCCCTAACCCTACCAGATCCTATTATTATTAAAAAAAAATTACTGTTTGCTGCCCCCCTCCCTCTTACCAAAATTCATTGGTGGCAGTGCCAGTGATTGCTGCGCGCGCGTGCACGCAGCCCCCCCCCCCCGCACGCTCCCGGCATCCGGCGTGCACAATGCACTTGAAGGAACCAGATGCCGGGTAGCGATGGGCCGCCCACCCTCCTCCCTGTAAGCTCCCACCCACCAACGAACGGCCCCATCGCTACCGGTGCAGAGAGGGCCACAGAGTGGCTCTCTCTGCATCGGATGCTTTTTAAAGGGTATTGCAGGATGCCTCAATATCGAGGCATCACTGCAATACCCTGAGAGCTGCTGGAAGCGATTGCGATCGCTTCCAGCACTCTCTTAGACAACTGACGTACCAGGTACGTCCATTGTCACTAACTGCAAGTTTTTGCAGGACGTACCTGGTACGTCAGTTGTCATTAAGGGGTTAAAACCCACCACCCACACACCCAACCCTACTCTAAAACCCACCCAATCCCCCCTTAATAAAACCTACCTTGAGACGTCCTTGAGACGTCTTCATCCAACCGGGTAGAAGTGGTCCTCCAGATGGCCAGAAGTCTTCATCCTATCCGGGCAGAAGAGGACCTCCAGACGGGCAGAAGTCCTCATCCAGGCGGCATCTTCTATCTTCATCCATCCGGAGCGGGTCCATCTTCAAGACATCCGACGCGGAGCATCCTCTTCATCCGACGGCCAACGACTAAATGACGGTACCTTTAAGTGACTTCATCCAAGATGGCGTCCCTTCAATTCCTATTGGCTGATAGAATTCTATCAGCCAATCAGAATTAAGGTAGAAAAAATCCTATTGGCTGATCCAAACAGCCAATAGGATTGAGCTTGCATTCTATTGGCTGTTCCAATCAGCCAATAGAATGCGAGCTCAATCCTATTGGCTGATTGGATCAGCCAATAGGATTGAACTTCAATCCTATTGGCTGACTGGATCAGCCAATCGGATTTTTTCTACCTTAATTCCGATTGGCTGATAGAATTCTATCAGCCAATCGGAATTGAAGGGACGCCATCTTGGATGACGTCACTTAAAGGTACCTACATTTAGTCGTCGGCCGTCAGATGAAGAGGATGCTCCGCTTCGGATGTCTTGAAGATGGACCCGCTCCAGATGGATGAAGATAGAAGATGCCGCCTGGATGAAGACTTCTGCCCGTCTGGAGGACCACTTCTGCCCGGTTGGGTGAAGACGTCTCAAGGTAGGGTGATCTTCAAGGGGTTAGTGTTAGGTTTTATTAAGGGGGATTGGGTGGGTTTTAGAGTAGGGTTGGGTATGTGGGTGGTGGGTTTTAATGTTGGGGGGGTATTGTAATTTTTTTTTTTTACAGGTAAAAGAGCTGATTACTTTGGGGCAATGCCCCGCAAAAAGCCCTTTTAAGGGCTATTTGTAATTTAGTATAGGGTAGGGTTTTTTTATTTTGGGGGGCTTTTTTATTTTATTAGGGGGATTAGATTAGGTGTAATTAGTTTAAAAAACTTGTAATTATTTTATTATTTTCTGTAAAAAAAAAATTGTACTTTAGTTTATTTTATTTAATTGTAATTAATTGTAGTTAATTGTAGTTAATTTATTTAATGATAGTGTAATGTTAGGTGTAATTGTAACTTAGGTTAGGTTTTATTTTACAGGTATATTTGTATTTATTTTAACTAGGAAGTTATTAAATAGTTAATAACTATTTAATAACTATTGTACCTAGTTAAAATAAACACAAACTTGCCTGTAAAATAAATATAAAGCCTAAGCTAGATACAATGTATCTATTAGTTATATTGTAGCTAGCTTAGGGTTTATTTTATAGGTAAGTATTTAGTTTTAAATAGGAATAATTTAGTTAATTGTAGTTATTTTATTTAGATTTATTTAAATTATATTTAAGTTTGGGGGGTGTTAGGGTTAGGGTTAGACTTAGGTTTAGGGGTTAATAACTTTAATATAGTTGCGGCGACGGTGGGGGCGGAAGATTAGGGGTTAATAATTGTAGGTAGGTGGCGGCGGCATTGGGGGCGGCAGATTAGGGGTTAATAAATATAATTTAGGGTTCGGCGATGTTGGGGGCAGCAGATTAGGGGTTCATAAGTATAATGTAGGTGGCGGCGGTGTCTGGAGTGGCAGATTAGGGGTTAATAATATAATGTAGGTGTCAGCAATAGCGGGGGCGGCAGATTAGGGGTTAATAAGTTTAAGATTAGGGGTGTTTAGACTCGGGGTTCATTTTAGGGTGTTAGGTGTAGACATAACTTTTATTTCCCTATAGGAACCAATGGGGCTTCTTTAGGAGCAGAACGCTGCTTTTTTGCAGGTGTTAGGTTTTTTTTCAGCCGGCTCTGCCCCATTGATTGCTATGGGGAAATCGTGCCCGAGCATGTTTTTCCAGCTAACCGCTATCGTAAGCAGCGCTGGTATTGAGGTGAGATGTGGAGCTAAATTCTGCTCTACGCTCACTTTTTTGCGGCTAATGCCGGGTTTCTAAAGACCCGTAATACCAGCATTACTGTAGGTGAGCAGTAAGGAAAAACTGTGCGTTAGCACAGCACACCATTACCGACAAAAACTTGTAATCTAGCCAAATGTTTTTTTGTAGTGCAGCTGCCCCCCCTCAATAACCTACCCCCCACCCCCTCCCAGATCCCTTAGATAAAATTTCCCCCCCTCCTCTCTCCCTCCTTCCATTTACACTTTGTCCCATACTGTAGCGCTCCCACCAGCTCCCGCACACGCACACGCACCCACCTCCACTCCTGTGCACTCTCTCGGCACCCCCGCGCACAATCCTGCTCCCCTCTGCCCTATATCCTCCTGGGATAGAATTAAGCATGTTCTATGCATTCTTGAATTACCTTTCCAGATCTCCCAACTGTTTTGGAACCTCACAGTTGGGAGGTCTGCCTACTTTCCCAACTTCTCTGGTCAGGGCAAATGTTCCTCTTTTAAAGAACCACTCCAGCTGTGGCCAGGACACACACGACTCTGCCTAGCCCCATCTATGACAAACCTTTGCTCCAAACCCCATGGTAGCATCAACCACTAAACACAGGCGTTTATCACCAGAAGGCCCCTCGACCCCCCCCCCCTCCCCATTGCAGAAAGCCTCTGGGAATTATCAGGAGATTTGATCTCCAGCAATTTAGATGTTTTTTAACTGTAAGAGCAATCAAATTGTGGAATTCATTGCCTAAGGAGGTAGTGAATGCCAATACCTGAGATAAATTTAAAAATAGCTTAGATTTCTGGCTAAAAACAGAATATCAGGGACTATATTGCTTGTGCTAAATAGGTCACTTTTCAATTGTTTAATGTAAGTTCATTTGTCCGCTTCTTTAGTGTAAATCACATACAGTCTCTGTATAGGTTGAACTCAATGGATGTCTGACTTCTTTCACCCTCATCTGTTATATTACTATGTAAAGAGATCGTAAAATCACACACACTTTTATGATTCAGATAGAGCATACAATTTTAAACATCTTTCCAATTGACTTATTTTATGAAAATTTGCTTCATTCTTTTGACATTTTGTGGAAAAGCATACCTAGGTAGGCTCAAGAGCAGTAATGCACTACTGGGTGCTAGCACTTGCCGCAACCTTTATGTATGCAGCATATAACTGTACCTGTCGTCAATCAACGTATTCAAAATGTGCTTAAAACACAAACTACCCGGAAAACGTCTAAAGGGAAACTATGAGGATAGAAAGTAGATGCACTCTCTCTGCAGGCTTCTTGGGTTCAGTAAAGTTAAAACGATAAATCAAAACCCATAGAGGGATGAATCGTTTTTATAATAAGTGAAAGGGTTTTTTTTGCACCAGAGGAAGCTCCATTTTCTTTTGTACTTACACAGAGAAAAATTTAATAATACCAGATGATTTAACCAGCCATCCAGGCAGACTAAACGATTCAGTAATTATATATTTAAAATAACTACTTTATTATCTAACAAATATCAAAATCAGCACATTTTCTTTCCCTATAGCTGGAAACGCAAAAGCTTGAGTCAACCCCATGGCTGCCAAATGCCATGCAGCTTCTTTGGGTATTAAAGAGACACTAAACCCAATTTTTTCTTTCATGATTCAGATAGAGCAGGCAATTTTAAGCAACTTTCTAATTTACTCCTACTATGAATTTTTCTTTGTTTTCTTGCAATCTTTATTTAAAAAGCAGGAGTTTAAAGCTTAAGAGTCAGCCCATTTTAGGGTCAGCACTCTGGATAGTGCTTGCTTATTGGTGGCCACATTTAGCAAACCAATAAGCAAGCATAACCCAGGTTCTGAACCAAAAATGGTCCAGCTCCTAAGCTTTACATTACTGATTTTTAAACAAAGATAGCAAAAGAGCGAAGAAAAAATGATAATAGGAGTAAATTAGAAAGTTGCTTAAAATTGTATGCTCTATCTGAATCCTTAAATAAAAAAATTGGATTTAGTGTCCCTTTAAAGGGACACCACAATGTAATAAAGATGTGAATTCATATGCAAAGGCATTTTTATTTGATTAAAACTATTATTTTTCTTGGTATTTGATATATCATCATAATTCATAATAATAATAATGCTTTCCCATCTTTTATTTTTTTTATTAAGTGTATTTAGAGCTGATGTCCTAATTAATCATTTCTATGAAATCTTATCTTACACCTCTCATATATTCACATAGACACAAAAAAGAAAAGAAAAAAACTTAAAAGGTCTAAGGCAAAATGATAGTCTCTAATTCATTAGAGCATGTGAATATGTTTATTTCTAGTTAACTATGGACTTGATCATGTTAATGGTTGCAGATAAACCCTTTTTGATTTTGAAACACATTTTTCATCATCGGTTTGCCGAAAAAACTGCCCTATACTTAAAGTGATAGTAAATTTAAACTGATGTACAAATAGATTTGAAATCTTTGATAAAATATATATGTAGTTAAATTCATCATCTGACTGGTACGATACCATATTTACTTTGGCCTAGATTTGGAGTTTTGCGGCCAAAGGGGTGCGTTAGCTACGCATGCTTTTTTCTGGCCGCACCTTTTAAATACCGCTGGTATTTAGAGTTCACAGAAGGGCTGCGTTAGGCTCCAAAAAGGGAGCGTATAGCATAATTTACCGCCACTGCAACTCTCAATACCAGCGGTGCTTACGGACGCGGCCAGCTTCAAAATGTGCTTGTGCACGATTCCCCCATAGGAATCAGATCGGAACAGCCAATAGAATGCGAGGTCAATCTGATTGGCTGATTGGATCAGCCAATCGGATTGAACTTGAATCTGATTGGCTGATTCCATCAGCCAATCAGAATTTTCCTACCTTAATTCCGATTGGCTGATAGAATCCTATCAGCCAATCGGAATTCGAGGGACGCCATCTTGGATGACGTCCCTTAAAGGAACCTTCATTCTTCAGTTGGACGTCGAACGAAGAGGATGGATCCGCGCCGGAGGTCTTCAAGATCAGCCGCTCGTCATCGGATGGAACAACATAGAAGATGCGGCTTGGATGAAGATGTTTGCCGGTCCGGATGTCCTCTTCTGCCCAGATAGGATGAAGATTTCTTCCCGAAGATGGACTTCTTCATTTGCCGCTTGGATCAAGACTTCAGCCAGAGGATGGATGTCACTCTTCAGCCCCCGCTTGGGCTTGGATGAAGACATCGGAGGCTCTTCTGGACCGATCAGTGAACCCGGTGTGGTGAATACAAGGTAGGGAGATCTTCAGGGGCTTAGTGTTAGGTTTATTTAAGGGGGGTTTGGGTTAGATTAGGGGTATGTGGGTGGTGGGTTGTAATGTTGGGGGGGGTATTGTATGTGTTTTTTTTACAGGCAAAAGAGCTGAATTTTTTGGGGCATGCCCCGCAAATGGCCCTTTTCAGGGCTGGTAAGGTAAAAGAGCTTTGAACTTTTTTAATTTAGAATAGGGTAGGGCATTTTTTTAATTTGGGGGGCTTTGTTATTTTATTAGGGGGCTTAGAGTAGGTGTAATTAGTTTAAAATTGTTGTAATATTTTTCTAATGTTTGTAAAGATTTTTTATTTTTGTAACTTAGTTATTTTTTATTTTTTGTACTTTAGTTAGTTTATTTAATTGTATTTATTTGTAGGTATTGTATTTAATTAATTTATTGATAGTGTAGTGTTAGGTTTAATTGTAGATAATTGTAGGTATTTTATTTAATTAATTTATTGATAGTGTAGTGTTAGGATTAATTGTAATTTAGGTTAGGATTTATTTTACAGGTAATTTTGTAATTATTTTAACTAGGTAGCTATTAAATAGTTCTTAACTATTTAATAGCTATTGTACCTGGTTAAAATAATTACAAAGTTGCCTGTAAAATAAATATAAATCCTAAAATAGCTACAATATAATTATTCGTTATATTGTAGCTATATTAGGATTTATTTTACAGGTAAGTATTTAGCTTTAAATAGGAATAATTTATTTAATAAGAGTTAGTTTTTTTCGTTAGATTTAAATTATATTTAACTTAGGGGGGTGTTAGTGTTAGGGTTAGACTTAGCTTTAGGGGTTAATACATTTATTAGAGTAGCGGTGAGGTCCGGTCGGCAGATTAGGGGTTAATAATTGAAGTTAGGTGTCGGCGATGTTAGGGAGGGCAGATTACGGGTTAATACTATTTATTATAGGGTTATTGAGGTGGGAGTGAGGCAGATTAGGGGTTAATAACTTTATTATAGTAGCGGTGAGGTCCGGTCGGCAGATTAGGGGTTAATTATTGTAGGTAGCTGGCGGCGACGTTGGGGGGGGCAGATTAGGAGTTAATAAATATAATATAGGGTTCGGCGGTGTTAGGGGCAGCAGATTAGAGGTACATAAGTATAACGTAGGTGGCAGCGGTGTGCGGTCGGCAGATTAGGGGTTAAAAAATGTAATCGAGTGGCGGCGATGTGGGGGGGCCTCGGTTTAGGGCTACATAGGTAGTTTATGGGTGTTAGCGTACTGTAGAGCACAGTAGTTAAGAGCTTTATGAACCGGCGTTAGCCCAAAAAGCTCTTAACTCCTGTTTTTTTTCTGCGGCTGGAGTCTTGTCGTTAGATTTCTAAGGCTCACTTCAGCCAAGACTCTAAATACCGGCGTTAGAAACATCCCATTGAAAAGATAGGCTACGCTATTGGCATAGGGGGATCTGCGGTATGGAAAAGTCGCGGCTGGAAAGTGAGCGTTAGACCCTTTCCTGACTGACTCCAAATACCAGCGGGCGGTAAAAACCAGCGTTAGGAGCCTCTAACGCTGGTTTTGACGGCTTACGCAAAACTCCAAATCTAGGCGTATGTTTCTTACTTTAATAATGGTGTTCTAATACCCTGTTCCAGCCGCCTCCATTAGAACTACTTTTTTTCTACCTGTGACGTTAGCCCCAGAGGCAGACACTTTCTGCAATGAGATTTTTCAAGTGAAAAATTTTCTGCAGATCATTTTGAAATGTTAAATTAAGCAGTTACAGTAAAGCACCAGTTCAATTGCAATGTTTTGATTAACTGGAGGATAAAGCAATTTTTTTAAGTTTTATAATATAGTGCAGCAATTGAAAATTGCATTGCACATTAGCTGCAGAGAAAAAACACAATTTATGCTTACCTGATAAATTTATTTCTCTTGTGGTGTATCCAGTCCACGGATCATCCATTACTTGTGGAATATTCTCATTCCCAACAGGAAGTTGCAAGAGGACACCCACAGCAGAGCTGTTATATAGCTCCTCCCCTAACTGCCATATCCAGTCATTCGACCGAAAACACACAGAGAAAGGAGAAACCATAGGGTGCAGTGGTGACTGTAGTTTAAATGAAAAAATTACCTGCCTTAAAATGACAGGGCGGCCCGTGGACTGGATACACCACAAGAGAAATAAATTTATCAGGTAAGCATAAATTGTGTTTTCTCTTGTAAGGTGTATCCAGTCCACGGATCATCCATTACTTGTGGGATACCAATACCAAAGCTAAAGTACACGGATGAAGGGAGGAACAAGGCAGGTACTTAAATGGAAGGTACCACTGCCTGTAAAATCTTTCTCCCAAAAATAGCCTCTGAAGAAGCAAAAGTATCAAATTTGTAGAATTTTGAAAAAGTATGAAGCGAAGACCAAGTCGTCGCCTTGCAAATCTGTTCAACAGAAGCTTCATTTTTAAAGGCCCATGTGGAAGCCACAGCTCTAGTAGAATGAGCTGTAATCCTTTTAGGAGGCTGCTGGCCAGCAGTCTCATAGGCTAAGCAGATTATGCTTCTTAGCCAAAAAGAAAGAGAGGTTGCCGAAGCCTTTTGACCCCTCCTCTGTCCAGAGTAGACAACAAACAAAGCAGATGTTTGTCGAAAATCTTTAGTAGCTTGTAAGTAAAACTTTAAAGCACGAACCACGTCCAGATTGTGTAATAGACGTTCCTTCTTTGAAGAAGGATTAGGACACAAGGATGGAACAACAATCTCTTGATTGATATTCTTGTTAGATCCCACCTTAGGTAAAAACCCAGGTTTGGTACGTAGGACTACCTTATCCTTATGGAAATTCAGATAAGGAGAATCACATTGTAAGGCAGATAAGTCGGAGACTCTGCGAGCCGAGGAAATAGCTACCAAAAAAAGAACTTTCCAAGATAAAAGTTTGATATCTATGGAATGAAGAGGTTCAAACGGAACTCCTTGAAGAACCTTAAGAACCAAATTTAAGCTCCATGGTGGAGCAACAGGTTTAAACACAGGCTTGATTCTAAATAAAGCTTGACAAAATGCCTGAACGTCTGGAACATCTGCCAGACGCTTGTGCAAAGAATAGACAGAGCAGAAATCTGTCCCTTTAAGGAACTTGCTGACAATCCTTTTTCCAAACCTTCTTGGAGAAAGGATAATATCCTGGGAATCCTGACTTTACTCCATGAGTAACCCTTGGATTCACACCAATAAAGATATTTACGCCATATTTTATGGTAAATTTTCCTGGTGACAGGCTTTCGTGCCTGTATTAAGGTATCAATGAGTGACTCGGGGAAGCCACGCTTTGACAAAATCAAGCGTTCAATCTCCAGGCAGTCAGTCTCAGAGAAAACATAATTTATGCTTACCTGATAAATTCCTTTCTCCTGTAGTGTGATCAGTCCACGGGTCATCATTACTTCTGGGATATTGCTCCTCCCCAACAGGAAGTGCAAGAGGATTCACCCAGCAGAGCTGCCATATAGCTCCTCCCCTCTACGTCACCTCCAGTCATTCGACCAAGGACCAACGAGAAAGGAGAAGCCAAAGGGTGTAGTGGTGACTGGAGTATAATTTAAAAAATATTTACCTGACGTAAAATACAGGGCGGGCCGTGGACTGATCACACTACAGGAGAAAGGAATTTATCAGGTAAGCATAAATTATGTTTTCTCCTGTTAAGTGTGATCAGTCCACGGGTCATCATTACTTCTGGGATACCAATACCAAAGCAAAAGTACACGGATGACGGGAGGGACAGGCAGGCTCTTTATACAGAAGGAACCACTGCCTGAAGAGCCTTTCTCCCAAAAATAGCCTCTGAAGAAGCAAAAGTGTCAAATTTGTAAAATTTGGAAAAAGTATGAAGCGAAGACCAAGTTTCAGCCTTGCAAATCTGTTCAACAGAGGCCTCATTCTTAAAGGCCCAAGTGGAAGCCACAGCTCTAGTGGAATGAGCTGTAATTCTTTCAGGAGGCTGCTGTCCAGCAGTCTCATAAGCTAAACGTATTATGCTACGAAGCCAAAAAGAGAGAGAGGTAGCAGAAGCTTTTTGACCTCTCCTCTGACCAGAGTAAACGACAAACAGGGAAGACGTTTGTCGAAAATCTTTAGTTGCCTGTAAATAAAATTTTAGGGCACGAACTACATCCAGATTGTGCAGAAGTCGTTCCTTCCTTGAAGAAGGATTTGGACACAAGGATGGAACAACAATCTCTTGATTGATATTCCTGTTAGTGACTACCTTAGGTAAGAACCCAGGTTTAGTACGCAGAACTACCTTATCCGAGTGAAAAATCAAATAAGGAGAATCACAATGTAAGGCTGATAACTCAGAGACTCTTCGAGCCGAGGAAATAGCCATTACAAATAGAACTTTCCAAGATAACAACTTTATATCAATGGAATGAAGGGGTTCAAACGGAACGCCCTGTAAAACGTTAAGAACAAGGTTTAAACTCCATGGCGGAGCAACAGTTTTAAACACAGGCTTAATCCTGGCCAAAGCCTGACAAAAAAACTGAACGTCTGGAACTTCTGACAGACGTTTGTGCAACAGAATGGACAGAGCTGAGATCTGTCCCTTTAAGGAACTAGCGGATAAAGCCTTTTCTAAACCTTCTTGTAGAAAAGACAATATCCTAGGAATCCTAACCTTACTCCAAGAGTAACCTTTGGATTCGCACCAATATAGGTATTTACGCCATATTTTATGGTAAATCTTTCTGGTAACAGGCTTCCTAGCCTGTATTAAGGTATCAATAACTGACTCAGAAAAACCACGTTTTGATAAAATCAAGCGTTCAATTTCCAAGCAGTCAGCTTCAGAGAAGTTATATTTTGATGTTTGAAAGGACCCTGTATCAGAAGGTCCTGTTTCAGAGGTAGAGACCAAGGTGGACAGGATGACATGTCCACCAGATCTGCATACCAAGTCCTGCGTGGCCATGCAGGCGCTATTAGAATCACTGATGCTCTCTCCTGTTTGATTCTGGCAATGAATCGAGGGAGCATCGGGAAGGGTGGAAACACATAAGCCATCCTGAAGGTCCAAGGTGCTGTCAAGGCATCTATCAGGACCGCTCCCGGATCCCTGGATCTGGACCCGTAACGAGGAAGCTTGGCGTTCTGTCGAGACGCCATGAGATCTATCTCTGGTTTGCCCCAATGACGAAGTATTTGGGCAAAGACCTCCGGATGAAGTTCCCACTCCCCCGGATGAAAAGTCTGACGACTTAAAAAATCCGCCTCCCAGTTCTCCACTCCCGGGATGTGGATTGCTGACAGGTGGCAAGAGTGAGACTCTGCCCAGCGAATTATCTTTGATACTTCCATCATTGCTAGGGAGCTTCTTGTCCCTCCCTGATGGTTGATGTAGGCTACAGTCGTGATGTTGTCCGACTGAAACCTGATGAACCCCCGAGTTGTCAACTGGGGCCAAGCCAGAAGGGCATTGAGAACTGCTCTCAATTCCAGAATGTTTATTGGTAGGAGACTCTCCTCCTGATTCCATTGTCCCTGAGCCTTCAGAGAATTCCAGACGGCGCCCCAACCTAGTAGGCTGGCGTCTGTTGTTACAATTGTCCAGTCTGGCCTGCTGAATGGCATCTCCCTGGACAGATGTGGCCGAGAAAGCCACTATAGAAGAGAATTTCTGGTCTCTTGATCCAGATTCAGAGAAGGGGACAAGTCTGAGTAATCCCCATTCCACTGACTTAGCATGCACAATTGCAGCGGTCTGAGGTGTAGGCGTGCAAAGGGTACTATGTCCATTGCCGCTACCATTAAGCCGATTACCTCCATGCATTGAGCCACTGACGGGTGTTGAATGGAATGAAGGACAGGGCATGCACTTTGAAGTTTTGTTAACCTGTCTTCTGTCAGGTAAATTTTCATTTCTACAGAATCTATAAGAGTCCCCAGGAAGGGAACTCTTGTGAGTGGAAAGAGAGAACTCTTCTTTTCGTTCACCTTCCATCCATGCGACCTTAGAAATGCCAGTACTAACTCTGTATGAGACTTGGCAGTTTGAAAGCTTGAAGCTTGTATCAGAATGTCGTCTAGGTACGGAGCTACCGAAATTCCTCGCGGTCTTAGTACCGCCAGAAGAGCACCCAGAACCTTTGTGAAGATTCTTGGAGCCGTAGCCAATCCGAATGGAAGAGCTACAAACTGGTAATGCCTGTCTAGAAAGGCAAACCTTAGATACCGGTAATGATCCTTGTGGATCGGTATGTGAAGGTAAGCATCTTTTAAATCCACTGTGGTCATGTACTGACCCTTTTGGATCATGGGTAAAATTGTCCGAATAGTCTCCATTTTGAACGATGGAACTCTTAGGAATTTGTTTAGGATCTTTAAATCCAGGATTGGCCTGAAAGTTCCCTCTTTTTTGGGAACCACAAACAGATTTGAGTAAAACCCTTGTCCCTGTTCCGACCGTGGAACTGGATGGATTACTCCCATTAATAAAAGCTCTTGTACGCAGCGTAGAAACGCCTCTTTCTTTATTTGGTTTGTTGACAACCTTGACAGATGAAATCTCTCTCTTGGGGGAGAGTATTTGAAGTCCAGAAGGTATCCCTGAGATATTATCTCTAGCGCCCAGGGATCCTGGACATCTCTTGCCCAAGCCTGGGCGAAGAGAGAAAGTCTGCCCCCCACTAGATCCGTTCCCGGATCGGGGGCCCTCAATTCATGCTGTTTTAGGGGCAGCAGCAGGTTTCCTGGCCTGCTTGCCCTTGTTCCACGACTGGTTAGGTCTCCAGCCTTGTCTGTAGCGAGCAACAGATCCTTCTTGTTTTGGAGCAGAGGAAGTTGATGCTGCTCCTGCTTTGAAATTCCGAAAGGAACGAAAATTAGATTGTCTAGCCTTAGGTTTGGCTCTGTCTTGAGGCAGGGCATGGCCTTTACCTCCTGTAATGTCATCGATAATCTCTTTCAATCCGGGCCCGAATAAGGTCTGCCCTTTGAAAGGTATATTAAGTAATTTAGACTTAGAAGTAACGTCAGCTGACCAGGATTTTAGCCACAGTGCTCTGCGCGCCTGAATGGCGAATCCGGAATTCTTAGCCGTAAGCTTAGTTAAATGTACTACGGCATCTGAAATAAATGAGTTAGCTAACTTAAGAGCTTTAAGCTTGTGTGTAATCTCATCTAATGGAGCTGATTCAAGTGTCTCTTCCAGAGACTCAAACCAAAATGCTGCTGCAGCCGTGACAGGCGCAATGCATGCAAGGGGTTGCAATATAAAACCTTGTTGAACAAACATTTTCTTAAGGTAACCCTCTAACTTTTTATCCATTGGATCTGAAAAGGCACATCTATCCTCCACCGGGATAGTGGTACGCTTAGCTAAAGTAGAAACTGCTCCCTCCACCTTAGGGACCGTTTGCCATAAGTCCCGTGTGGTGGTGTCTATTGGAAACATCTTTCTAAATATCGGAGGGGGTGAGAACGGCACACCGGGTCTATCCCACTCCTTAGTAACAATTTCAGTAAGTCTCTTAGGTATAGGAAAAACGTCAGTACTCGACGGTACCGCAAAATATTTATCCAACCTACACATTTTCTCTGGTATTGCAACTGTGTTACAATCATTCAGAGCCGCTAACACCTCCCCTAGTAATACACGGAGGTTTTCCAGCTTAAATTTAAAATTTGAAATATCTGAATCCAATCTGTTTGGATCAGAACCGTCAGCCGCAGAATGAAGCTCTCCGTCCTCATGTTCTGCAAGTTGTGACGCAGTATCTGACATGGCCCTAACATTATCAGCGCACTCTGTTCTCATCCCAGAGTGATCACGCTTACCTCTTAGTTCTGGTAATTTAGCCAAAACTTCAGTCATAACAGTAGCCATATCCTGTAATGTGATTTGTAATGGCCGCCCAGATGTACTCGGCGCCACAATATCACGCACCTCCCGAGCGGGAGATGCAGGTACTGACACGTGAGGCGAGTTAGTCGGCATAACTCTCCCCTCGTTGTTTGGTGAAATGTGTTCAATTTGTACAGATTGACTCTTATTTAAAGTAGCATCAATGCAGTTAGTACATAAATTTCTATTGGGCTCCACTTTGGCATTAGCACATATAGCACAGATGTCTTCCTCTGAATCAGACATGTTTAACACACTAGCAAATAAACTAGCAACTTGGAAATACTTTTCAAGTAATTTATTATAATAAGAAAACGTACTGTGCCTATAAGAAGCACAGAAAGAGTTATGACAGTTGAAAGTTAATAAACTGAAAGGTTATAGCATCAAATCTTTGTAAAAAACACAATTTTAGCAAAGGCTTGTTCCCATTAGCAAAGGATAACTAACCCTGATAGCAGAAAAAAAAAAAAAAAAGTTACAGAAATAAACGTTTATCACAGTCAACTACAATCTCACAGCTTCACTACAAGGAAGTACAGTGAGCTTCTGACTGAATTTTTTGATGCGTAGCAAAAGCGCCAAAAACGGCCCCTCCCCCTCACACACAACAGTGAGAGAGATCAGTAAACTGTCATAAATTAAATAAAACAACTGCCAAGTGGAAAAAAATAGTGCCCAAAATATTTTATTCACCCAGTACCTCAGAAATGAAACGATTTTACATGCCAGCAAAAAAAAAACGTTTAACATAAATTAAGTGTTATTAAAAAGCCTGTTGCTAGTCCCTGCAAATTAGGCTACAGTCTTATGCACACAGTATAATTCCAGTGAAGTGCCATTCCCCAGAATACTGAAGTGTAAAATATACATACATGACAGCCTGATACCAGTTGCTGCTACTGCATTTAAGGCTGAGTTTACATTATATCGGTATGGCAGAATTTTCTCATCAATTCCATTGTCAGAAAATAATAAGCTGCTACATACCTCTTTGCAGATTAATCTGCCCGCTGTCCCCTGATCTGAAGTTTACCTCTCCTCAGATGGCCGAGAAACAGCAATATGATCTTAACTACGCCGGCTAAAATCATAGTAAAAACTCAGGTAGATTCTTCTTCAAATTCTACCAGAGAAGGAATAACACACTCCGGTGCTATTATAAAATAACAAACTTTTGATTGAAGGTATAAAACTAAGTATAATCACCATAGTCCTCTCACACATCCTATCTAGTCGTTGGGTGCAAGAGAATGACTGGAGGTGACGTAGAGGGGAGGAGCTATATGGCAGCTCTGCTGGGTGAATCCTCTTGCACTTCCTGTTGGGGAGGAGCAATATCCCAGAAGTAATGATGACCCGTGGACTGATCACACTTAACAGGAGAAATTAGATTTGGATGGTTGAAAGGACCCTAAAATAGAAGGTCCTGTCTCAGAGGCAGAGTCCATGGTGGAAAGGATGACATGTCCACCAGATCTGCATACCAGGTCCTGCGTGGCCACGCAGGCGCTATCAAAGTCACTGATGCTCTCTCCTGCTTGACCTTGGCAATCAGTCAAGGGAGTAGAGGAAACGGTGGAAACACATAAGCCAGGTTAAAGGACCAGGGCGCTGCTAGAGCATCTATTAGCGTCGCCTTGGGATCCCTGGACCTGGATCCGTAACAAGGAAGATTGGCGTTCTGGCGAGATGCCATGAGATCCAGTTCTGGTTTGCCCCAACGATGAATCAATTGTGCAAACACCTCCGGATGGAGTTCCCACTCTCCCGGATGAAAAGTCTGACGACTTAAAAAATCCGCCTCCCAGTTCTCTACACCTGGGATATGGATAGCTGATAGGTGGCAAGAGTGAGTCTCTGCCCAGCGAATTATGTTTGAGACTTCTAACATCGCTAGGGAACTTCTTGTTCCCCCTTGATGGTTGATGTAAGCCACAGTCGTCATGTTGTCCGACTGAAATCTGATGTACCTCAGAGTTGCTAACTGAGGCCAAGCCTGAAGAGCATTGAATATCGCTCTTCCAGAATATTTATTGGAAGGAGTGTCTCCTCCTGAGTCAACGATCCCTGAGCCTTCAGGGAGTTCCAGACTGCACCCCAACCTAGAAGGCTGGCATCTGTTGTTACAATTGTCCAATCTGGCCTGCGAAAGGTTATACCTTTGGACAGATGGACCCGAGATAGCCACCAGAGAAGAGAATCCCTGGTCTCTTGATCCAGATTTAGTAGAGGGGACAAATCTGTGTAATCCCCGTTCCACTGACTGAGCATGCATAGTTGCAGCGGTCTGAGATGTAGGCGTGCAAACGGCACTATGTCCATTGCCGCTACCATTAAGCCGATTACTTCCATGCACTGAGCCACCGAAGGGCGCGGAATGGAATGAAGAACACGGCAGGAATTTAGAATTTTTGATAACCTGGACTCCGTCAGGTAAATTTTCATTTCTACAGAATCTATCAGAGTCCCTAGGAAGGAAACTCTTGTGAGTGGGGATAGAGAACTCTTTTCCTCGTTCACTTTCCACCCATGCGATCTCAGAAATGCCAGTACTACGTCCGTATGAGACTTGGCAATTTGGAAGTTTGACGCCTGTATCAGGATGTCATCTAAATAAGGGGCCACTGCTATGCCCCGCGGCCTTAGGACCGCTAGAAGCGACCCTAGAACCTTCGTAAAGATTCTTGGGGCTGTAGCTAATCCAAAGGGAAGAGCTACAAACTGGTAATGCCTGTCTAGAAAGGCAAACCTGAGAAACCAATGATGATCTTTGTTATCGGAATGTGAAGATAAGCATCCTTTAAATTTACTGTAGTCATATATTGACCCTCCTGGATCATAGGTAGGATGGTACGAATAGTTTCCATCTTGAATGATGGAACTCTGAGGAATTTGTTTAAGATCTTTAGATCCAAAATTGGTCTGAAGGTTCCCTCTTTTTTGGGAACCACAAACAGATTTGAGTAAAAACCCTGTCCCTGTTCCTCCTTTGGAACTGGATGGATCACTCCCATAACTAGGAGGTCTCGTACACAGTGTAAGAATGCCTCTCTCTTTATCTGGTTTGCAGATAATTGTGAAAGGTGAAATCTCCCTTTTGGGGGGGAAGCTTTGAAGTCCAGAAGGGATATAATTTCCAACGCCCAGGGATCCTGGACATCTCTTGCCCACGCCTGGGCGAAAAGCGAAAGTCTGCCCCCTACTAGATCCGTTACCGGATAGGGGGCCGTTCCTTCATGCTGCCTTAGAGGCAGCAGCAGGCTTTTTGGCCTGCTTACCTTTGTCCCAGGTCTGGTTTGGTCTCCAGACCGTCTTGGGCTGAGCAAAAGTTCCCTCTTGCTGGCATTAGAGGAAGCTGATGCCGCACTTGCCTTGAAGTTTCGAAAGGCACGAAAATTAGACTGTTTGGCCCTTGATTTGGACCTGTCCTGAGGAAGGGCATGGCCTTTTCCTCCAGTGATATCAGCAATAATCTCCTTCAAACCAGGCCCGAATAGGGTCTGCCCCTTGAAGGGAATGTTAAGCAGCTTAGATTTTGAAGTCACGTCAGCTGAC
Source organism: Bombina bombina (assembly GCF_027579735.1). Taxonomy (NCBI): domain Eukaryota; kingdom Metazoa; phylum Chordata; class Amphibia; order Anura; family Bombinatoridae; genus Bombina; species Bombina bombina. The sequence goes on from NC_069499.1 coordinate 93,700,929, forward strand.
AATGATTTAAGCCATAGCGCCCTGCGCGCCTGTATAGCAAAACCAGAATTCTTAGCCGTTAGTTTAGTCAAATGAACAATGGCATCAGAAACAAAGGAATTGGCTAGCTTAAGTGCTCTAAGCTTGCCAAGTATGTCATCCAATGGAGTCGCTACCTGTAAAGCCTCTTCCAGAGACTCAAACCAGAACGCTGCAGCAGCAGTGACAGGAACAATGCATGCAAGGGGCTGTAGGATAAAACCTTATTGAATAAACATTTTCTTAAGGTAACCTTCTAATTTTTTATCCATTGGATCTAAAAAAGCACAACTGTCCTCGACAGGGATAGTAGTACACTTTGCTAAAGTAGAAACTGCTCCTTCCACCTTAGGAACTGTCTGTCATAAGTCCCGTGTGGTGGCGTCTATTGGAAACATTTTTCTAAAAATAGGAGGGGAAGAGAACGTCACACCTGGTCTATCCCATTCCTTATTAATAATTTCTGTAAACCTTTTAGGTATTGGAAAAACATCAGTACACACCGGCACTGCATAGTATTTATCCAGTCTACACAATTTCTCTGGCACTGCAATTGTATCACAGTCATTCAGAGCAGCTAAAACCTCCCTGAGAAACACGCGGAGGTGTTCAAGCTTAAATTTAAATGTAGAAATATCAGAATCAGGTTGCATCATCTTTCCTGAGTCAGAAACATCACCCACAGACTGAAGCTCTCCTTCCTTAGCTTCTGCATATTGTGAGGCAGTATCAGACATGGTTCTTAAAGCGTCAGTATGCTCTGCATTTCGTCTAACCCCAGAGCTATCTCGCTTACCTCTAAATTCAGGTAGTCTGGCTAATACCGCTGACAGTGTATTATCCATGACTGCCGCCATGTCTTGTAAAGTAATCGCTATGGGCGCCCTAGATGTACTTGGCGCCATTTGAGCGTGAGTCCCTTGAGCGGGAGTCAAAGGATCTGACACGTGGGGAAAGTTAGTCGGCATAACTTCCCCCTCGTCAGATTCCTCTGGTGATAAAAAATTTTAAAGACAGAATATGATCTTTATTGCTTAAAGTGAAGTCAGTACATTTGGTACACATTCTAAGAGGGGGTTCCACCATGGCTTTTAAACATAATGAACAAGGAGTTTCCTCTATGTCACACATGTTTGTACAGACTAGCAATGAGACTAGCAAGCTTGGAAAACAGTTTAAATCAAGTTAACAAGCAAATATAAAAAACGGTACTGTGCCTTTAAGAGAAACAAATTTTGTCAAAATTTGAAAAACAGTGAAAAAAGGCAGTAAATCAAACAAATGTTTTACAGTGTATGTAATAAGTTAACAGAGCATTGCACCCACTTGCAAATGGATAATTAACCCCTTAATTCAAAAACGGATCAAAAAAACGTTTTTTAACAGACACAACAAACTGCCACAGCCTGCTGTGGTCCTACCTTCCCCAATAAACGACTTTGGAAAGCCTTTGAGCCCTTTAGAGATGTCCTATAGCATACAGGGGACTCCTGAGGGAAGCTGGATGTCACAGTTTGTAATTTTAACTGCACCAACTGTAACTTTTATACTACAACAGTGGAAAGCCTCAGGAAACTGTTTCTAGGCAAAAATAAAGCCAGCCATGTGGAAAAAACTAGGCCCCAATAAAGTTTTATCACCAAAGCATATATAAAAACGATTAAACATGCCAGCAAACGTTTTATATTGCATTTTTATAAGGGTATTACCCCTGAGAGTAAGCATGATACCAGTCGTTATTAAATCACTGTATTCAGGCTTAACTTACATTAATCCGGTATCAGCAGCATTTTCTAGCATTTCCAATTCTAGAAAAAATTGTAACTGCACATACCTCATAGCAGAGTAAACTGCACGCCATTCTCTCGCTGAAGCTACCTCTCTCCTCAGACATATGTGAGAACAGCAATGGATCTTAGTTACAACCTGCTAAGATCATAGAAAACTCAGGCAGATTCTTCTTCTATTTCTGCCTGAGATAAAATAGTACAACTCCGGTACCATTTAAAAATAACAAACTTTTGATTGAAGAAAATAAACTAACTATTTTTCACCACTCTCTCCTACCACCTCCATGCGTGTTGAGAGTTGCAAGAGAATGATTGGATATGGCAGTTAGGGGAGGAGCTATAAAACAGCTCTGCTGTGGGTGTCCTCTTGCAACTTCCTGTTGGGAATGAGAATATCCCACAAGTAATGGATGATCCGTGGACTGGATACACCTTACAAGAGAAAATGTGTTTTAAGTTTTTATAATGTCTTGAGTCCGTCAACAATAATAAATTCAGTGATGCTCCATATTTGACAGTTTTTTTCAAACAGCACTTTGTTCTGGATGAACTTTAAGGAAAACATACACAGTGCAGCCAGAGCACAGTGCCCTTTGAAGAGAACAGCCTGATGCAGAGCAGCGCTGCAAAGCGAAAGAGCCAACAGTTCCAGCATGTGTCCCATTCTTTCTGCATACATGCTGCATTTTCTGCGATGACATCTCAGATCACAGCATCTTCTGCCTTGGGGACGTTAGCCAATCATTTGTTTAGCCATACAGCACTCATCTAAAAGAAATAATGCATTTGTCTATCCTTGCATTGCTGCAGACACAAAGAGCAGGTGGGACCCACTCTCTATACCACACAAAGATACATACCAGGAAGAGAAACGTGGACGGAGGATACAAAGAAGAACATAAAAAATATAAGTATATCATTTAAAGTCTTATGATAGGAAACTTAGCTGATTCAGACAGAAAGTACAATTTGTTATAAGTTTCCAATTTACTTCTATGTTGAAAAGATAACCTAGGTAGATGACTGGAAGCACTGCATGGCAGGGAATAGTGCTGCCCTCTAGTGACCTTGCAAATGGATAACATTCTTGCAAAACTGCTGTCATATGTTTAGGAAAAAACTAATGACACTACTGAATGAATCAATATGGCAAAACGCAAATAGTATATAATTGTATTACTATATAAATATAATGATCACTGTGTACATAAACATTTAAGGGTTGAGGTGCTGTGTACCTTGGTATCTAAATACAAGTGTGTATCAGTAGAAACAGAACTGATCTTAGGGTACAACCTACAGAGTGCTTTAAGATGTACCCTAATATCAGTTCTGTACTGATACAAATCCTGCTTTTCAATCAAAGATACCAACAGCATACCAAAGATACCAAAACTATAACAAAGAATTGTCAATAGAAGTAAATTATACAGCTGTTTAAAATCTCATGCTCTATCTGAATCCTGAAAGAAAAAAAAATGGGTTTCATATCCCTTTAAGATACTTTAAATTTACTACTGAGATGAGAGAATAGTGTTTAATCTATCATCAACTTTAACACGTGCACTGTTTTCCTCAGGACTTTTTCACCACCCGGATGATTTTACTGACCACCTGGCTAAAATTAATTAAATTAATTAAGCTACAATGAGATAATATAAAAAAATGTTCATGTTCAAATTTTTATTGCACAAATTATCATTAAATACATTTATAATAAATTATGCAATTTAATTTGTGCTTTGGATAACAGAAAAGGATAGAAAATATGACACTGCCCCCACACGGCTACTTAATAATACCACCCACTACTTCATAATGCCACACGGCTACTTTATAATGCCACCTGGCTACTTTGTAATGCCACCTGTTTTGGCAGATCACAATCAAAACAGATGATAATTGTCAAAACATTGTGTTTAATTTTTTTTCCCTAATAAAATTCCACAGCTAAAATGTCTCTAAAAAACACCCAGACATTTATCAGCTTATTATCAGGTAACACTTATTATCAGTTATCATATCCCTTTAAGTCAAATGTAGAAATGTTAAAACATAAAAGGCTAAGGGGCCTATCTATCAAGCTCTGAATGGAGCTTGACGTCCCGTGTTTCAGGCTCGCCAGAAACAGCAGTTATGAAGCAGCGGTCACAAAGACCGCTGCTCCATAACCTCAGAGCAGGCGGACAGACATCGCCGGAAATCAACCCGATCAAGTACGGTCGGGTTGATTAACACCCCCTGCTGGCGGCCCTCTTGTGAGCTGCTGGTGCAATGCTGAATACGGCGAGCGCATTGCTCGCCGTATTCAGCGAGGTCTGGCGGACCTGATCCGCACTGTCGGATCAGGTCCGCCAGACCTTGATAAATAGGGGCCTAGATGACATGTGAGGCGCAAACGGTTTTGCTCAACCGATATCGTGTTTTCACAATCCTTTTTAAATGTGCTTATATTACAAATTTAGCAAAATCACGATTTACGCGGGTTACAGCTTGCGCAAAATAAGGTTTTTTGAACTTGTAATGCAAACGCGCAACCTGACTAGCGCAAAAAGCTTAACTCTATCAGAGTTTTTGCGATTGTGAAAATGCAATATACCGTACCACTTGTAATTTAGCCCAAATTAAATAAATGGATAAAGGAAACAGAAAAAAACTGTACAAAGACACATAAAGGAGTAAGATACAAAATATTGTAGCTTTTTGCAAGAATTGTAAAACATTTCACAATGAACTAGAGAACTCAGGGCAAGAAGACCAAATGATTAGACTACACTATGTTATTTTTCGAGCCCAAGTTTTCGTCAACACTTGCAAGCGTCTTTGAGAATAGCTGACTTATTATACGCGAAACAATAGTGCTTGCAGAGAGGAGCAGTGGTCACTGTGTGTAAACAGAAATGTTTCCTTAGGAACAAACACGTTCCTCTCAAACAACGTGTTGTAAGCTGAAGTCCTGAGCTTGATGTGTGGTCACCGAGACACTTGTCCAGCTTTTTCTGCTCTAATTCTCTGTACTTCTCCATATTATATGGGAGAGTTTATAACCGCCCTAAGGAGCAGAAAAGAATAATATACAACAAAATCCTCACAGACTCCAGGTGTGTCAATGAGCACATTTTTTTATAATTAAAACGTATCGCTTTATTTAGTTTTTTCAGCTTTTCTCCCTTCCTCTTCTGTTAAAACACACAGGCTGTAACTAAGTACATTTCTTTTGTGATCCTTTTTCTCTTTGATTGTGGGAAAAATATGCTAAAAAATGGATAATCTTCCTGGGTTTTTTTTTCTTTTTAAAATAATGTAATTAAAATTTACATAATAAAAATAATTTTTAAAAAATGTATGTATGTAATGTCATTTTTTTGCAGCACTTCCAGGAAGAAAAGTGTTACATTTTCAATCTGTATAAAAAGTAAATCAATGATCCTACAAAAAAACATAATTTATGCTTACCAGATAAATTCCTTTCCTTCCTGGCAGGGAGAGTCCACGTCTTCATTCCTTACTGTTGGGAAATACAACACCTGCCCTCCAAAGGCTTAAATATCCCTCCCACTTCCCCTATCCCCCCAGTCATTTTGTCGAGGGAACAAGGAAAAGTAGGAGAAACATCAGGGTATAAAGGTGCCAGAAGAAATAATATAAAAAAGGAGCCGCCCATTAAAAAAATAAATTATGGGCGGGGTCATGGACTCTCCCTGCCAGGAAGGAAAGGAATTTATCTGGTAAGCATAAATGATGTTCTCCTTCCAAAAGGCAGGGAGAGTCCACGACTTCATTCCTTACTGTTGGGAAAACTATACCCAAGCTCTAGAGGACACTGAATGAATAACGGGAGGGAACAAAAAAAGAGGCGGACCCTATTCTGAGGGCAACACAGCCTGCAAAACTTTTCTCACGAAAGCTGCTTCAGCAGAAGCAAACACATCAAACTTGTAAAATTTAGAAAAAGTGTGTAAGGAGGACCAGGTAGCTGCCTTACAAATCTGATCCATAGAGGCTTCGTTCTTGAAAGCCCAGGAGGAAGCCACTGCTCTAGTGGAATGAGCCGTTATCCTCTCAGGAGGCTATCGCCCCACTGTCTCATATGCTAAGCGCCTGACACTCCTCAACCAGAAAGATAGGGAAGTCGTAGTAGCCTTCTGCCCTTTACGCTTCCCCGTATAGATGACAAAGAGGAAGATTGTCTCAATTACTTAGTAGCCTGAAGATAGAACTTCAAGGCACGAACCACATCTAAATTGTGAAGCAAGTGTTCCTTCGCTGAAGAAGTATTATTTAGGACACAAAGAAGGAACAACAATTTCTTGATTAATGTTACGATCCAACACCACCTTAGGGAGGAACCCTAAATTAGTACATAAAACCGCCTTATCAGCATGGAAAATAAGATAAGGGGGGTCACATTGCAAAGCTGAAATCTCGGAAATTCTGCACGCATAGCCTAGAACCTTCCAAGATAACAATTTAACAGTATGCATAGGCTCAAACGGAGTCTGCTGCAAAACACTAAGAACAAGATTGAGGCTCTAAGGCGGAACCCCAGATCTAAACACAGGTCTTATCTTAGTCAGAGCCTTAACAAAGGACTGCACATCTGGTAGCTCAGCCAATCTCTTGTGCAGTAGCACTGACAGGGCCGATATCTGTCCCTTCTGGGAACTAGCAGAAAGACCCTTCTCCAGTAAATCCTGGAGAAAAGATATAGTTCGGGCAACTTTAACCTTATGCCAGGAAAAGCCACGCTCTTCACACCAGTACAAGTAAGTCCTCCACACTTTATGGTAGATAAGACGAGTAACTGGCTTACGAGCTTGAACCAGAGTGTCGATAACAGTCTCAGAAAACCCTCTCTTGGCTAAGACTAAGTGTTCAATCTCCATGCAGTCAGCCTCAGAGAATCTAGATTTTGATGAACGAAGGGACCCTGTACCAGCAGATCTCTGCGACAAGGTAACCTCCACTGAGGAAATGAGGACATCCCCATCAGATTCGCAAACCACGTCCTGCAAGGCCACGATGGAGCAATCAGAATCACTGATGCTCGCTCCTGCTTGATGCGAGCCACCACACGAGGAAGAAGTGGTAATGGAGGAAAAAGATATATGAGTCTAAACCTCCATGGTACTGATAGGGCATCTATTATTTCCGCCTGAGGATCCCTCGACCCGTACCTGGGTAGCTTGGTATTGAGGCGGGATGCCATGAGATCTATCTCCGGCGTCCCCCAATCGCTGCATATTTCTGCAAACACCTCGGGTGGAGAGACCATTCCCCCTGGGTTAAAGGATTGCCTGCTGAGAAAGTCAGCTTCCCAGTTGTCCACACCCGGAATGTGGATCGCTGACAGCGTACATCTGTGAGTCTCCACCCACGCTAGTATGTGAGATACTTCTCTCATCTCTAAGGTACTTCTCGTTCCCCCCTGATGGTTGATGTAGGCGACCAAGGTTATATTGTCTGATTGGAATCTGATAAACTGGGACGAACTCAGAAGGGGCCGAGCCTTCAAGGCATTGAAGATTGCCAGGAGTTCCAATATATTGATCGTAAGGGAGGACTCCTCCTGATTCCACAGCCCTTGTGCCTTCTTGGCACCCCAAACGGCTCCCCAGCCAGAAAGGCTTGCGTCTGTAGTCACAATCTCCCAGGACGGTCTCAAGAAGCACGTGCCTTGTGACAGATGATCTGGACAGAGCCACCAAGAGAGCAAGTCTCTCAACAGGTTGTCCAGCACAATCTGTTGAGACAGATCTGAATGATCGCCGTTCCATTGTCTCAGCATGCATAGTTGTAAGGGTCTTAGATGGAATCTGGCAAAGGGAATGATGTCCATACAGGATACCATGAGTCCGATCAAAGCCGCAAAGCCAGAAGCCTTTGCATTTAGGCGAATAATCTGCATATTTGCGTCACAGATAAAGAAGTTAGCAATTCTCAGAGCTTTAATTCTCTCCTGAGAGTCGCACCAGTAGGTAGCTGCTTTAGCAACCGCGGCTACAGCTGCCGCTGGTTGAAATAAATACCCTTTATGTACTAACATTTTCCTCAGAAAAGTTTCCAATTTCTTATCCATAGGCTCTCTAAAAGAAGAACTATCCTCCAGAGGGATAGTAGTATGCTTAGTAAGCGTATAAATAGCACCACCCCCCTTAGTGATGGGGCCCCACAAATCTAATTGTGACTCAGGGACCAGGAATAATTTCTTAAAGGTAAAAGAGGGGGAAAAAGAAGTTCCTATTCTTTCCCATTCGTTACTAATAATGTTCGCCATCTTAACTGGCAAAAAATAAGTCAGAGAGACCTTCCTGTCTTCATAAACTCTGTCTAATTTAGGTATCTTAAGTTCCTCAAGGAGTTTAGCCTCTGGAACCTCTAGCGTAGACAGAACCTCCTTTAATAAAAAACGCAGATGCTCAATTTTAAATCTAAAGGAGTGTTCCTCCGCTGAAGAAGGTTTAGAAACTGAAGTCTCCGACTCAGAAAGTTCACCCTCTGAAGCTACAGAGGTTAACTCATCCTCGGATAGCTGGGACATAGTAGCTAAATCCAACAAATATTTAGATGACTCTAGGTCAGGAAAACTATGTTTTACCTTTCTTTTACGTTTGTTAGAAGGAGGTAAGGCACTCAGGGCCACAGACACCACCAATTGTAACTGCACGGTAAAGTCCGCAGGAAAAAAGCCCACTCCAGATGGAGGATTTGTTTGGCCTCGGGGAACTGCATTGTGAAGCGGGTAATGTAAAAAGGGTAGCAATCTCTCAGGATTCCTGAGAGGTAGGCGGCTCAGAGGGGCTAATAGCATTATGAGTATTAGCAGGCTTGTCTCTCTTCATAGACTATAGAACAGTGCTTAGGCAAATGGAACAAAATTGAGCAGGCAGGCAAACCACAGCACCACATCCTCCTCACAATATAAACAGGAATTATTAATCAGTACAGAAGGAGCGGAACCTTCTAATGTAGTATCAGAGTCCTCCATAGCTAAGATATATTCGCAGAAGGACAGACAAAAAAGAACGTTTTTATTGTAAAAAAAAACGGCACCTTTATAATCCCAATGGCTGGGGCACTCACCACCTCCTAGACCCAGACAGCTAACAGTGAAAACGCTCTCCTCAGGAATGATGTCTGCAGCAGGATATTAGGAAATGAAAGAGACTGCACCTAGTCACGTGGTGCGTAGGACAGGACTTCCTCTGCTATGAAAAAAGGCGCTACGCTATTATGAGCTGCGCAACACTCAAAAACTAAAGTGAAACCTGTTTGTTCCAAGCCAGAAGCACACAGTCTATGAGCCCAAAAGAACTCTCACATAAAAGCAGTTATAAATAACCCTTTGCTGTTCAAATAATCTCCCTGAAGGAGATATTAACCCTTGATCCTATCAAGGCATAAAGGAGCCACACTGTGACCCTGTATAGTGTCTGCTCTTCCTGCTCTCCCAGCCCCTTTCAATGGGTGCCCCAGACTACCTCATCAACTGCTAAACTGGGAACTACTAAGTTTTTAAAAGGTTTTATACTGGATTCTTAGATCAGCATCTGTGCGTATTCTTCTTTAAGTAGTGTCTATTACATGCAGTGTTATGAAAATAGGTGTATACTGTCCCTTTAAAGGGAAATAAACATCCAACTATTTTTGGATATAGCTATTGCTTGCAAATAAATTTACTTTTGCAAGGAAAAATACCTTTGCAATGTACATTTATTTATTTTGCTTGCCTGTCCTGTAAATTAAATCTGTCCGGCAGTCTCGTAAGCCAATCGGATGATGCTTTTAAGCCAAAAGGAAAGAGAGGTAGAAGTCGCTTTTTGACCTCTCCTTTTACCAGAATAGACGACAAACAGAGAAGATGTTTGTCTGAAATCTTTTGTAGCTTCTAAATAGAATTTTAGAGCACGGACTACGTCCAAATTGTGTAACAAACGTTCCTTCTTTGAAACTGGATTCGGACACAAAGAAGGTACAACTATCTCCTGGTTAATATTTTTGTTAGAAACAACCTTTGGAAGAAAACCAGGCTTAGTACGCAAAACCACCTTATCTGCATGGAACACCAGATATGGCGGAGAACACTGCAGAGCAGATAACTCTGAAACTCTTCTAGCAGAAGAAATAGCAACCAAAAACAAAACTTTCCAAGATAACAACTTAATATCTATGGAATGTAGAGGTTCAAACGGAACCCCTTGAAGAACTGACAGAACTAGATTTAAACTCCAGGGAGGAGTCAAAGGTCTGTAAACAGGCTTGATCCTAACCAGCCTGAACAAATGCTTGAACATCTGGCACAGCTGCCAGTCGTTTGTGTAGTAAGACAAATAAAGCAGAAATCTGTCCCTTTAGAGAACTTGCAGATAATCCTTTATCCAAACCTTCTTGCAGAAAGGAAAGAATCTTAGGAATTTTTATCTTATTCCATGGGAATCCCTTGGATTCACACCAGCAGATATATCTTTTCCATATTTTATGGTAAATCTTTCTAGTTACCGGTTTTCTGGTCTGAACCAGAGTATCTATCACAGAATCTGAAAACCCACGCTCTGATAGAATCAAGCGTTCAATCTCCAAGCCGTCAGCTGGAGGGAGACCAGATTTGGATGTTCGAATGGACCCTGAACAAGAAGGTCCTGTCTCAAAGGTAGCTTCCATGGTGGAACCGATGAAATATTCACCAGGTCTGCATACCAAGTCCTGCGTGGCCACGCAGGAGCTATCAAGATCACCGAGGCCCTCTCCTGTTTGATCCTGGCTACCAGCCTGGGAATGAGAGGAAACGGTGGAAACACATAAGCTAGGTTGAAGGTCCAAGGTGCTACTAGTGCATCCACTAGAGTCGCCTTGGGATCCCTGGATCTGGACCTGTAGCAAAGAACCTTGAAGTTCTGACGAGACGCCATCAGATCCATGTCTGGAATGCCCCATAATTGAGTCAACTGGGCAAAGATCTCCGGGTGGAGTTCCCACTCCCCCGGATGGAATGTCTGACGACTCAGATAATCCGCTTCCCAGTTTTCCACACCTGGGATGTGGATCGCAGAAAGATGGCAGGAGTGATCCTCCGCCCATTATATTATTTTGGTCACTTCTTTCATCGCCAGGGAACTCCTTGTTCCCCCCTGATGATTGATATACGCAACAGTCGTCATGTTGTCTGATTGGAATCTTATGAATCTGGCCTTTGCAAGCTGAGGCCAAGCCCTGAGAGCATTGAATATCGCTCTTAGTTCCAGAATGTTTATCGGGAGAAGAGACTCTTCCCGAGACCATAGTCCCTGAGCTTTCAGGGATTTCCAGACCGCGCCCCAGCCCACTAGACTGGCGTTGGTCGTGACAATGACCCACTCTGGTCTGCGGAAGCTCATTCCCTGGGATAGGTGGCCCAGGGTTAGCCACCAACGGAGTGAATCTCTGGTCTTCTGATCTACTTGAATCACTGGAGACAAGTCTGTATAGTCCCCATTCCACTGTTTCAGCATGCACAGTTGTAATGGTCTTAGATGAATTCGCGCAAAAGGAACTATGTCCATTGCTGCAACCATCAACCCTACTACTTCCATGCACTGAGCTATGGAAGGATGTGGAACAGAATGAAGAACTTGACAAGCGCTTAGAAGTTTTGACTTTCTGACATCTGTCAGAAAAATCCTCATTTCTAAGGAATCTATTATTGTTCCCAAGAAGGGAACTCTTGTTGACGGAGACAGAGAACTTTTTTCTATGTTCACCTTCCATCCGTGAGATCTGAGAAAGGCCAGAACGATGTCTGTATGAGCCTTTGCTTTTGAAAGGGACGACGCTTGTATTAGAATGTCGTCCAAGTATGGTACTACTGCAATGCCCCTCGGTCTTAGAACCGCTAGAAGGGACCGAGTACCTTTGTGAAAATCCTTGGAGCAGTAGCTAATCCGAATGGGAGGGCCACAAACTGGTAATGTTTGTCCAGAAAGGCGAACCTTAGGAACTGATGATGTTCTTTGTGGATAGGAATATGTAGGTACGCATCCTTTAGATCCACGGTAGTCATAAATTGACTTTCCTGGATAGTGGGTAGAATCGTTCGAATGGTTTCCATTTTGAACGATGGTACCCTGAGAAATTTGTTTAGGATCTTTAAATCCAGAATTGGTCTGAAGGTGCCCTCTTTTTTGGGAACTACGAACAGATTTGAGTAAAATCCCATTCCTTGTTCCGTCATTGGAACTGTGTGTATCACTCCCATCTTTAACAGGTCTTCTACACAATGTAAGAACGCCTGTCTCTTTATTTGGTTTGAGGATAAGTGAGACATGTGGAACCTTCCCCTTGGGGGTAGTTCCTTGAATTCCAGAAGATAACCCTGAGACACTATTTCTAGCGTCCAGGGATCCTGAACATCTCTTGCCCAAGCCTGAGCAAAGAGAGAGAGTCTGCCCCCCACTAGATCCGGTCCCGGATCGGGGGCTACTCCTTCATGCTGTTTTGTTAGCGGTAGCAGGCTTCTTGGCCTGCTTACCCTTGTTCCAGCCTTGCATCGGTTTCCAGGCTGGTTTGGACTGTGAGGCATTACCCTCTTGCTTAGAGGATGCAGAATTAGAGGCCGGTCCGTTCCTGAAATTACGAAAGGAACGAAAATTAGACTTATTCTTGGCCTTGAAAGGCCTATCTTGTGGGAGGGCGTGGCCCTTTCCCCCAGTGATGTCTGAGATAATCTCTTTCAATTCTGGTCCAAAGAGAGTTTTACCCTTGAAGGGGATGTTAAGCAATTTTGTCTTGGATGATACATCCGCTGACCAAGACTTTAGCCAAAGCGCTCTGCGCGCCACAATTGCAAACCCTGAATTTTTCGCCGCTAATCTAGCTAATTGCAAAGCGGCATCTAAAATAAAAGAGTTAGCCAACTTAAGTGCGTGAACTCTGTCCATAACCTCCTCATATGGAGTCTCTCTACTGAGCGACTTTTCTAGTTCCTCGAACCAGAACCACGCTGCTGTAGTGACAGGAACAATGCACGAAATGGGTTGTAGAAGGTAACCTTGCTGTACAAAGATCTTTTTAAGCAAACCCTCCAATTTTTTATCCATAGGATCTTTGAAAGCACAACTATCCTCGATAGGAATAGTAGTGCGCTTGTTTAGAGTAGAAACTGCCCCCTCGACCTTAGGGACTGTCTGCCATAAGTCCTTTCTGGGGTCGACCATAGGAAATAATTTCTTAAATATAGGAGGGGGAACAAAAGGTATGCCGGGCTTCTCCCACTCCTTATTCACTATGTCCGCCACCCGCTTGGGTATAGGAAAAGCGTCGGGGTGCACCGGAACCTCTAGGAACTTGTCCATCTTGCATAATTTTTCTGGAATTACCAAGTTGTCACAATCATCCAGAGTAGATAACACCTCCTTAAGCAGTGCGCGGAGATGTTCTAATTTAAATTTAAATGTCACAACATCAGGTTCAGCCTGTTGAGAAATTTTTCCTGAATCTGAAATTTCCCCATCTGACAAAACCTCCCTCATGGCCCCTTCAGATTGGTGTGAGGGTATGACAGAACAATTATCATCAGCGCCCTCCTGCTCTTCAGTGTTTAAAACAAAGCAATCGCGCTTTCTCTGATATGCAGGCATTTTGGATAAAATATTTGCTATGGAGTTATCCATTACAGCCGTCAATTGTTGCATGGTAATAAGCATTGGCGCGCTAGAAGTACTAGGAGCCTCCTGCGTGGGCAAAACTGGTATAGACACAGAAGGAGATGATGTAGAACCATGTCTACTCCCTTCATCTGATGAATCATCTTGGGCAACTTCATTATCTGTGACAGTATTGTCCTTACATTGTTTGGACGCTATGGCACAATTATCACACAATTTTGAAGGGGGAGACACATTGATTTTTATACATATAGAACATAGCTTATCTGAAGGCACAGACATGTTAAACAGGCTTAAACTTGTCAATAAAGCACAAAAACCGTTTTAAAACAAAACCGTTACTGTCTCTTTAAAATTTAAACAGAGCACACTTTATTACTGAATATGTGAAAAAATATGAAGGAATTGTTCAAAATTTACCAAATTTTCACCACAGTGTCTTAAAGCATTAAAAGTATTTCACACCAATTTTCAGAGCTTTAACCCTTAAAATAACGAAACCGGAGCCGGTTACAGATTTAACCCCTATACAGTCCCAGCTACAGCCTTTGCTGTGACTTTACCAAGCCCAGAGGGGAATACGATACCAAATGACGCCTTCTAGGAACTTTTCCAACTACTTTCAAGTCCTCACACATGCATCTGCATGTCTTGCTCTCAAAAACAACTGCGCAGTAATGGCGCGAAAATGAGGCTCAGCCTACAACTGGGAAGGCCCTTCCTGACTGGAAAAGGTGTCTAACATAGTGCCTGACGTTAAAAAACGTTCCCCAAGTTTATAAGTGTGAATTATCAGCATAAACATGTATAAAATGTCCAAATAAAGCAATTGATTTAGCCCATAAAAGTGTCTACCAGTTTTATAGCCCATATTAAGCCCTTTATTCTGTTTGAGACTAAGAAAATGGCTTACCGGTCCCCATGAGGGGAAATTACAGCCTTCCAGCATTACACAGTCTTGTTAGAAATATGGCTAGTCATACCTTAAGCAGAAAAGTCTGCTAACTGTTTCCCCCAACTGAAGTTACTTCATCTCAACAGTCCTATGTGGAAACAGCAATCGATTTTAGTTACTGTCTGCTAAAATCATCTTCCTCTCACAAACAGAAATCTTCATTTTTTTCTGTTTCAGAGTAAATAGTACATACCAGCACTATTTTAAAATAAACTCTTGATAGTAGAATAAAAAACTACAACTAAACACCACATACTCTTAACCATCTCCGTGGAGATGTTGCCTGTGCAACGGCAAAGAGAAGGACTGGGGTGGGCGGAGCCTAGGAGGGACTATATGGCCAGCTTTGCTGGGACTCTTTGCCATTTCCTGTTGGGGAAGAGATATTCCCACAAGTAAGGATGACACCATGGACCGGACACACCAATGTTGGAGAAATATATATATCTGCCTCTAACTGGATACAGCAAAGGAAATAAGATAAACAACACCCTACGGTCTGTTTAAGGAGTTTGTCTGCAGTCTGCAAAACAATGCATATTTTGCTAAAACAGTGGCAGTTTAAATGTTTTTAAAACATTTATTTTGTATAAAGATCTTTTGTAATGTAGTCATCAATTTCTGATGCATATATAAGAATTTACTTTTTAGGACCCTGCAACTCCATGTGTTTAACCCCCACAAATGGGTTAAACAAGTAGTTAAACACTGCTTGGGAGCCACAAAGAACTGTGGGTGAGCTAATCATACAGTTGGGTAATGTGACTACAGCTGCTGATTGGGTCACCGCCCATTTCTGCTTTGGACCAGCAGCTCTCCAATGATACTTTAAATGGGCATAAAACCCACCAAAAATATTTCATGATTCAGCTAGAACATACAATGTTAAACAACTTTCCAACTTACTTCTATTATCAACGTTTCTTTGTTTTCTTGTTATCCTTTGTTGAAAAGCAGGAAGGTAATTTCAACCGCGCGCACGTGTCTGCAGCACTATGCAGCACTATATGATAGAAGTTTGGCAACAATGTTATACATTAGCAAGAGCACTAGATGACAGCACTATTTCCTGTCATGTAGTGCTCCAGACATGCGCCCGCTTGATATCTCTTTAACAAAAAATAACATGAGAATTAAGCAAATTTGATAATAGAAGTAAATTGGAAACATTTCTAAAATTATATTCTCTATCAGAATCATGAAAGGAATATTTTGGGTTTCAAGTCCCTTTAACTATGTGTTTAACCCAATGCGGATATCAAACTTAAAGAGTTGCAGGGTCACGAGTGCTAAAATCACA
Source organism: Bombina bombina (assembly GCF_027579735.1). Classification (NCBI taxonomy): domain Eukaryota; kingdom Metazoa; phylum Chordata; class Amphibia; order Anura; family Bombinatoridae; genus Bombina; species Bombina bombina. The sequence continues at coordinate 93,716,631 of NC_069499.1, forward strand.
TGCTCTAACAAATGAAAGCATGTAATTTTTCCACTATCCTGGTCCTTTAAATGTTTCTTTAAAAGTACATAAAGAGAAATCTGAAATGCACAACAATGCATATCAAATACCTTTAGAATCAAATTTGCAATTTCATCTGCAAAAATGCTTTGTTGAAAAGTTCTTGTTTTAGTGCACTTTCTTAAACAATTGAACTGCGACAGTAGCATTATACACGCAAATTTTCCACCTGTGCATGTCCTGTGTCCCAGTGGTGACATCATCATTTAGGGGATAATTTTATAAGCCTAGTCACGCCGGCGAAACTGCACTATTTTACGATGAACAGAAGGGAGGAGCGAGGGTATAATAGCACAGTCCTGCAGCTTGTGGTGGGACCCGCGCTATTAGAAACGAGAAAACCTTTAACGACCGACTACGTACATGGTACGTTGCAATCATTAAGGGGTTAAAAATTAAATCCTGCAGCCAATAGAAATCTGCGTACGGCATCTTACAATCGCTTCTATTTTCGTATGCATGTGTTTTTCTATTAGGATATTAAGCATTTTGAATGTTTTGAGAAAAGCTCGCCACCTTCTAACTGGCGAGAAAAAACTGCAGTGCGAAAATCTTTACAGATTTTCGCACAGATTTGAGAGACAATTTCATATACGACCCTGGAACTTCAGCACAATTTTAGCAAAAACAACAATTACGCTTTATATTTTGTACTTATAAGTACTAATTTCTATGTTTTGTTTTTTTTGCATATCCAGTGTACAATAAATTACAATTCACGCAGTGCATATTTAATACGATGTATTCCTGTGTAATTTACATACAAATTTTTAATTTTTGGTAAAAACACAATTTTTGGTGAAGATATTTGTTACGATTTTTGATGTATGTGAAAGGTTCAATTATTCTTTTGTATGATTTTTAAATTACAAATTTTATTGTGCACTTTTGTGATGTATGGATCTCCTTCCCATATGAAAATGCACTATGTGCCCCCTGAGTGAAACACCCTGTTTAGTCAAACACCCTGTTTTCAGGGTAAAAGTGGGTTTATTGAATTCCACCAGGGAAATAGAAGGGCTAGCGAGTATTCGTATAGAATCTCACCAGCCCAGAGAGCTTTAGAGAATCGGCCGCATACACAACTAATGGATTCACATGCACACACCCTATTATCATAATACAGCCGTTTGCTTTCATGAGAAAAAAATATGACTAAAGCAACAATACTACGAATAAGTATTTTGCAACCACAATTATATTGCAAACATATATCTAATTTGAAATGCAGCGCTTGTTTTACGTATTTTTCCTATATAAGAGAATCCGCAGTTACTGAACACTGCACACATAGTATATATAGCTATTTGTATCTGTTTATCCATGTTCAACAAACATATTTTTTATATATTTTTTGCATCCATATTGCTTTGTTGTCTATTTATACTTTTGCACGCAGGCCGAGGCATTTAGCTTTTACTTGGCTTAATTACACTAGAGTACAAATCAGATCATTTCTATTTCAGGAGTTTTGCATAAATGTGGGCAATCACATTTCCTCTCAAAATCAATAATGATTATGTGAGCGCTGCTGCCAAAATGCAAGACTCCTACTTCTGATTTAAAATGGTCAATGTGAAACTTTAAAAATTACTTATACAAAACAATAAATACAAATATAAATTACTTGCACATTTCCACATTCACTTAAAATAGGGAATGGCTTTATAATTCTCTTGGTTCTGAGCTTTTTATTAATCAGCATGGTAAACACAATGTAATTACAAGAGTGTTTTTGCTGGGATTGGTATATTATAGTGCTGTTACCGTACCTTATTTGAATATTATATCATGCTGATTCGAGTGCAGAGTATTATACATATGACTTGCAAGGCTATGTGGTTCTACTTAATGATATAATATTCAAATAAGGTACAGTGATATTATCGGAAACGGAGTAACAGCACTATAATATACCAATCCCAACAATGCTGAGCAACCGGGGTTAAAATTAGCAATCACTAGCACCGGAGGGGCTAAGATCCACTATACCTTTAGCATGACACCAAACTGAACTAACAGGTTGTATCAGAATAAGGAGAAACTTATACCACTTTACTCAAGCACTATTAATTATCTATGCTAGACTAATTTAAGCACATATATTTATACATTCAACTCGCATGATTATGTGGTTTTACTTAACGGTATAATATTCGAAGAGGTTGGCGATATCAATGGCAATATAGTAACTGCACTTGAACATATCGGGCTTAGCAATGCTGAATAATCAGGGCAAAAATTAGCAATCACCAGCACCTGAGTGGCTAAAACCATAATACTTGTAGCATAACACTAAATTAACAGTTTCTATACAAGTTCACCCAGAGGCGAGTGACATAAGATATTATAAATTTACATTTAATCATACGCCAAATATGCAAACAAGTGTGATCTTTTTATGTAACCAAGTGAAGCAAATGGTAGTTATTACACAATATCTTCTAGTGTGAACAATTTACATTTACTAGTAACAACTTTTTGCTACGCTGTGGCTTAGAACACTGAAACCATCAGCTTATGTTACAGACTCAATATATTTAAATACTTTAACTAACGATAACGGCATTTTATTGAGCCCAATCTCACGGCAGTAGACAGAGTGCCTAAGTGCTTATTACCATTCTTCTGTATATCGCCACAAATACTAGCATAGTTGAAGCATGTCATTTGCTGTACATGGGTGATATATGTTATGATTAACCACTAGTGTTGACGATCACTTGCCCAATTTCTTTATATATAACACAACGTGCCAAAATTTAAAATTAGGCATTATTAGTCAACCCCAGTCTCCAGCAATTTCTGAATCCCACTACCTGTGTATTATTATGTTGTGGGTTATCCCCAAACCCAAGCACCCAGTAACCACACCTACCAGCTTAGACAACTAGTGCAGGTAACTATAAATACTCATTAGAACCAATTACTCATTAGAACCAATAGTTTTGCATCGTCCAGCAATATTATTATAGTCATTGCATAAAACATTATGGTTTAATTAGCAATTATAGTTTAAAACTCTGTTATGACCAATTATTGATACAATGTTTCTCATTCTCTCACAAGGGCTTGATATTAGCCTATTGCAAACAGTACTAGTGTATCACTAACTTAAGATCATCTATTGATTAAAGGGTATTTACCTAAGATACTAATGGTGTACTGATATTATCCATTCTCAGTACCATCAGTGTTATACACAGTAATAAACATATTGGATTACACACAAACGTATACTTTGATTACCCTGCAATTAAAGCAACATTTACACTACGTTAGGTACCTAAGAGTGTTTTTAATTCTTTTTCCCTAATTTTACTGTACCCCAATAAAAGTTACGTTTTACTTAGATTTTTGCTTTTCCAATTTTTTGTCATCTTCCATGTGAAGTTCAAATAATACAAGTATATTGCAAAGTTGTCTTACTGCACACAATTCAAGATTTTATATTAAAATATCAAAGTGTTTACTGTGCCCTTTAACTACACCATCTTGTGCTATAAGACACATGCCAGATAGACCCTATAACTGCTTCCTACTTTCTCCTTATTTGAGTAGATTTAGTACAATGTGGCAGAGTTTTAAAAACCTTTTTCAAAATCTAGAAGGCAGCGTTCCAATTAATAGGCCTTTATTTTTCAGATTGCATAATGTCTGTTAAGTGATTTAGCGCTAGTTTTCCAGAAAAACAGATTATTTAACGCCTTCATTGCCCTGAACACATGCTCTAATTTAACCACTAGAAAGCTTGAAGCTATGGTTAAACCAACGACCGGCCTAAACACACTTTTATTAAGTGTTTTGTTTTATTGTGAATCCCTGGGCTGGCATCACATCTCCTCTATAATTACATTTAAACAGCTAGAATAAAAACACATGTTAGAACCATGTGAAACACAAATCCACAATTTAAAATCATAACTGCATGTGTACCTGGGGGCATCTACAGCTCTTGTTAACTTCCATGAAATAAAACAGTCCTGCAGTTTCGCTGCTCACATTAAAAGGGTGGTTGCATTGTGTCAGCCACAAAAATCTGTGCCAAAATACACTACAAATGTTCTCAAGCTTACTGTTGAAGAACTCTAATCTAGACAATGAGTAGGGGTCCCAGTGTATTAGAAGCAGAACCAAAGGGAAGGGGTTAAATATGCAAGTAGCCCTGCTGCCTTTCTTCTAAACCCCTGCGCCTTATTTTCCCCTTATCTGCAAGCAGTCAAGAGGAGATGAGGAGACCCCCCAATAGTTGAAAAAGGAACCTGACAGGACTCTCTGCTCATTCAGTTGTCAATAGAAAGCAGGGCATTCTCCTTTCTGTCCCTTGTCATGCTACTGGAGTCCTATACAGCCACTACCATCTATCTTCTACAAGAGTGAACTACGAACCAATACGTTTAGAATAATAAACGATAAGTTTAGAATAATACTGTCCAGATGGGTCCTGTATTATGATGGCATTTCATATTTTTTCACAAGTAAAATACATATATGAATAATTCCAAACTGTCTCATCAGATCATATCATGGGTTAGAAGGAATTCCATAAGTTCCTCCTGCAGCTTCCCCTATATGGGCAAATGTCCTGGTCTCCAAGGACTGCACTGGTTCCACCCACAGCACTTTCAAACTATGCACCATGCCCAAGACCAGGCCCCGACTGACCATAGGGCATACCGGGCAAATGCCCGGTGGGCCGCTGGCTACTTAGACACGCCCACCATTACCGCTTCACTGTGGTTCTTAATTTACTCCAAATTTTTATTTATTGGGACATAATCGGTGCAGCTGTTGGGCTGCCGGTTCCCTTAGCCCCGCCCACACTGAAAAACTGTAGGCCAGTAGCTCTGTGCATCTTTGTCAAAGAAACATTTGCGCCAACTGTCAGTCAGTAATATTGTACATCCACACCGGCACTAAAAAGCACCGCTGTGTACTTCAGCTTGACCCACACATCATGTGGGGGTCAAGCTGAAGCAGTGTGCGGCACAGTGCCTGTGTGGCTGTACAATACTACACACACGTGCACTCATGTGGGAGTTGGACTGCACTGCTTCCCAACTGTCATGATTTGTGCGAATTTCATGATTTGTCCCGGAGAGACAGCATTCAGTTCCGCATTGCCCCTGGGCCACTCGGTGCTGCACAAAAGTAAGTAGTGATATAAACAAGACTTTTTATTGGGTTCTATATGTCACGTGACATATAGAAGTAATCCAATAACATTACCTGCTGCAGCATGTGGCTCAAGTTAGTACTTTGGCACATGATTGCAGGCTCCACAAGTGCTGTGTGTGCTGCTTAGCATAGTAACTGTCTGCCTGCCGACTCCATGAGGCTTTCTTTATAAATAAAGATCAGGAAGCCAGAGCTTATAATTGTGTCAGGTGAGGGGACCGACCTCAGCTGACAGGCAAGAGTCACTTGCTCACTGTGCTGGAAGCCGGTCACTGACATCTTACCGGTAAGCCTTACTTGTTCCCCAGTACTAAAGTACATGTGAAGGTCTGGGCAGGGTTTAACTGAGGATTCGCTTAGGATTTATTTGTATAATGGAGGTCTGGGTGATATTATATATTGTAAATGCAGTGGTGGCAGTAAGGGTTAATTACAATATACCAGAAAAAAGTTTGCTTGGCCTTTAAGATTTTGCAGAGAGCCGCTGGAGCAGAGAGGGCACATTTGAGGAGGTCAGTCCTGTACACCCTGTAGTCAAGAGCTCCCTAATCTAAATGAAAACAAAACAACATGTCCAGAGTCAATGCACATAGTAAATTTAAAGCTGCTCTTAGTGGTAAAACTTTGATCACTGAAGCAGGTCAGGCACAAATCTCCAGTCAACATCTGACAAGGGTTAAATTATTTACACTGGCATCCAGCTCACAGAAATGACTGCTTCTGGAAAGAAAACTGTGGCTACTGTAACACCATGGTCCTAGTGCCCTTTCCTGATGTATTTCTGTAAATGTGTGTATAAGAGTTTAAATGTGTGTGTGTGTGTGTGCGTGTGCGTGTGTGTGTGTGTGTGTAAATGTGTGTATGAGAGTGTAAATGTGTGTGTATGTGTGTGTAAATGTGTGTATGTGTGTGTAAATGTGTGTGTGTATGTAAATGTGTATGTGTGTGTAAATGTGTATGTGTGTGTAAATGTGTGTGTGTGTGTATGTAAATGTGTGTGTGTAAATGTGTATGTGTGTGTAAATGTGTGTGTGTAAATGTGTGTGTGTATGTATGTAAATGTGTGTGTGTATGTAAATGTGTGTGTGTACGTAAATGTGTATGTGTGTGTGTAAATGTGTATGTGTGCGTAAATGTGTATGTGTGTGTAAATGTGTATGTGTGTGTGTAAATGTGTGTGTGTATGTAAATGTGTATGTGTATGTAAATGTGTATGTGTGTGTAAATGTGTATGTGTGTGTGTAAATGTGTGTGTGTATGTAAATGTGTATGTGTGTGTGTAAATGTGTAAGTGTGCGTAAATGTGTATGTGTGTGTAAATGTGTGTGTGTATGCAAATGTGTGTGTGTATGCAAATGTGTATGTGTATGTAAATGTGTATGTGTGTGTGTAAATGTGTGTGTGTGTAAGTAAACGTGTATGTGTGTGTAAATGTGTGTGTGTATGTAAATGTGTGTGTGTATGTAAATCTGTATGTGTGTGTAAATGTGTGTGAGTATGTAAATGTGTATGTGTGTGTAAATGTGTATGTGTGTGTAAATGTGTATGTGTGTGAAATGTGTGTGTATGTAAATGTGTATGTGTGTGTAAATGTGTATGTGTATGTAAATGTGTATTTGTGTGTAAATGTGTGTGTTTGTGTGTGTAAATGTGTGTGCGTGTGTAAGTGTGTGTGTGTGTAAATTTGTGTGTATGTAAATGTGTATGTGTGTGTGTGTGTAAAAGTGTATGTGTATGTGTGTGTAAATGTGTTGTGTGTGTGTAAATGTGTGTGTGTGTACTCTAATAGGATATATAATATAGTACCCATGGGGGGGGGGGGGTCCCTCTTTGAACATTTCAAATGTTGGGAGGTATCAGCCAGATTCCCCGGGACAGACAGGAGATGACGACCGAAAAATCTTCAAGTTTGTAAGTGCAAGGGTGGGTGGGTAACGATGTCTGTCATACATTCTTGCAGGGAAACAGTTAACTGTATGTCATTTATATCTGTTGCTGTCAGGTTACAGGTATTGATCATCACCCAGCAAGTGAGCTTGCATTTTGTTTAAAAATGTATTGCCTGAGCCAGTATGTAATAATCTCGTATGGGCCTAATCTGATTATAACTAATTATAATAATGATAACTATTACCTTTCTATTTCTGAATTATTTATCATGAATCACTGTCACATACTGATATTCTGATCATTTATCAGAATATCAGTATGTGACAGTGACTCATATTAAATAATTCCGAAATAGATAGGTAATTGTTATCATTATTATCATTTATTTCTATAGATGAAAATACAAGGTACAAAAAAAAGCTGATGCCTACTACTATTACAATGGAATTTAGCTGGTTTTATCTTACTTTGATAAATACCCCTCTTAAATATCATAGCAATTATGAAAAACACAATGCTGCATAGACCTAATTAAATAATATGTATTGATTCCAAAATTTCAGGCAAATTACTATATCCTGTTGCTGTTTTTTCTATTCATATATATATGTGTATATACATACAATGTCATATAAAGACCCATTACATATAATGATTGGAGTAATTATACTGTGTGTGTATATACATACAATGTCATATAAAGACCCATTACATATAATGATTGGAGTAATTATACAGTGTGTGTATATACATACAATGTCATATAAAGACCCATTACATATAATTATTGGGGTAATTATACTGTGTGTGTATATACATACAATGTCATATAAAGACCCATTACATATAATGATTGGAGTAATTATACTGTGTGTGTATATAATAATAAATCATTGAAATGGGTATATATTTGTTTTTTGTTAAGTTGCCTAATAATTATGCACAGTAATAGTCACCTGCACACACAGATATCCCCCTAAAATAGCTATAACTAAAAACAAACTAAAAACTACTTCCAAAACTATTCAGCTTTGATATTAATGAGTTTTTTGGGTTCATTGAGAACATGGTTGTTGTTCAATAATAAAATTAATCCTCAAAAATACAACTTGCCTAATAATTCTGCACTCCCTGTATACTGTGTGTGTATATACATACAATGTCATATAAAGACCCATTACATATAATGATTGGAGTAATTATACTGTGTGTGTATATACATACAATGTCATATAAAGACCCATTACATATGATTGGAGTAATTATACTGTGTGTGTATATACATACAATGTCATATAAAGACCCATTACATATAATGATTGGAGTAATTATACTGTGTGTGTATATACATACAATGTCATATAAAGACCCATTACATATAATGATTGGAGTAATTATACTGTGTGTGTATATACATACAATGTCATATAAAGACCCATTACATTTAATGATTGGAGTAATTATACTGTGTGTGTATATACATACAATGTCATATAAAGACCAATTACATATGATTGGAGTAATTATACTGTGTGTGTATATACATACAATGTCCTATAAAGACCCATTACATTTAATGATTGGAGTAATTATACTGTGTGTGTATATACATACAATGTCATATAAAGACCCATTACATATGATTGGAGTAATTATACTGTGTGTGTATATACATACAATGTCATATAATGATTGGAGTAATTATACTGTGTGTGTATATACATACAATGTCATATAAAGACCCATTACATATAATGATTTGAGTAATTATACTGTGTGTGTATATACATACAATGTCATATAAAGACCCATTACATATAATGATTTGAGTAATTATACTGTGTGTGTATATACATACAATGTCATATAAAGACTCATTACATATAATGATTGGAGTAATTATACTGTGTGTGTATATACATACAATGTCATATAAAGACCCATTACATATAATGATTGGAGTAATTATACTGTGTGTGTATATACATACAATGTCATATAAAGACCCATTACATATAATGATTGGAGTAATTATACTGTGTGTGTATATACATACAATGTCATATAATGATTGGAGTAATTATACTGTGTGTGTATATACATACAATGTCATATAATGATTGGAGTAATTATACTGTGTGTGTATATACATACAATGTCATATAAAGGCCCATTACATATAATGATTGGAGTAATTATACTGTGTGTGTATATACATACAATGTCATATAAAGACCCATTACATATAATGATTGGAGTAATTATACTGTGTGTGTATATACATACAATGTCATATAAAGACCCATTACATATAATGATTGGGGTAATTATACTGTGTGTGTATATACGTACAATGTCATATAAAGACCCATTACATATAATGATTGGAGTAATTATACTGTGTGTGTATATACATAAAATGTCATATAATGATTGGAGTAATTATACTGTGTGTGTATATACATACAATGTCATATAAAGACCCATTACATATAATGATTGGAGTAATTATACTGTGTGTGTATATACGTACAATGTCATATAAAGACCCATTACATATAATGATTGGAGTAATTATACTGTGTGTGTATATACATACAATGTCATATAAAGACCCATTACATATAATGATTGGAGTAATTATACTGTGTGTGTATATACATACAATGTCATATAAAGACCCATTACATATAATGATTGGAGTAATTATACTGTGTGTGTATATACATACAATGTCATATAAAGACCCATTACATATAATGATTGGAGTAATTATACTGTGTGTGTATATACATACAATGTCATATAAAGACCCATTACATATAATGATTGGAGTAATTATACTGTGTGTGTATATACGTACAATGTCATATAAAGACCCATTACATATAATGATTGGAGTAATTATACTGTGTGTGTATATACATACAATGTCATATATATGTTTGGTATGCAGTTAAATCGTTAGCGGAGGGGGAGGGGTGGGCCTCTTTGTCCTAAAATGCCCGGGCCTCTTTTTGGTCCCAGTCCAGCCCTGTCCAAGACATCCTAGGCCCACCAAAAACACACTTGGACCACTCACCTCCTGCCCCAGTTACACCCACCCTTCTCTGGAACATGTTGGTGGGTATGCCTTAAAGGGATATAAAAAAACAAATATTTTCTTTTGTGATTCAGACAGAGCATACAATTTTAAAAAATAAAGTTTCCAATTTACTTCTATTATCAAATTTTCTTCGTTTTATGCTATTTTTTGTTGTTGAAGAGGTAACTAGTTAGGTGTCTGGAGCCCTACATGGCAGTAAACAGTTCTGCCATCTAATGTTCTGGCTAATGGGTGACATTCTTGCAAAACTGCTGCCATATAGTGCTCCAAGAACGTGCACGCTCCTGAGCTTACATTCCTGCTTTTCAACAATAAATACCAAGAAAACTAAGAAAATGTGATAATAAAATTAGATTAGAAATTTGCTTAAAATTGCAAGCTCTATGTGAATCATGGAAGAAAAATGTGGGGTTTCATTTTACTTTAAGGCTATGATGCATCAATGTCCATTAAAATCAAAAACAGTTCAACTGGCTTCTATGCAGGAGCTGTGTGCACAAGAAACCTAGAACATTTAAATGGACACTGAAACCAATTTTTTATTTCATGATTCAGATAGACCATGCAATTTTAAGCAACTTTCTAATTTACTCCTATTATCAAATGTCTTCATTCTCTTGGTATCTTTATTTGAAATGCAAGAATGTAAGTTTAAATGCCGGCCCATTTTTGGTGAACAACCTGGGTTGTCCTTGCTGATTGGTGGATAAATTCATCCACCAATAAAAAAAGCGCTGTCCAGGGTACTGAACCAAGAAAAAAGTTTATATGCCTTCTTAGCAAGAGAACGAAGAAAAATTGATAATAGGAGTAAATTAGAAAGTTCCTTAAAATTGCATGCTCTATCTGAATCGCAAAATTTTTGTTGAGTATCCCTTTAATAACTTTCCTCAGAAACATTTTTCCCAAACTAAAGTGGATTCCACAAATGCTTCCATTCAAATGTAAAATGCACTACTGTATATTTCTGATTTGAATGTGGACATATTTTCTATTTTGCATTTAAAAGAACAAGATTGAAACATTAACCACGTACATTACATTCATGTCATACAAACAGAAAGTGTTAATAAAATATTTATCTATTGAGTTCAGATAGAGCATGGAGTTTCAAGAGACTTTACAATTCACTCCTATTATCAAATTGTGTCTTTTTATATGAGGCACAAGCTACTACTGAGCATGTGCAAGAGTTCACAATGTATATGTATCAGTCTGTGATTGGCTAATAACTGTCACATGATACAGGGGGCTGGCAAATTGAAGTAATTTCTGAAAATTGTTATAAAAACAATTTACTGCTCAATTGTCTTTTTAATATGTACTTGTTGATTATCTTATTCTATTTATTTAATTGTATTTTTTTTATTCTTTTTTATTGAGGAAACATGGAAGTACAATGGAAGATCAAGAACAATATACAAAGAAGTTGTCATTGCTGTTCACAATAGGTACCAGCATAACAAGGATTTACATATTGCAGAGGCTAATGATACATACAAAAGAGTTGTTATAGAAAGTTACAAATAGTGAACACTTTAAGTATTTATTTCAGTATGTACATAAAATGAAGAGCAAACAAAATATCTCAATTAAGATTCAAATGGGGATATCATATTTGTTGTAAAAAAGAGGATTATAGAGTTACAAAGCAGAACTTGTTTTTGCAACTAAAATAAACAAATAAACACTAACGTTTGAAGAGTAAACCTCCCCTTTTTGCCTACATCCCGCAACTAACAGAAAATTAATAAGTCAGAGTGTAGCTATAATAAATGTTAAGTGCATATAAATTTAGAAAAATAAAATGCAATCAATTGGCACAGTGTCTGACTAAAGATAGGAGTCTAGAAGGTATAGATAGCCTTGGTGCTGCCCCTTAAAATACTGATCAAATATAAGGGAGGGGGAGAGAGTTGGGAAATAGAGGAGATCTTAGTACTCAAACTCCTATTGTGATAACCTACTGTGTTGAAACAGTTAGTATTAAGTGTCTGATTTGGGTATTAAAACATATAAATTGTATTGGTATTTATTAAAAGTGATAAATATCACCCCTATCGACACCAAACATAGTGCATATAAATGTCTGCTGGCGCAAGCAAGCACCAATGTCTTATATGTCACTAAACTTCTAATACATTCGCCTTTTCAGTGAATAAGCTTTAGAGATGCAATAAAAGAGATGATTATAAGCAAACTGATACTCTGCTGAATTCCCATTTTAAGCGCTATTCAAATGCTGAAATTGTACAGGAGTAGTGCAGGAGTAACACATGCAATAGAATCAAAGGAGCAAAGTAACATAAATATGTATTCAAGATTATGTCAGAAAAGGCTAGCACTGCATGAGCATTAAAAAGTTATAAGTGCTCAAATATATGAGGTCTTAGGTGTTAAAAAAAAGTGCTAACATAGAGATACATACATACACATGTCTAAAAATGTATATGTAAATATATATATATATATATATATATATATATATATACACACACACAAATGCAAAATTTGGTTTAGCACACCTTACAAAAAGTTTATATACACATCTTTGGGAGTGCTGCCATATATATGTGTGTGTGAGTGCACATATGTATTTATGTATTTATATGTGTTTGTATGTATTTACAGACATATATACACATATAAACACATAAATACATATGTAGACGTATGTAGACATATATATATATATATATATATATATATATATAAATCAATGTAAATATTTGCATAGGAAATTAGTACATCTAGGCAAGTATCCCCGCTTGCTTTCCCCCAGAAATTCTTAATATACAATGTTTCCAATGCACAAGAGAATTGTGGGTAAGATATGCAAATTCTCAGTTTTTTTGCTTAAAAAATATTGTTTTAACACAGCGATCCTTTTAAACAGGAATATGACAGCAAACCAGAAATCACTCACTAGACAGCCTGTTTCGTTCTTTTTGGAACTCATCAGTAGGAGATAGATTTCTGGTTGCTGCATTGGAAAAGCTATTTTCATGGTTAAACCAAAATTCATTAAAATTATGGGGGGAGATAAAAAACTGAAATTAAAATCCTCCATGTCTCAAAATTAGACAGAGCAGGAGACAGAGCAGGAGCGAGCTGCACTTAATGTTATGGCGCGGTCGGGCAGGGCTGTGACTATACAGCTGGCCCAATGCGCTGTGTAAAAAAAACAGACCCGCTCAGCAGAGAGCAGAGAGCGGGTCTGTAAAACGGGCATATTTTATAAAAATTCAAATGGAAAAAAAGGTTTTATAACGATAGCACTAAAATAATGTTATATAATTCTGCACTATGTGCAGAATTATATAACATTATTTTTTAGGTTTACTGTCCCTTCAAATAACTTCTCGGGCGTGAACACATTGTTATCTATATGGCCCACATGAACTAGCAGTCTCCTGGTGTAAAAAGCTAATAAAAAAGCATGTGATAGGAGGCTGGCTATAGTGGCATAGAAACAGGCAGAAATTTAAAAGTTTAAATGTTATAAAGTATATTAATATATCAATGTTGGTTGTGCAAAGCTGGGGAATGGGTAGTAAGGGCAATATCTATCTTTTTCAGCAATAACAATTTAAGTGTAAACTGTCCCTTTACTGTAAATGTGAATGTTGTGCTGTTTATCGATTGGGTATCAATGCCTGGCTGTACTTGAATTAAGCATTAGCAGTATTCAATATGGTGGATTTGGAACCTCTGCTAAAAGGATAGCAGGGACTTCTAGCAGTACAGAGATGCTGAAGATAGAGATAATGTCAAGATACAGTACAGATAAATTATTGACTAACTGGCTTTGTTCAGCAGATATGTGTTAGCAATGTGTATCAACTTGTTACCACAATGTCACCGTTACATTGAGCAAATCAGAAAAAGTTTATCTTTGCAAATGTTCAGTTCATATTTCAGCTTAAAATGATGTTAAAAAAATCAGCAAAGCAAGTATATTTAAATTATGTTTCAAATTAAATCTTTATCAAAAAAATTGTTATAATTTGATTTGTTTGCACTTTGATCTCTTCTAAAAGGTGATTTAAAGGCACAGTCTACTCCAGAATTTGTATTGTTTAAAAAGATAGATAATCCCTTTATTACCCATTCACCAGCTTTGCATAACCAACACTGTTATATTTATACAACTTTTACCTCTGTGATTACCTTGTATCTAAGCCTCTACAGACAGACTGCCCCCTTATTTCAGTTCTTTTGACAGACTTGCATTTTAGCCAATCAGTGCTGACTCATAAGTAACTTCACAGGAATGAGCACAATGTTGTCTATATGGCACACATGAACTAGCGCTGTCTAGCTGTAGAAAAAACTTTAAAAATGCACCAAGATAAGAGGCTGCCTTCAAGGGCTTATAAATCAATCAGCATATGAGCCCACCTAGGTTTAGCTTTCAACTAGGGCTGGGCGATATGGGCAAAAAATAAAATCGCGATTTTTTTTTAAAAAAAATCGCAATCGCGATTTTCTTATAAATGACTATAACACCTTAATTTTTAAATAAAAAAAAATATTTAGAGGGGGGCGTGTCCTAACAGCGATCGTAGCCGGTCGCATTCTCCAGGAGCTCTGATCGAGTAGCTTATATTCCGTCGAATATAGGCAACATAATACAGCCAAAACTCGGAAATATTGCTATAACATTTATTAGCTCCTCAGAGAGCTTATCACCGTTTTCGGCACTGTAACTTTGACATCAGACCTCCGGATCGGACATCAAGGGCCTGGAGCGGCGGCTCACTACAGGCGGCGCTTCCCCCTTGGTAAAACTGAGGTATCAGCTCTTAACTGAGGATTAAACATTTTTTAGTCTGATTAGAAGGGGCACCGGGTCTGTGACAGTGAAACTACAGACATTACCACTATATACCACTTCATACGGAGATAACCGCAATGGCGCACATGGCGGGAGAGGCCATTTCACAGCCATTTGATGCGAAATGGGAGAGAATTGAGAAGCTGTTTGCCAGGATGATTGAAACAGCGCCTTTTGACCGCTTAATGCAAATCCTACATAATAGGGAGACTTCTGATACAATACTAAAGGAGCCCACAATCACAAGATACCCTGATGGTACAGAGCTACCGTTGGGCCCTCCACGGCCCGAGCAGCAACATGCACTCACACAACCACAAAAGACCTCTACAGCAATTCACAGCATGCTCGCTACTAAGCACTTACTACAAGCACACCCGGTTCTAGTAAAGCAACAACAGAAAAACAACTTTAAGCACCGAGTGGAACAGGATGCACGAAAAAACGGCAGTTTTGATCCTCTCCTATTGAATATGTGCCTTCCAAAACATACCGGGACTAAAGACCAGAGAGAGTTCCAGAAACCACCGGAGCAAGATATAGCAGGAACATTTCGGAAAGACACTTATAATCAGCCTCCTTTGTTTACTGAATCTGTGTGGAGTCACATTGAGCTACCGCTTCATCTCCCACTATGGCCTTCAGGCAAAAGGCAACAAAATATATTAAAAAGTACTAAACCTAGTACCCGAGAGGGTGAAAATGCTCTTCACATAGACAAAGGGTAACACTTGGATCTGATGACCGCATACTGCTTATGAGTACCCTGCCTTACTTTCCTCGTAACAGGACTGACCCGAGTTCTCTTTTCACTTAAAAGACTAATTATGCAGGGCAGCGGACTGGAATGCGTGTACTCGCCATTTTCTGTTAATAATATTATCTAGTTTTGGGGGGGGCTGTTTTTCATTGTGATACTTTTGGATGTAGCCAGATGCTCCCGTTGGGGCTCTGTGCCTCCTTTACATACTTCAAGGAATTGAGGTCTGCTTTAGAATGTTGAATAATTGCATGACATCAGGTATGGTAACCAGCTTTATCCAGATAGATCTCAACCCTCAGTTCATATATGCATATCTCTACCTTTTCTTACTGTTCTATCTCACGTTATTATATTGAAGGGAAGTTATTTATAGGATGTTACATAACTGTATACATGGCCGTCAGAAACTTTACATTTTAGAGAGCGCATGTAAAAGATTATTACTTGTCCCAATACTATAGAGAATTGCTGAGAGAGGTACTCCTTGTAACGGCGGAATTAAAGATTAATTATACAGACCGCTGCTTAGTCTTAACAGAGACAACTACACTTAAATATCATATATCCCCCAGCTGTTGATGTCTTGTGGGCAGATTGCCATACTATAACCAATATCATTTAGAAGAGCCCCAAGATGAAACATAAAATAAAAAATTATGGTGCTCTTTTCCTCTCCCCATGCCTCATAACACTGACCCCAGAATACCCGACCATTAGCCATTTTATTACCTTAGTACTTTTCCCTTTGCCTTCTCCCTATCAAATTAATTTAACATTTTTATACAAACCCAATTAGATACACAAGTGATTTATTAGAGATCTACACTACAAAAATTTGGGCTACATGCGGAAAACACTGATGTGCAGAGACTACTTTAAAGCGCTAAAGTTATGGGATAAGATGTATGTTCTGGAAAAGATAGCATGCTGTTTAATTATGGTGAAACACAATACTGTATTACTCTTGTTGGATGTTTTGCTCACCCACTGCATGAAGTGTATGTTTATTCTATTTTATATATGCCCAATACTATTCATATGTATCTGTTATGGACCCAAGAGTGGTCCGCATAGTTAGAAAACTGGGATCAACTAAGACACGCAACAAATCTAAAAGGTGTATCTAAATGTCTCAGTGAATGTACAAGAGTAAATTTCACACCTTTCTTTTCAGAACGGATTTATGTGATAAAGCACTATATTGTAACAGCTTTTATGAATGATGTTCACATTTAATCTATACTATGTATGTTAATTTTACCTAAATAAAGCTCTTTTGAAAATTAAAAAAAAATAAAAAAAAATAAAAAAAATATTTAGAACTAAAGAAACTTAATGTACATATTTCTCAATGTCCATACAAATACAAAACATGTGTGTGTGTATATATATATATATATATATATATATATATATATATCCACATTTAAAACAGTATTTTAAAGAACCGCATTTATTTCTTGGTTAGACGTTTCTGATCATTTTTAGAGAGACTATCAGAGAGTGAATTAATTAAAGATTGACTTATGGAAGGTTTAATATGGGTATTCCTCAACATTAGGCAAAAAACCAAAGGACATGTAGACACTGCGGGTCACACCTGGGGTGAAGTGTGATCGGTGCCTCACCCAGCAGTAGCCAAACCTCTTCCTGCCACGTCGAGCTGTGTCCCACCGGACCTCCAGCCGGTTAATACCTGTAACACATTAGTGAAACAGATTCACCGTGCCAGAAATACAAGGTCCGGGAGGGTCACAATCCATGAGGGCATCGGTAAGTCTCGCACTTTATGGGGACTGCAGCCCTACTATGCCGATCCTGGGGGCCAAAGCCTATCATACACGTTAACCGGCCACAAACGGCTGTCTGGGCATGGCCAAGGTATGGATCCCCTTTATTAGCCATCTATTCTACACTACAAAGGTTTAATAAGTACCGGATCGATAGCCATAATACAAATGCGTGTCCCCTAACACACGAGGAAACCCAACAGTGATCTTCCTTTACGGCTCCTCTGTAGATCCAGCGTTATTTGCACCACAGACGATTCCGCAACCCCCGGTTTCACCAATTCTTGATGCCCGGGTATCCCAGAGCCCCGCCACGTGTGGAGGGGGAGCAGCAGAGAACAAAATGCGTGAGAACGCAGGAAAAGTGGCGTTAGCTGGAGCTCAGTCACGCCTACCCTAGCGAGAACCCGCTTCAAAATAAGGAATATATTGTTAGCAATAATATGTAACAAAAACTATGACTGCTTATAAATAAAGAACACAAAACATTCAGGCTATATTATAGACCTAAATTATTATAGCTGCGATCATATATTCCAGATGCGCTCCCCTCAATGGCCCTGCACTGACTGTGGGAAAGTTGAATTTTTTTTTCAAAAAAACACAGACTCTCGCGGTTTTTAAATCGCAGGGGTTAATCGCGGTTTAAAACCTCATCCGCTGTATATCGCCCAGCCCTACTTTCAACAAAGAATACCAAGATAACAAAGCACATTTGATGATAAAAATAAATTGGAAAGTTGTTTACATTGGAAATGCCCTATCTGAATCATGAAAGTTTAATTTTGACTAGACTGTCCCTTTAATGTATTTTAAAAATGAATGAGTTAATTATATACATACAAATTCACCAACAATGCTGAAAATGAGGCAGGGAAATTAGTCTTATATAGTGTTAATCATTGTATAAATTTGTAATGATGTGTCTATTTGCCATTGGGTTACAGATGATTAAATTAGTGTACTGTGCAAAATGCTAAAAAAAAAAGGAACCCCCCCATCACTTTCCTATTGTAGCATCTGAAATGTAATCAATGAAATTTATTACAAACACTAACCATGAAATCCCGCAAGACTACAAAATGCTGATGTCCCAGAGAGGTGGTTTAACCCATGGTTACAAGGTATGCCTGTTCCTACACCTGTTAAAACTCACAAAGCGTAGCAAAAATATTTAAAAAATACCAAACGTAAAATGCTTGTACCAGAAATCATCCAATAAAGAATTTCACAAAATCTATTTAAAAGGTCTCTCATGTAGTGTGATTCCTGTAATTATTTTTAGTTTAGAGAAACAGGGATGTTTTAGCCCTAACATCAACAACACAACAAAGTGAGTCTAGAGATTGATGCCAGGTGATCAGTACTACTATGCTGATCACTTGATAGCTACAAGGACATGAAACACCATATTTCAGTTGTGGGTCCTCAATATATTTCTATAATGAGGGTTTAATAAAGGCCTCTAAAAAATCACAAGAACCCCCAATATAGAACTAATGATTTGAGGTTTTTGTCCTCAATATATTTCTATGATGAGGGGTTTATAAAGGCCTATTAAAAATCCCAAGAACCCCCAATATAAACCAAATGATTTTGGATTTTTGTCACTGTTATGACATTCTACTGGCAGAAGGACAGGCACAGGACCACTCATTTGGAAAAGCATGTATGGTGCATTCAAATAAAGGTTCTCTAGTTTGACTATGTATTGTGGGGGGCAACACAGGAGATGCCCCACAACCTATAGTTCTGTCAGATTATCACCATTGCCATCTGTGCATGTGACTGTTACTTCAGATGTTACCTGTCCTATTGTATTGCTTGTTTTGGGGTACTAGAGTGCCTTTTAAAGCCCAGAGCAGTGTAAGAGACAAGTAAACAGATGATTGCAATGTATATGGCAGTCATCTGCTACCTAAAGGGTAATAACCTCTTTCAGGTGCCAGGCATTGAGTGTATATTTTGTATGCTGTCTTTAGGGAATATGGAGCCGCTGCCCCCATACAGTAAATACATTAGGTAAGTGATACCCATTTTTCTGGCAATCACTTACTAATCACAGAGTTATGAGACCCCCATATAGATAACAAAGAATTACTTCTTTCCAAACTGGGGTCTCATGCCCCTCTGTGTTTTATGGGGAATAGGGACTCTAGGAGTGCCCCTCCCCTTCACTAAACAATACTCGGTATTCACTTGGGGCAGAGTGATAAACATTATCACTGTGATAACCTGAAAATAATAGAGGGAGTGTGACCCCCTCATTTAAAAAAAGAAACCCCCTCTTTCACATGGGGGTCTCATACGCCTCTAATTAAATCAGAGGGGGAGTTAGGGTGTCTATAATAACGCCCAACCCAATTTCCTGGATCAGCAGGGAGTTCCTGGTTGCCTGTAACATCACTACACCCAAATGAGGTGATGTCACAGGGTGTCCAATCTTCATCAGGTGGTTCAGAAGAAAACTGCAGTTTCCTTCCTACCTGCAGTGTGGGGGGATCTCCAGGATCCTGACCGAAAAGGGGACCCCCAAGGAGAAAGATTTATTGTTGTCCTCTGCTATCTGGGTTTTGTGCAGAGGACGACCCCTAAACATGGATTAAACACAATTGCAAGCAACTATGCAAAAATAAAATGCTTTAACACATTAGAGCAGGTATCGACAAACCCAGGAGCCTGAGAGTCACTGGCTCCTAGAATTTTACCCCTGTCTCCTAACTTTTTGGGTTATTCTCTATAGATCTATACCCCTAACTGGCTCCTAAAGTATGTCTGGCTACTAAATATTCTTACTGGCTAAAAATGTTTATACAGATTAGTCAACCCTTGCATTAGAGTATTTTTTGCACCATTATGTCCCTTTAAACTTTTTTTATTCAGCCGACCAGTTTGTTTTGTGCTATTATTGTGCTATGTCAGTGATATGGAAAAGTCAGGACACAGGATGACAAGTACATTTCTAGAATGTAAATTACTTTAATTGTTCCAACTTAAATAAAATCATGTGTAATATTATCTGCCTGCAGGAGCTGTGATTACTCTTAGATATACAGAGAATATGCTAACCGCTATCTGACATTGAAAAGAACGTAAATATTGGTATTGCATGAACACTAAAGAAATTATTTTTATCTGAAACCGCCTAAGTAAAGGTTTCATGGTTGTATAAGTGTAATGGGATCCATTCCAGGCACTGATTTGCATTTAGCTTCAGACAATTAAAAGAAAGTGATCCTATTCACATGGATGAATTGCCATAAACAAGCTTATTACACTGAACATGCAAAGAGTCATTTGTTCCATTAAAGGAACACTAAAGTCAAAATTAAACTTTCATGATTCAGATAACGCCCACAATTTTATACAACTTTCCATTTCTTTTCTATTATACAATTGTGTACAATCTTTTTAAACACACACTTTCTCCAGTACCAGTTCCTACTGAGCATGCGCAAGAATTCACAGTATATACGTATATGCATTTTGTGATTGGCTGATGCTTGTCACATGATGCGAGAGGGAAGGAAAATGGAACTAGCTTTACATTTTGTCAGAATTGTATTATGCATTTTGTTCATTATGCAATTCTACTGTATTTAATGGTCCTTCAATGGGACAGAAAAGTAATAGGGGCATATTTATCAAGCTCCTTACGGAGCTTGATGCCCCGCTGCTCCATAACCTGTCCACCTGCTCTGAGAAATCGTCAGAAATGAACCCGATCGAATACGATCGGGTTGATTGACACCCCCTGCTAGCGGCCTATTGGCTGCAAATCTGTAGGGGGTGGCATTGCACCAGCAGTTCACAAGAACTGTAGGTGCAATGATAAATTCCGACAGCGTATGTTGTCAGCATTTATTGATGTGCAGCGGACATGATCCGCTATATCGGATCATGTCCACTCGCACCATAATAAATAGGCCCCCATAGAATTTCCTTTTTGAAAAGCCAGAGTGTGAGGCAATGTTTACACAAATGCAAGACGTGCTTAAAGGGATATAACAATACAAAAAGAAAATGCTCTAATGTGTTAGAGCACTTTATTATTGAAACTGTTGCTTTTATATTGACTGTATTTTTAACAGTAATAACAAAAGAATAAAGGAAAATTGATAAAGGAAATAAACCACAAAAGCTTAAATTGTGACGTTCATGTCCCTTTGCTGTCCCTTTTTAACACCAGATATAGCAACAAACCAAACTGTGTAGCACATATTCTGCATTGCAATATTTAAATAAATAATTCTATGGGGAAAATGAAGGACAATAAAGTGGCTTTCTTAAAGTGGAAAAACTTGATTCACTTAAATATTTCCTTATAATTATTGAAGAGTGTTTATAAGAATGAATCTCAATTTCAGGATTTTTTATTACGTGTAAACTAGGGGAGTTCCGGTATCATTTTGTTCACTGCTTTTGTACAATGTGTCTAAAAATGTAAAATGGATTGCGGTTCCTATGCAACAGCAGATTTGAGTGTTTAACACTTCCCCTGCAAATCCAAACTGTAACAAACCCAGAGACAAGAAGCTAAAAACTGCTAAAGCCTTGAAGGGATTAACACAGTATAAATACACAACGTGAAGACAATATAACAAAAAATATCAGAAAAAAATTGTTATAAATTGACTAATATAAACAAACTCTTCCACTGCTCAAATGATATGATAAATTGCTACAGAGTTGTTGCTCTATATATAAATTCCCAGTAGTGAATGTTGTGTTTTGTGGGGGGGGGGGTTTGTTTCTTTTATCAACACTTGTGCTCTATAATATATATATATATATATATATATATATATATGCCAGATGCAAAGTTCATTGAAAATAGCCAAACGCCACCGGCAGCCGTCTGCTTCCTAATTGTCCAAATGTACATGGATACTAGTTCTAGAATTTGGAGTCATGCCGTACCTCTGTGGCACTCTGTCATTTTTTTTTCTCTTCGCAACCTTTGTATGAAATGCTTTTACTAACACTGCACAACCTGACTGGCTAGTTTACAAAGATAGCCGACTGACAAAATGAGGGAGGAGCCAGTGTCACCATGTGGTCACATGACAGAGTGCAGCCCAGAATATTATTATTGTTATTATCATTTACTTGTATAGCGCCGCAACATTCCGTAGTGCTGGGTAAAGAGACGAAGGGGTTCAATGACAAGGGTTTGTGATAAGATACAAAAACATAACAGACTACACATAACAGACTACAAAATAAAAAGGGCGCTGCTCCGAAGAGCTTACAGTCTACACAATATCAGATGTGCACTTCCCAGTCCACTCTGTGAGTGAAATTTATTTCCATGTTTTGCATAAGCTTTCTAACTAAGGAGTCTGTTTTTAGCCAGAGCTAAACTAACAGGTGCCGGTATTTATTAACAGCCATCATGAAAGGTTGAAATTAAGACACAAGTACTGGAGAACAATTGTGGAGGATTTTAGGCTTATAATCTCTTGGCCAATAGCTGTAACTAATCCTACACTTTATTTTTTTAGTGTTACAGTAGCTGTTTGTTCTTTTTGAATGTGAGTTTTAGCTACATACAGTATATACTTTTTATATATTTGTGGTTAATCACTAGTGGATTTTGTAAACAGTCTTCTCTGGGGAAAACTACCTCTGTTTGTATTGGGGGATTTGCTGCTTGTTTACTCTGAGTGCAAGCCATACATAAATTATATATGAGTGCGTGTGTATACATGTCTATGTGTATGTGTGTCTGTGTGGGTATATATATGTATGAGTATGTGTGCGTGTGTAAGTATGTGTGTCTGTGTGTGTGTGAGAGAGAGAGAGAGAGAGAGAGAGAGTGTGTGTATGTTTGTGTGTAAGAGAGAGAGAGTGTATGTGTGGGAGAGAGAGAGAGAGAGAGAGAGAGAGAGAGAGAGTGTGTGTGTGGGGGGGGGGTGTATGTGTGTACGAAAGAGAGAGAGAGAGAGAGAGAGAGAGAGAGTGTGCATGTGTGTCTGTATGTGTGTGAAAGATAGAGAAAGAGTGTGTGTGTGTGTGTGTGTGTGTGTGTGTGTGTGAGAGAGGGAAAGTGTGTGTAAAATAAATCTATAATAATAATATTGCCTATAATACAAATACTTCACAGTTTATTTTTCCTCAAATTACATTTGTTCAATAACATCATGATTGCATCAGAAATTATCTCGTAAGTCACTTTTTACTAGTTATAAAATGTTAAAAAAACAATGCAAGGCTGAGTTAAGAGGTACTCAGAATGTTTATATTTCTCAGTTACTCTTTATTCTGCACTATAAAAATATCACATAAATTATCCAATTCAAGAACAATCTATCAAGAGTGCTTCATATGATACCAGCCAAAGCAGTGGCCAATCACTATATTATAACATTTATTGAAGGGATATAATCAAACAAAAAAATCATTAGACCTTTAAAATAGCAAGCCATATATATATATATATTTATTTTTTAATTACTGAAAAAACTGCATGAATGCAAATTTTGCATCAATGTTTACATGTACCTTTTTTATTAATTTTTTTTTCTCTGTGAAAAGGGTTCAATTCATGCCTTTAGTAAGGCCTACTATGCTTTTAATTCTTAAACTGATTAACCCCCATAGCTTACAGTGATGGTAAACTTTAGCTAATCAAGTGCCATATATGTAATCTTTGCTGTTAAAAAAGTATATGTGTACCTTTTTTTTATTTTTTATAATCTGTGAAAAGGGTTAGATCCATGCCTATAGGAATGCTTCTATTACAATGTTATGCTGGCCCATTGGGATGAACTCTTTTTTTTTTAATGATAATTCCAATGAACATCCAATCAGTGTGTGTGTCATATGACACTCTTGAAGTCTAGCCCTTTGAAAGCCTTTAGGAAGCCTATGTAGAGAATGGGTGGGACTGCTCTCTATGTCACAGCCCAGCCAAAAGAGGAAATGAAGGGGGGGCGGAAGAACAGAAGATAACAAGTAGGATTATAAATCAAGTATTATAACATTTATATGCTTTTTTTTTTCAAAATATGCGTTTTTGCTTGTACGCTAATATATTTTTCATTGCATCATTCTTAACAAATTTACCATCACTTTAAGTAATGTTAAGGGTCCCAAACACATTGTACCTCTGGATTGTGATTGGAAGCTACCTGCATAAACCGCTGATAAATAATTCACCAATCAGGAACCGCAATGAGTCGAAACTACCATGTGAGATTTTAGCTATGTGTTTAACCTGTTTGTCAGAAAAGAATCATGTAGCAAGACACACTAATACAAAAATTACAAGATCTAACTAATCACAGTGTCTATTTCCTTTTAACAACAGATTCTTAGGGGCCGATTTATCAATGTCTGAAGCCATAAAACATTGCACAAGTCAGTTCTGGTGAACTGCTTGTGCAATCCCGCCTCCTGCAGATTTGCGGGGGTGTCAATCAACCCGATCGTACACAATCGGGCGGATTGCTGTCCGCCGCCTCAGGGGAGGCGTATGAGTTAAGGAGCAGTGGTCTTAAGACCGCTGCTTCTTAATTCCTGTTTCCGGCGAGCCTGAAGACTCACACGGAAACAGTTACATTAGGACCAATTTGGGCTGTGATAAATCGGCCCCTTAATCTCTAAAGTTAAAATGCAGTTTTTCATTTGTGCATAAACATATTTACATAGCAAAAATACCTGAGCAAATAAACGGCCCTGTCAATATCATTAAGTCCTTCATCGACCGTCAGTCTTTCTAATTCTTCAGGTGTCTGAAAAATAAAATAAATATTACATACAGATCTGTAAATTGATGGGTTTTATTTATGCTACTAAAATGTATTTTATTATATATATCTGATATTGTACAAGGGCTTTATTTTATATCAGAAAAAATATAGAAAATCCTCTGCTGCTCCATTAAAAATTAATTCTATAATTCACATTTAAAGGGACATGAAACACCTTTTTTTTTTTTTTTTTTTTTTTTTTTTTTATTTAATTATTATTATTTATTTATAAAGCGCCAACAGGTTCCACAGTGCTGTCCATGGGTAACAAAGATAAAAGGACAGTACAATATGAGATGCCAGACAAAATGTAACAAACAAATACAGGGGGAATTGGAAGCCCTGTTCCAGTGGGAACTTACAATCTAAATGGGTAGGAGGGTGAGAAACAGGAGGTGGGGACTGCAAAGGTGGGAATTATGTTAGTGTGGAGTTAGATGAGGGCAACTATTAAGCAAGTGGAATTCATTAGTTACTGATTTGGTGATAGGCTTCCCTGAACAAGAAGGTCTTTAGAGAGTGTTTAAAGGAAGAGAGGTTGGGGGGAAAGTCTGACAGCTCGAGGAAGTGCGTTCCAGAGGGTTGGTGCCGCACAAGAGAAGTCCTGTAGACTAGCATAAGAGGAGGTGATGGTAGAAGAGGCAAGGAGTAGATCGTTGTTGGATCTTAGGATACGGGCTGGAGTATATTTGTTGATGAGTGAGGACAGGTATGGAGGGGCTGCATTGGTAAGGGCTTTGTAGGTCAGAGTGAGAATTTTGAATTTAATTCTCCTGTGAATGGGGAGCCAGTGAAGGGACTCACAGAGGGGTGCAGCGGATACAGAGCGTTGGGAGAGGTGGATTAGCGTAGCAGAGGCATTTAGGATGGATTGAAGGGGGGAGAGGCGGGATAGAGGAAGGCCAGTTAGTAGGTTGTTACAGTAGTCAAGCCGGGAAATTACTAGGGAATGGATTAGCTGTTTAGTAGTTTCAGCACTCAGAAAAGGACAAATTTTGGAGACATTACATAGGTGGTTGCAACAGGATGAAGAGAGCGATTGGATGTGGGGTATGAAGGACAGATTGGAGTCAAGTGTAACTCCTAGGCAGCTGACTTAGGGTGATGGGGAGACAGTGGTGTCACCAACAGTGATAGTAAAGTTAGAAACTGAAGGAGAATTAGATGGGGGGATTAGAAGAAGCTCAGTCTCGGACATGTTGATTGCTAGGTGGTGAGAGGCCATCCAGGAAGAAATGCCAGATAAGCAGTCGCTGATGTGGGAAAGGACAGAAGGAGAGAGTGCACGGGTGGATAGGTAGATCTGAGTATCATCAGCATAGAGGTGATAGTTGAAGCCATAGCTACTGATAAGTTTACCCAGTGAGGAAGTATAAATAGAGAAGAGGGCCTAGAACAGAGCCTTGAGGTACTCCAACAGACAGAGGCAATGGAGAGGATGAGTCGCCAGCAAATAAGACAGAAAAGGACCTATTAGAGAGAAGAGTGGATCCAGGAGAGGGCAATGTCACAGAGCCCAAGGGAGCTGAGAGTCTGTAGGAGGAGGGGATGGTCAACAGTGTCAAAGGCAGCAGACAGGTCAAGTAAGATAAGTATAGAATAGTGGCCACTGTTTTTAGCAGAAAGAAGATCGTTAGTAAACTTGGTGAGGGCAGTCTCAGTTGAGTGTTGGGGACAGAAGCCAGATTGCAGGGGGTCAAGCAATGAGTTGGAGGATAGGATTAAGACAAAGAATACGATTTTAAACAACTTTCCACTTTACTTCTGATATCTCTTCTCCTTCTCTTAGTATCTTTTGTTGAAGAAACAGCAATGCACATGGGTGAGTCAATAGCATGAGGCTTACATGTGCAGTCGCCAATCAGCAGCTACTGAGCCTTTCTAGATATGCTTTTCAACAAAAGATACCAAAAGAATGAAATAAACTAGATCATAGAAATAAATTGGAAAGTTATTTAAAATTGCATTGCACACATCATATTATTGTTGTACCTCCTGTGTCTAAAGTTCTCTTAAGAGCGGTTCTCTTATTAACCCCTTACAGGTATTGATAGGTGACTTTCTATAACTTTACACCAGCGGAAAAAGAACAGCATGGTGAATAGTGACCATGTAATAGTAGTTGTGCACATTAGTTTAATGCCCCTTTAAGTGTTATGAATACGGAGTTGACATCCTGAGGAAATAATTAATTAATAAATAAAATCAGATCATGGCACTTCATTTAAACCTTTTTATAAGGGAACCTTTAGTGGAACTGTTTGCAAAATATGGGCAAGTGAGTAAATTATAGGAATACTATAAATTAAAAAAAATAATAATAATAAAATATATCTCATTGCTGCTTGAAAAGTATTAAAGGGACATGAAAGTCAAAATTAAAGTTTCATGATTTAAGTAGAACTCATAACTTTAAAACTTTCCAATGTATTTCTATTATTAAATGTACTTTGTTCTTTTGATATCCTTTGATGAAGAGCATTCTTTTGGTAGGTTCTGAAGCCTGCACTTCAGAAAATATATAGTGTAATATATTAAACCTCTCATTAACATATACACATTGGAATATATTAAACCTCTCATTAACATATACACATTGAACAGTTTATTTTGATTATATATATATATATTTCCCCAAATAAATTCTTTTTTTATGCTACCTATGCCCTGGCCAACTCTGTGACAGAGCAAGATACCCCTGACACAAATGAGCATTTAATAATTTGCACTAATCTAATGTAAGTTTTAAATAACAATAAACCCCAGTTTTGTTTAATATATATGAGGAGAAAATATCCTTTATGGGTTTTATTAAAACAAATAAATGGGCCTAATAGCAGCCCCCCGGCAATACTGTCCATCAAGGAGACAAAGTTGCCCCTCAAATATTAAAGAAAACAATTGGGGTTCAACGTCCCTTAAAAACTTACTTTAGTACAAAAAATAAAATGCTCATTTGTGTCAGGGGTATCTCGCTCTGATGAAACGTGCTGCCATGACCGCAGCAGTAAACACTAAATCGCTATGCTATAGAGGATTCACTGTTTACATGAAGTTGCGGTCGGATGTGTCAGTAGAACTGCACATGCGCGGTTTCAATGATAGTTGATGTGGCCTCAAAGCAGCAGCGCGGGAGCGTTCTGCTAGTAAAATACATAGGGTGTGTGGCGCATCCCCTATTGGCTGCACCATACGCCTGCCAAATTGTGAAAAACTGAGGTAGACAGGGCACAGGTAACGAGCCTGTATAAAAAAGCAATTTATTTGGGTTCAAAATATATATAGGATCAAAATAACTACTCAATGTGTATATGTTAAAGAGAGGTTTAATATATTACACTATACATTTTCTGAATTTACCATCACTTTAACAAAAGATACCAAGAGAATGAAGAACATTTGATAATAGAAATAAACTGGGAACAATCTCTATTTGAATAAAAAAAGACTTTCATGTCCGCTTATAGCATCAGGTATTACAATTTTGTTCTTGTGCATAAATATACGGTACAGTAGTTTAGAGACGTGTAGGATTGATCTAATGCAGTCCACATCTGTGGTCTCTGTTTTTAAAAAAGTATTTTTTTCTATATGCATCAGAAATGAATCACTGTATCACAGATGGTTTGTATACAAAATAAATGTCTCGGAAGTCTTTAAAACCTGTCATTTTGTAAATAACATTTGCATTGTTTGTCATCCAGGAACACCCCCCCCCCCCTGAAAAGCCAGTTAAGAAAATACATAAATATACCCCCTGCGCTTGTCACGTTATCACTGTGCAGCATTGTAGGGGGGTCAAATGTTTAAATTCTAATAAATAGATTTCAGCCTCTCTGGGGGAAGTGGAAACTACAATTGTCACATTTAAATTACTAGACAAGTTGTCAAAATAAAGAACAAAAGTGCATTGCAGAGTTTTTTTGTGTGTTTTTTTTAAACATGTTATGAGGATTTAAATGGAGTTGAATGTCCCTTTAAGCTAGATAAGCCTGTTGAAGCTTTTTTTTCCTCTTTGTTAAATAAAAATATCAGTTTTTAAATTATCAGTATTACAAATAATTCTAGCATGTCTTAATTAGTCATTAATGTATTATAAAGTCTGTGTTTGATATTTCACAGGAAGGAGTAGAGGAACAACTTTAGTTTACATATGTATTGGGCTTTGCTATACAGAAAGAGATAAGATAATGTGTGTGTATAAAAATTGATAACATACGATTTTATTTCCTTGTAAACTCAGTCCATTTTAATGGGTTGTGGTATCAAAGAACAAAACCAGCGATTCCATATACAAAAATAAACCCAAATGACAATACTTATAACTCAAATTCACTAGTGAACATTTCAGTTTTGACTAATATATATATATATATATATATATATATATATATATATATATATATATATATATATATATATATCCCTTTAACTATGCAGATCAGAATACTGCACATACTTTCAGGACAAGTTTCTCCCTCTTCAAATGGGTAAGTTCACCAAGTTGATTGTTCCCATTAATACAAATCAGTCCTAAATAATATTCTAAGAATTTCCACACACGTTTGTTTATAGTTTCTACAGAACAGGTCTGTATTTGACTGTAGAGCAGGTCTTCAATCAGCATGTAAGGACATTGTAGTGGGTCATAGTGTCATAATGCTGAAGGTTATGTGCAAGAGAAAAAGATAAAATTAGCAATTTAATTGGAATAAACAATGTATAGTTGATTTACAATATACACAGTATAAAATAAACAGTTTATACACATAAGGCATTTTCACATATGTATATTTTTGGTTGCCGGTTTAAAAAGAGAATTGACTTATGGGTGTCTCAAGTCAAAAAAAAAGTGTGAAATCAGTGTCACCATGCAGTGATTACGTCACACCCATTGCGTCAAATTTTACTTTTTCAGCACTATAGGGGAAAATCTGATTGCATGAGCCCTATGCTACCAAAGGGTTCTGCAAAACATTGGATTCTCTCTGGCAGCCAAGTAGTAAGCGATGCCACAGATTGGTACAGACACCACTATAAAAGGTACCTGCCAGCTAAGTCATTTCAGTTTTTTGGGACACATTACCTTGAGGCTCCTGCGCACCGGCCTTTCTATAAAGGTCAGCTCATGTAGGTCCTCAATGTAGCCAAACAAACTGCCCTGGCTGAAATCCATCCTAAAGAAGCCGGTGGGATGCATTAGAGAATCAGAGGGTCAGGCTGGGCATAATCAGCACTGAAGAAGACAGGGGGCACTGCCCAGAGATGGACGATAGCTAGGTAAGGAGATGCCAAGAGCTGCAGTCCCAGATCCTGTAGCCGAATCAGCAGTTGCTGGGTATCTGTGCGAGTCCGCCTCAGCTGGTGACTTGAAGGCTGGCACCGACCCCTCCTCTTACCGCAGCAGATCACGCCCCAAACAGGCAGAACTCCCTCAGGTGCCCACCCACAAACACCGCGCTGCTTAGTGCCCCCACGGCTTCCGTGTGACCGTGTCAGCGCAATGCATTTGTCACACGACTAAAGTGCTTAGGAAGGCGCTAATATATACTTGATTCATCCGGAAGGTCCACTGAGCTGCCTACAGGTGACGGTGACTCGGAGGCCTTATTTTGGTGCCCTGCGTCGCCATAGCAACGCGCCGCTACTGAGACTTCGTGGCGCAAAATTATTGACAGTAACTCGAATATTGTGAGCGCCTTCTCACCTGTCACTGACAAGGGCAAATCTGGTGAAGAGTACCAGATATAGGTGAAGTCTAGAATAAAACTATTCCTATAATGTGTATCATGGTATAAATATAAATGACAAATCGGGGAAGAAGAAAAAAGTCACCAGTCCAAAGTTTACTACTAGCCATGGGATAGTGAAAATCTCCATCCCTGTCAACAGACAGCTCAATTGTAAGATTTCTCAGTGTCAAGATTACTTCACACACTTTAAAAGTAACAATGCTAGCAGCACTCTGACATTTTGGAGGAAAAACTCCCCTCAGACAAGAATTTTATTGCAAGACAGGAGGCTCCTATTTTGCTTTACTGAAAATATCCAGCAGTAAAACACTTGCACAAAAATAAACAATGTCACACCTCTTAACCAATAGGGGCTCGGTGTCCAACATATACAGGTATACCCCGCTCATACAGCAGGTTAGGGACCGGAGCACCGCTGTAAAGTGAAAACCGCCTTAAAGCGAAACAAGGCAGTTTTAGCTTTGTGATTAAAAACTTGAAAACATGTTTGAACTAACATATATTAGGGGTGCAATAGTGCTACGTTTAGTTTAACACAGCACAGTATTCAATTAGTATTTAATAAATACTGTATCTATAAATTAGTGACAATTACTGTAGTAAAATTTGCCAGAATATAACACTGAGACACAGATTGCACTGTAATGATGTAAACAGTTAACTGCGCATAACAAAATGGTGCCAGTTACTTTTCTCGCAATCTCACGATGCATACAGCACTGTTTTAAAATCCTTGGAGGTTGAACTTCAGCTCCACAAAGCGCTGTATTAGCGAAGCGCTGTAAAGTGAAGCTCTGTAAAGTGAAGCGCTGTAAAGTGAGGTATACCTGTAGTCAGTCTCTCCCCTTGTACTTCCTCTTTCTTTGCTGCTCTCTGAGTCTCTGGCAAGAAAGGTGATGTACAAATTTTCTCTGTTTTATATTAAAGTGATGGTAAACCTTAAAGGGACAAAACGGAAAAGGTACACATATAGCTTTTTAAATGGAAAAGATGACATATATGGCATTTAAATTAGTTAAAGGTACAGTAAACTTACAAAATTATGTTATATAATTCTGCATAATGCAGAATTCTATAACATTATCTTAGTGGCAGCTTTCTAAATAAAAGAAGATTTAGAGATTTTTTATTCTAAAGTTGGATTTACCTGGTCTCCACTCCAGGCTCTACTAAGCGGGTCTTGTTTTTCAAAAGCGCTTCGTGGGCACGCTGTCTATTCCCTCTGGTCTGGTAGCGAGAGCAAGCTACATTCAGTTCAATGGCACGATCGGGCATGCTGTGACTAGACAGCGCCCGCGAAGCGCTTTTGAAAAACAAGACCCGCTTAGTAGAGCCTGGAGCAGAGACCACGTAAATCCAACTTTGGAATAAAAAAATCTCTTAAAACTTTTTATTTAGAAAGCTGCCGCTAAGATAATGTTATATAATTCTGCACTAATTCTAATTCTGCAGAATTATATAAAAATATTTTGTAAGTTTACTGTACCTTTAACTAATTTAAATGCCATATATGTCATCTTTTCCATTTAAAAAGCTATATGTGTACCTTTTCCGTTTTTAATCCATCTGTTAAAGGGTTAAATTAGTGCATATACTAGTAATGCTTCTATTGCAATACTGTATTATGATGGCCCACTTGGATTAACTCTTTTTTTTTGACAATTCTAGTGAACATCCAATCACTGTGTGTGTCATTTGACAATCTTGAAGGCCAGACCCTTTAAAGCCCTCAGAAAGCCTATGTAGAGAGTGGATGTGACTGCTCTATACATCATAGCCCGAGCCCAGCCAAAAGGGAAAATTAAGGGGGGTGGAGGAACAGACAATATTAATTAGGATTATAAATAATTTATTATAAAATATATACACACTTTAAAAAAAAATAATTATGTGGTTTTACTTGCAGACTAATATGTTTTTCATTGCAACATTCTTATGGTCTGAAATTTTCCATCACTTTAAAGTGAAGGTAAACTTACCTTGATGCTGATCCAGTATGTCTTTCTTTGTTGAAAATCATTATGACTTTCATTCATCAAACGTTTTAGTGTAATTCGAGTTATCAACGTTATAAATCAATAACTGTTGGTCCACAAATTCAACCTTTTTTTTTTTGGCTCTATCACGTGTTGCGATTATCCAATTGATAATCTGGCAGTTAGGCAGTCGTCACTCCACGTCACCCACCTCCTTTATCCTCTGCGTGTTTGCTATTCTTTATTATTCATATGGAATCCCTTGCGTGCTCCCGTTTCGTATTTGGATAACGACTTTGCATGCGCAGTAGAGTTCGATCGCCAATCTGCGCAGGCACGGTTGATCAGAGCATCTGATCTGATCATTGTGCACGCAAATTTGCGAGACGTATAGAGCGGGTGGGACCGCTCTATACGTCATAGACCAACAAAGCAGAAAATAGAGGTAGGGAGAGTCACCATCGAAACCGTAGAGTTAGATAAATATATATAAATTGAAAACTTTAAAAGTAATAGAAACTCTAAGTTAGCGATTAGATTATGCTAAGATTAAAGGACCAGTCAATACAGTAGATTTACAAAATCATCAAATGCATAAGAAGACAATGCAATAGCACTTAGTCTGAACTTCAAATGAGTAGTAGATTTTTGTTAAATAAATTGCAAAGTTATGTCTATTTCCACTCCCCCTGTATCATGTGACAGCCATCAGCCAATCACAAATGCATATATACGTATATGCTGTGAATTCTTGCACATGCTCAGTAGGAATTGGTGACTCAAAAACTGTAAATATAAAAAGACTGTGCACATTTTGTTAATGGAAGTAAATTGGAAAGTTGTTTAAAATTGCATGCTGTATCTGAATCATGAAGTTTAATTTTGACTTGATTGTCCCTTTAAGTAATACATTTATATCTTCAAAAACTTCAAACTTTCACTTTAAGTGATCTGTACTAAGATGTTATGAATACCACTGAGAGTGATTATTCTCTCCCAACTGTTTCTCTAATCTAATATCTATCTTCTTTCTATACAATCCTATTAAACTATGACAAAACAATCCTCAACACTTCTATTTGATATCCTAATCTATCCTATTATTCCCAATATTTCCAATATTTGGTTTCAAACTCATTGGTGGTTTAGTAGTTTCATTACCGATCCAGTGTATCGAGTGCCTCCTGTAGCCGGGGTGTGTCACCTGTCCTGATTTTTTATATTTTATCTATTTGTTGATAAAAACCCAAGACAACCAGGATTACTTTAAAGACCGTCCTGGAGTATTTGATGATCATCAAACTACTTTAGAAGTCATTTGCACATCATCAGACATTATTAGGCCTGTAAAGTAATTAGCCAAGGTAAACAATTCTGGGTGAAGACTTCAGAAGGTTTAGCAGATTACCTTTCTGATTAAATCACAAGCATGAACAGCCAGGAAATGACTCTAGTCATATTTCGGCCTGTGGGCATGCTTCAGGATGGTTTCTGATAACTAGTCTGGAGTCATTAATTACTTTAGAATGACTCCAGGAAGATCAACCTTTTTGACTAGGTAAGGTGCTTTTTTATTTCTTAACATTGAAAAACCATTATCCGAATCTACAGCATAAAGCACTGCGTCAGTCAAATATTGGCCTGTATGCTACTGTATCTTGGAGGGCAGTAAGTACCTACAGCAATGTCCACTAGCGTCTTTATTAGGTTAACCAGATTTCTTCTTTTTAACAGTATTGACCGTTTTTCAGGGACTTCAAAATCTAAAAGGGACATGAAAAGTCCATTTTAAAAATGTAAGTCATTTGTGCTTGCAGTTACTTTAGTGTAATTGCGTTTAACTCTGCCTTGCACATTAACCTATGACCATGTCCAAGCCTAGTATCCACAGTGCTCTACAAAGGGTGAGGTAGAGCCCGCTGCATGATTAAGAGAAGGCTGTTCTTGAAAGAAGAAAAGGGTAAGGAGTGGATTGCGTATAAAGCTGGTAGTGGAGGAAAATAGAAGTAACTGAAAATCAGGTGGTTATGGAACAGTTAAGTCAGGGGTGGGCAATTATCGGCCCTCCAGATGTTGTGGACTACATCTCCCATAATGCTCTTTCAGCCATAATGCTGTCAAAGCATCATGGTAGATGTAGTCCGTAACATCTGGAGGGCTGATAGTTGCCCACCGATGAGTTAAGTGAAGGAATTTAAACTTGATATTAAACACTAAAACAATGTCATGAACCTTCTTCAAACTGTGGGTGCTGCCATTTTGAAACCTAGGTTACAAACAGTGGCATCACTAGGGTTGGTGTCACCCGGTGCGGTAACTTATGGTGTCACCACCCCCCCCAGAAAGCAGACACACACTAACACAAAAACACAGGCACACACACATACAAACACTCCGACACACTCAGACACACTTAGAAACACACTCAGACACACACAAAAACACTCTGACACACAAACAAAAACACTCAGGCACACACACAAACACTTAGACACACACACAAACACTCAGGCACACACACAAACACTTAGACACACACACACACAAAAACACTCAGGCACACACACAAACACTTAGACACACACAAAAACACTCAGGCACACACACAGAAACACTCAGACACACACACACACACAAACACTCAGACACACACACACAGAAACACTCAGACACACACACACAAAAGCACTCAGACACACACACACACACACAAAAACACTCAGGCACAGACACACACAAACACAAAAACACAGGCACACACACATACAAACACTCCGACACACTCAGACACACTTAGAAACACACTCAAACACACACAAAAACACTCTGACACACAAACAAAAACACTCAGGCACACACATAAAACACTTAGACACACAAAAACACTCAGGCACACACACAAACACTTAGACACACACACACACACAAAAACACTCAGGCACACACACAAACACTTAGACACACACACACAAAATAAACACTCAGGCACACACACAGAAACACTCACACACACACACAAAAGCACTCAGATACACACACACACACAAAAACACTCAGGCACACACACAAACACACTCAGGCACACACACAGAAACACTCAAACACACACAAAAGCACTCAGATACACACACACACAAAAACACTCAGGCACACACACAGAAACACTCAGACACACACACACAAAAGCACTCAGACACACACACACACACACAAAAACACTCGGGCATACACACAAACACTTAGACACACACACACAGACAAAAACACTCAGGCACACACACAGAAACACACACAAAAGCACTCAGACACACACACACACACACAAAAACACTCAGACACACACACATACAAAATATGTAAACTGCACTGCATTAATTAAAAAACTCATCCTTAGAGTTGCTCCCTGGCTCAGCAGAGCATCAAATGAAAGATAAACAGAGCACTCTAAAAATAAATCACTAAAGAAAAGGTTTAGGCGAGCAAACTATGAAAATTCTGCTCTCTGACTCTGTTCCAAGTCTGTCAGTGCACAGCCCCGGGCCACGTGCCTACCGCTTCTTATGGCCAAGCACCTCTGCTCTCTGCCCACCCCCAGACCCCCGTCCACCCTCCCCTCCTACCTCTTCAGTGTGCACTTAGTGTACTGTAACCGTACCAGTCTGGTGGGCATCATACGTGTCTCCTTCACTTTAGAGACAGTGTTAGACAGTCATGCGGTCAGGAGCCAGGCATCCCCCTCATGATTTCCCAGTTCCCGTTTAGAGAGACAGCACAGCAGTGAGTGACTCCACTGCTCCACACGTCACTGAGCAGTGAGCACAGATAGGCAGGCAGGTTTAGGCTAGCAGCGCAACTTTGCAAGCCCCACCGCACGCCCACAACATCCATAGTGAAATTGGGCAGAGGAGGAGCAAAGTACAAACAAGCAAAAGCAGCCGGTAAAAATATTTGTGGAAATTGCAGCGCTGGCTCAAGGGGCAAAAAAATGAAGTGTCTACAACTTCCCCAGTCCCACTAATGTTCGCAAATGCTGGCCCCTCTAATAAAAATATATATGCATCTCTACATTGTATTTCTTTGAATTTTTTTTTGGTGGTGTCACCCCCTGGAGGGTGTCACCCTGGTGCGGCCCGCACCCCCTGCACCCCTAGTGACGCCACTGGTTACGAAGCAAGTATCTCATGGAAAGTTGCTGCACATTTGCAAACACATCAACACTGAAAAGCAGTGAAGACTGCCCACATGTGCTTTAACCACCAACATTTGCTAAATGTTGGGATGTATGTCACACTAAAATGTGTCACTAGAAAACTTCATAGTAAGCAATGGGGCTAATATAGCCAAGTAAGAAGGACACAAATTAAAAAAACAACAATAAACAAACAGTATCTGCATTTGTTTTATGAAACAAATTTGCCCTCCAAGCGCTCAGCGACAACAGTTACATATTGTAGCATAAAGGGAGCAACTTCACATATTTTTCATATACATAAATCATTTTCCCCTGAAAATTTGAATACATTACAAATGATTGCCTTTCATGTGATGTACTGAGTTTTCTTTTGTTGTACAATTTTTGTCTATACATATTTAGATTAGAGGTTGCATTAATTTGCTGTATAGAAATACTCATAAGACTTGACTAATATGCATACAAATGCACAGACATGACAATATTTTTAAAATGTTTGTTTAGAACAGAACACAAAGTCAATTTATTTAATATATTAGAGCATTTTCTTTTTAGCACTTTTATATCCTTTTCAGTACTGACATTTTCATTATAGGTGGGGGATACAAAAGGCAACATCAGCCATTTCAAATGACAAAATCAAGGTAAAGGAGGTATTTGTAAACAATTTAACCCCTTAAAGGGACATTATGCACTCATTTTTGCTTTCCATAAATGTTTTGTAGATGATCTATTTATATAGCCCATAAAGTTGTTGTTTTTTTAAAATGTATAGTTTTGCTTATTTTTAAATAACATTGCTCTGATTTTCAGACTCCTAACCAAGCCCCAAAGTTTTATGTGAATACTGTCAGATACCTTCTCCAGCTTGCTCCTGTTTGTGTAAAGGGTATGGAAAAGAAGGGGGAGGGTCTTATTTCCCACTTGCAATGGGCTTTCCAGCTACCTTTTCAACAGAGCTAAACTGAGAGCTTCTAAATAAGTTTTTAAACGGTTTTATACTCGATTTTTAATATCAGTATCTGTGTATCTTATAGTAGTGTCTAATACATGCAGTTATATGAAAATTAGTGTATACTGTCCCTTTAAGGACACAGCTTCAGTTTGCTCAATTGTTTCATGACAAAATAATTCTGTTGTTGGTCCTTAAGGGGTTAATACATTGCAGCAGGTAATACATGCACCCAATCCACATAATTTCCTGATTTTTAACATTTGACTGTGACTGGTGTTATTGATAGTTTGTTTTTGTTTGTTTGGGGGGGTTGCATTAAATATAGATGGTAGAGATTTTTTTTTTATCATGTCAGTTATTAGGTTATTAGTCCTCTAGTTTTAAAGGGACATTAAACACTAAACTAATGCTGGATAGAATGATGCAATCAAATAAAAGATTAGTCTGAGAATAACAAGTAGATGCATTTTTTATAGTTTCATTAACTATTTAATTATTTACAACATAAGTGTAAAGTTTTAGTGTCTATAAAACAATGGGAGCTGCCATGTTGTAACTTAGGTTACTTTCTCTGCTGTAGCCAATTAGGGACAGTTATAAATAGGTCACTAGCGTGTGCAGCCAATGGCTGTGTGGAATATAAGTGTTCTGCACTTCCGTTTCTAACTGAAATACTCACAATTTGAAAGTATATTGCCGACTTTTTATATATATATATGATTTATCATTTTATATTATCATTTTAAAGTGTTTAATGTACTTTTAAATATAGGAATAAGCTTAACTTCTATGCACACATGCACATAATCTCTCTAATTCTGTTTGCATTCTGTAAGTGTGCTATCAAAGGTTGTCAAGCAGGGGATAGCTGGCTCCAGATTATATAGGAGGGTTGGCATTCTCAAACTTTGAAGGAGAAGACAGACACACGATAATACTCTGCCTGTCAAGGGGATAAGGGAATTGTAGAATTATGTTTTAGGGTAAGGGTACACTCAAAGCTAAAATGACAGGACAAACTGGTGTAACCAAGTCTGTTGTGTAATGTAAAATCAGGTGAGCACTACTTATGTAGTTAATCTGTTTGTGGTCATGAATCAGTTTGTACTATACTGATGCCTCAATACCAATTAGTTATACAATTATCAGATAATCTTTAAAGGGACATTAAAGAGACATTATACACTCATTTTTCTTTGCATAAATGTTTTGTAGATGATCTATTTATATAGCCCATAAAGGTTTGTTTTTTTTTTAAAGTATAGTTTTGCTTATTTTTAAATAACATTGCTCTGATTTTCAGACTCCTAACCAAGCCCCAAAGTTTTAGGAGAATACCGTCAGAAGTCAGATCAGAGGCATAACTAGAAACTACAGGGCCCAGGTGCGAGAATCTAAGAAGGCCCCCCACCACCACCCCCCCCCCCCCCCAAAAAAAAAGGTGTATTTGATACATATCTTTTTTTTTTTTTTTATGTTTAACACAGAAAAAATAATGTGAATCAGATTACAGTATGTGAGATGGTCTGACCCCCTATTACTCTATTTAGTGACACTGTTTAACCCACCAGGACTGTATATAGTGAGTTTGTGGCACATTCTGTAATCTGCCGGTGAGATGGCTGGCCTGACCCTACCTGCCCCAGTACTTTATAGAGTGACCACAGTAGTCTATGACATGGTCCATCCCCCCCATACTGTATATAGTGGTACTGTATAGTGACACTGTTTACTCCCCGCAACCCATGCTGTAGTAACAAGGTCTGTCATTTGCTGTTTACACAAACATACACACATACATGCATAAATACACACACAGTCACATACATATATACACACACACCAATGGGTAAAACAGAAACACTAATCCCTGTAGTCAGAGACACTAGTGAGGCATCATGTCACACTCACATGATATCAGTGCAGGCAGTGGCAGGTCAATGTTTTTTATTGAAAAAAAAAGTTGTTGTTTTTTTTTTTAGCTGGGCCCCCACCCTCAGGGGCCCAGTCGCAGTTGCGACCTCTGCACGCCCTATAGTTTCACCCCTGTGTCAGATACCGACTCCAGCTTGCTCCTGTTTGTGTAAAGGGTCTTTTCATATGCAAAAGAAGGGGGAGTGTCTTATTTCCCACTTGCAGTGGGCTTTCCAACTACCTTTTCAACAGAACTAAACCGAGAGTTTCTAAGTAAGTTTTGAAACAGTTTTATGCTGGATTTTTATATCAGTATCTTTGCATCGTATTCTTTATAGTAGTGTCTATTACATGCAGTTATATGGAAATTAGTGTGTACTGTCCCTTTAAGCACTAAATAAATTCTAGATAGAGTGATGCAGTCAAAGAAAAGATTATTCTGAGAATAACATGTAGATGCATTTTTTAAAGTTTCATTAGTCGTTTAAATATTGACAAAATAAGTGTAAGGTTTTTGTGTCTATTAAACAATGGGAGCTGCCATGTTGTAACTTAGGTTACCTTCTCCGCTGTGGCCAATTAGGGACATTTATAAATAGGTCACTAGAGTGTGCAGCCAATGGCTGTGTGGAATATAACAGTGTTCTGCACTTCCATTTCTAACAGGAACTAAAAAGCTAACACTTTTAGAACGAAATTACAGGAAAATGGAACAAAATAAATAATCAAAGTATATTGCAGAGTTATTTATATATATATGATTAATAATGTTTTATTACCATCTCAGTGTTTAAAGGGACAGTCTAGTCCAAAATAAACTTTCATGATTCAGATAGGGCATGTAATTTTAAATAATTTTCCAATTTACTTTTATCATCAATTTTGCTTTGTTCTCTTGGTATTCTTAGTTGAAAGCTAAACCTAGGAGGTTCATATGCTATTTTCTAAGCCCTTGAAGGTCGCCTCTTCTCTCAGGGCATTTTGACAGTTTTTTACCACTAGAGGGAGTTAGTTCATGTGTGTCATATAGACAACACTGTGCTCACACACGTGGAGTTCCTATGAGCGAGCACTGATTGGCTAAAATGCATGTCTGTCAAAAGAACTGAAATAAGGGGGCTTAGATACAAGATATTCACAGAGGTAAAAAGTATATTTATATAACTGTGTTGGTTATGCAAAACTAGGGAATGGGTAATAAAGGGATGATCTATCTTTTAAAAAAATAAACATTCTGGTGTAGACTGTCCCTTTAATGTCGCTTTAAAGTATCATTTTACCACCAAGCAGGGGCGTATTTTGGCCCAGGCAAACAAGGCACTTGCCTTGGGTGGGAAAGCGCTTTTTGAGTCTATCCAGTGTTCATCTATATGACAGGCAGTGATGAAGAAAGATTCAGCTGCAGCCAGACAATATAGCATAGTTGCATGCTAGTTTCAAAGCAACCTGCTGCTTATCTGCCATCGCTGCCTGAGTGAGCACCGATGGGTTGTCCGACCCCCCAATGTGATGTCACACACTAACCACCAATGAAGTACAGTCTCCGCCCCTCTAACCTCCCCCTTCTTTCCCACATGCGGATCTTTCTGGGAAGAAGAAGGGCCCCAAGGTAATTGCTTCAAATACTTCTTGTGTAATAACAATATGCAATAAGAGAGGAAACATGCAAGTCTAATCAGTAGCTTTGACATTAATGAGCCAATCAATAGGGACATATGTATGTAGCTGCTACTTAATCACCCATGTACTGTTCTCAAGCAGCAATGTATTATATCCCCAGAATAGTTGTTACCTATGTGTTTAGCCATTTTACAGGGGTTAAATACATGCATGTATTTGAGTTATAATCATACTTATGATACTTTATTTTAACCAATGAATAGCATTAATTAATTGTGACCCAATTTCTTTGTAGCATCTATGGGCTAGAAAACAAGTGGTGCTCTAACTGTTGCACGCAAGCAATATCTTAATTACAAGTTAAACGTGGTTGTGAGAGTGCAATTGCATTTAATGCTTGTCAATTTAGCGTGACTGAAAACCTTGTGTAGAAAGAAGTGTGTTAAAAAGCTGCACTAAACACAATATAAATACATTCAAAATTACAGTTACACTCCATTATTCCCCATCAAAGGTATATGTATATGACAAGGTGTTTGACTCAAAGGGCTATATTGTATACATATATATGTATAAATGTGTGCATGCATGTATGTGTTTTACTGTATATTTACTGTACATATTTAACATTCCAATGTTCAGTGTTCTTCACTTACAGGAATATGTTAT
Organism: Bombina bombina; assembly: GCF_027579735.1. NCBI lineage: Eukaryota > Metazoa > Chordata > Amphibia > Anura > Bombinatoridae > Bombina > Bombina bombina. The sequence goes on from NC_069499.1 coordinate 93,759,088, forward strand.
TAGACTTCTATATACTGTATATCTATATATACCTATATATCTATTCCTATATACTGTGTATATATATATATATATATATATATATATATATATATATATATATATATATATATATATATATATGTACAAAGAGATCAGCACCCACCAGCAAAGCAACGACTCTGTGCACGGCCTGTAAATATCCAAAGGAAAAAGGGGCTGGGGATCAGGATCCGGTATGTATCCTCAGTTGTCCACAAAACTTAAGCCAGCACAAAGAGCTTTGAATAATAACCTTTAACGTATCAAAATATAACGTTTCGGCCTCACATGGAGGCCTTGGTCACATGTAAAAAACACACATCACAGGCATACAACACATCCCAAAGTGCTACCTTATATACCCCATCCCCTAATATGCTGATATGCTAAACGACGCCCAAATTCATGGAGAACAGCTGAAAGAGATCTGATTGATTGCTGAGTCATCACAGTGAGACCGTAGTCATAACAACAGACAGCACCAGATAGGTATTTGCATAACCAGCAGACCACATGTCCGCATTGTGTGATGACATCATCAAAAATGGCGTCCTTTGTCTAGGGAACGCGTGTACGCTCATAATATACAAAGCGTGACCGCTTAGCAACAGCTTATCAGAGCACTGAACGCAGGAACACTGCCCCCAGCTAGATAGGCGTTACCATGACAACAGAACCAAACAAAGAATTTGGAGCCTAAGCATAACAGGTTCATATAGTTAACTAAACAATATTACACATACAATTCAGATCGGTTCTTAGATCCAGTGACTAGTCAACAACAAGTAACTGTGTGGTGCAATATGTATTTTGTATTAGAGTAACACCTAACGTATAGCCATATAAATATCTAGAGCATAAGATCCTATAGCAATACTTAGTCACTAGCACTATTAACCAGATCATTGTGTTCTATATACAGAATTAAAAAAACACACACACAAAGGAGATGGTAGAAACAGAGTTATTGGAGGAGGGGAAGCTCACAGTCACTTATAAAAACAGCTGTAGTCAATCATCACGTTAAGACCCTGCGGGGCAATGGTGTCCAGTCTATGCATCTAGCGTGATTCCATTCCCAGTAAAGCCTTTGATCGATCACCACCCCTCATAGATTTAGGGACGTGATCGATTAATATAGTCCTCATCGTGGAGATGGCATGTCCCGCTTGTAGGAAATGATGAGCCACAGGTTGATCCTAATTGCCCTTATCAAGGGCCAGCCTTATAGCTGATTTGGCCAACCTCTCTCTGAATGTGGTTATCGTTTTCACCACGTAATAAAGGGAACATGGACAGATAATCACATAAATGACATGATCAGAAGTACAGGTCAATCGATGCCGAATGGTAAATCTTTTGTTGGTATGAGGATGATGGAATGTATTGCCAGACAACATGCTATTGCAGGTCGTACAATTACCGCACCTATAACAGCCTTTTTTCTTTTGCGGTAGCCAGGTGCTCTTTTGGTAACTTTGTACTGGATCAGTGCGCACCAACAAGTCTCTAAGGTTCTGCGCCCTCTTATAAACCAGCCGAGGTGGTGGCATCTCACCAAATGGTAAGCTGGTATCCGTGGATACAATCGACCAATGTTGTTTGATAACCTCCAGTTCTTTATATGATGCTGGGGTGTAAGTAGTGATATAATTCAAACGTTGTTCAGCAGGCTTCTGTGGTTTATTGATAATGGATTGCTGGGTCATTGTGTGTGCTTTCTCACATTGTGTCATGATAAGTGGTTCCGGCTACCCTCTATTGATGAACTTCTGTGCCATTGTATCGAGCTGTTGTTTCTTGTGAGCCTCCTCGGTGTTGTTGCGTACAACACGCAGGAGCTGAGAGGAACTAACCCCTGTTTTAACTATTAAAGTGTAGTATGGAATTTTTATCAGTAGGTTTGTTATAGAGAGTAGTAAATAACCTCAACCCATCTGCTGTCTCACTCTTGTACTGTATATCTCAAGATCAAGGAAATGGATTTTATCATTATCTATATCCATCTTGAACCATACAGTAGAATTAATGGAATTCAAATGATTAAACCACACATGTAGAGACTCCAAATCACCCTTCCAAACAAGGAACACATCATCTATATACCGTCGATAAAACCTTATAGAGCTCTGTTCTGTAGTCAAAATGTAATCATGTTCATACATGGACATATATATGTTAACATACGATGGGGCCATGTTAGACCCCATCGCAGTGCCTAACGTTTGTAGGTAAACAAGGTAAGAGACAGTGGATTTGACTACTGGTTGTAAAAAGTAGTGAATGTATTCAGCCAGGGGTTGAAATAATGAACCCCTGGCAGAAACAATCGGACGACCAGGTGGATTTCACAAACTTTTATGTATCTTAGGAAGCAGGTATAGTATGGGGCAGATTGGATTATCAACTGTCATAAATCTGTGAGTATCTTCATCAATGTACCCAGCATTTAGAGCCAATCCTAAGAGTTTGTCAACCTGCAATTTAAATGTGTTGGTAGGGTTGAAGGTAAGCTTACGGTAAGTGAGTCCATCGTCAAGTTGTGGTAACGCCTCCAACTGGTATACAGAGTAATCTAACACCACAATGGCTCCGCCCTTATCGGCTGGCCTAATCACTATTGAGCTGTCCTCAACTAGAGTTTTTAAAGCTCCTCTCTCAGGTGGTGTTAGATTATCCCATGTATTGGTTGTAGAGGGTTCTTGTTTACAGATGGCAGCATTACACATACGAGTGAAGGTCTTAATAGAAGAGTGTGTATTTTGTGGTTCAAACGTATTACCCACCCTAAAAGGTTTTGACTCATATTCAGGGCTGTTTTTAAAATGGTTTCTTAACTTAAGTTGTCTCTGAAAACGGTGTAAATCTATTTGTAACTCACAGGGGTCACTTTTAGGGGTGGGAATAAAGGATAAACCTTTATTGAGTAATGACAGTTCATCTGAAGTGAGTTTACGTGAGCTTAAATTATACACTATTGTTTCGGTTTGCGAGTGGTCACTTTTTTTATGTTTCCTCCCGCCCCTCCTATTGTGTCTGTGTCCGATCCTACAGGTAAAGGGGGTCTCTGAGAGGATCTAGTGCTAATCCCACTGCTAGATGAGTTTACTTTTTGGTGTGTATTAACAGCCTCACTCCCAAAGGAGTCTCCTCCACTGCTATCAATAGTATCAAAATGAATCCTTCTGTTCTTATTAAATTTGCCCCTTCTCTGGTAAGGTGTATCACTTTTTTCATAAAGCCATTTGTATACTTTTCTATCCCTATAGTCCTTTTCCACTGTGTTATATTTTTTGTTCTTAAAGGACAATAATTCTTGTTTATATTTGGAAATATGGGCAGACAATTTGGTTAGCCAATCAGTTTAAGAGTCATTGCTTAATATATGTAATAATTTGTCCTTGATCTGTGTGATGTCAGTTTTAACAATACTTTTAAGTCTTGAGACTTCCTCTATGACTAGTAGCATTAAATCGTGTGAGCAAACTCCATACTAGTCCTCCCTAATGTGGGAATGTTTTTCACTCTAAAGCCCTGTGGGATATATTTATCCTTATGATATTTAGAAAGATACACAGCATGTAAATAATAATCAACTTCCTTTCTAGGTGTAATAAGTTATGGTATATGTTTAGAGGAATTTCACCTTTAGTCTCCTCCAGCTCCTGTATGTCAGCTTTACACCTGATGCGCTTAGCATCATCCTCTGTAAAAACAAAGTCCTCAATCTCTCCATAGGAGTCATCTTGAGAAGGTAATACAAACCCCCGCTTCAGAAGTCATATCCTTAGAAAATAACACCCTGTTGTGCAGTTTAAACTCAAAGGGGAGTGCACTAGGTACCCTCCAACAGATATGTTGTGTGTCACGTAAAAAAACAGTTCCAATAAGAATCCTATAAGGATTCCAAGTAATAGTTCACATAGAACCCTAGGGGTGCACGATCCAGTATTTTCAACACATGTACAAAGAGATCAGCACTCACCAGCAAAGCAACTACTCTGTGCACGGCCTGTAAATATCCAAAGGAAAAAGGGGCTGGGGATCAGGATCCGGTGTGTATCTTCAGTTGTCCACAACACTTAAGCCAGCACGAAGAGATTTGAATAATCACCTTTAATGTATCAAAACTTAACGTTTCGGCCTCACATGGAGGCCTTGGTCACATGTAAAAAACACACATCACAGGCATACAACACGTCCCAAAGTGCTACCTTATATACCCATCCCCTAAACCTGATATGCTAAACGACGCCAAAATTCATGGAGAACAGCTGAAAGAGATCTGATTGATCACTGAGTCATCACAGTCATAACAACAGACAGCACCAGTTAACCAGCAGACCACATGTCCGCATTGTGTGATGACATTATCAAAATGGCGTCCGTTGTCATGGGAACACATGTACGCTCATAATATACAAAGCGTGACCACTTAGCAACAGCTTATCAGAGCACTGAACGCAGGAACACCGCCCCCAGCTAGACAGGCGTTACCATGACAACAGACCCAAACAAGGAATTTTGAGCCTAAGCATAACAGGTTTATATAGTTAACTAAACAATATTACACATACAATTCAGATCGGTTCTTAGATCCAGTGACTAGTCAACAACAAGGTAAATTTAATAAGAACAGAAGGATTCATTTTGATACTATTGATAGCAGTGGAGGAGACTCCTCTGGGAGTGAGGCTGTTAATACACACCAAAAAGTAAACACATCCAGCAGTGGGGTTAGCACTAGATCCTCTCAGAGACCCCCTTTACCTGTGGGATCGGATACAGACACAATAGGAGGCGCGGGAGGAAACATAAAAAAAGTGACCACTCGCAAACAGAAACAATAGTGTATAATTTAAGCTCACGTAAACTCACTTCAGATGAACTGTCATTACACAATAAAGGTTTATCCTTTATTCCCACCCCTAAAAGTGACCCCTTTGAGTTACAAATAGATTTACACAGTTTTCACAACTTAACAGACAACTTAAGTTAAGGGACCATTTTAAAAACAGCCCTGAGTATGAGTCAAAACCTTTTAGGGTGGGTAGTACGTTTGAACCACAAAAAACACACTCTTCTATTAAGACCTTCACTCGTATGTGTAATGCTACCATCTGTAAACAAGAAACCTCTACAACCAATACATGGGATAATCTAACACCACCTGAGAGAGGCACTTTGAAAACTCTAGTTGAGGACAGCTCAATAGTGATTAGGCCAGCCGATAAGGGCAGAGCCATTGTGGTGTTAGATTACTCGGTAAACCGGTTGGAGGCATTACGACAACTTGACGATGGACTCACTTACCGTAAGCTTACCTTCAACCCTACCAACACATTTAAATTGCAGGTTGACAAACTCTTAGGATTGGCTCTAAATGCTGGGTACATTGATGAAGATACTCAACAGATTTATGACATTTGATAATCCAATCTGCCCCATACTGTACCTGCTTCCTAAGATACATAAAAGTTTGTCAAATCCACCTGGTCGTCCGATTGTTTCTGCCAGGGGTTCATTATTTCAACCCCTGGCTGAATACATTGACTACTTTTTACAACCAGTAGTCAAATCCATTGTCTCTTACCTTAGGGATTCATCTGAACTTATCCATCAACTTAATCAGGTGGTTGACATAGGTTCGTCTGACATTCTTGTGACCATGGATGTAATTCATTTATACACCATTATTCCTCATACACATGGGATGGACATGGTCAGAAGAATCCTCTCTTCCAGTGCTAACTATATGGGACCCCCTATAGAATTCTTGCTAAATCTACTGGAGCTCTGTCTTGTCAATAATTATTTTTGGTTTGAAAATTGTTTTTACCTACAAATGTTAGGCACTGCAATGGGGTCTAACATGGCCCCATCGTATGCCAACATATATATGTCCATGTATGAACATGATTACATTTTGACTACAGAACAGAGCTCTATTAGGTTTTATCAACGGTATGTAGATGATGTATTCCTTGTTTGGAAGGGTGATTTGGAGTCTCTACATGTGTGGTTTAATCATTTGAATTCCATTAATTCTACTGTACGTTTCAAGATGGATATAGATAATTATAAAATCCATGTCCTTGATCTTGAGATATACAAGAGTGAGACAGCAGATGGGTTGAGGTTATTTACTATTCTCTATAACAAACCTAATGATAAACATTCCATACTACACTTTAATAGTTTTCACCCTAGATTTCAGAAAACAGGGGTTAGTTTCTCTCAGCTCCTGCGTGTTGTACGCAACAACACCGAGGAGGCTCACAAAAAACAACAGCTCGATACGATGGCACAGAAGTTCATCAATAGAGGGTACCCGGAACCACTTATCATGACACAAAGTGAGAAAGCACACACAATGACCCAGCAATCCATTAGCAATCAACCACATAAGCCTGCTGAACAACGTTTGAATTATATCACTATTTACACCCCAGCATAACATAAAGTACAGAAGGTTATCAAACAACATTGGCCGATTGTATCCACGGATACCAGCTTACCATTTGGCGAGATGCCACCATCTCAGCTGGTTTATAAGAGGGCGCAGAACCTTAGAGACTTGTTGGTGTGCACTGATCCAGTACAAAGTTACCAGAAGAGCACCTGGCTACCGCAAAAGAAAAAAAGGCTGTTATAGGTGCAGTAATTTTATGACCTGCAATGGTATGTTGTCTGGCAATACATTCCATCATCCTCATACCAACAAAAGATTTACCATTCGGCATCGATTGACCTGTACTTCTGATCATGTCATTTATGTGATTATCTGTCCATGTTCCTTATTACGTGGGGAAAACGATAACCACATTCAGAGAGAGGTTGGCCAACCACAAATCGGCTATATGGCTGGCCCTTGATAAGGGCAATTCGGATCAACCTGTGGCTCGTCATTTCCTACAAGCGGGACATGCCATCTCCACGATGAGGACTATATTAATTGATCACGTCCCTAAATCTATGAGGGGTGGTGATCGATCAAAGGCTTTACTGAGAATGGAATCACGCTGGATACATAGACTGGACACCATTTCCCCGAAGGGTCTTAACGTGATGATTGACTACAGCTGTTTTTATAAGTGACTGTGAGCTTTCCCTCCTCCAATAACTCTGTTTCTACCATCTCCTTGGAAGCACTTTGTGTGCGTGTTTTTTTAATTCTGTATATAGAACACAATGATCTGGTTAATAGTGCTAGTGACTAAGCATTGCTATAGGATCTTATGCTCTAGATATTTATATGGCTATACGTTAGGTGTTATTCTTATACAAGATATATTGCACCACACAGTTACTTGTTGTTGACTAGTCACTGGATCTAAGAACCGATCTGAATTAGTTAACTATATGAACCTGTAATGCTTAGGCTCAAAATTCTTTGCTTGGTTCTGTTATCATGGTAACGTCTATCTAGCTGGGGGCGGTGTTCCTGCGTTCAGTGCTCTGATAAGCTGTTGCTAAGTGGTTACGCTTTGTATATTATGAGCGTACACGCGTTCCCATGACAACGGATGCCATTTTTTTATGACGTCATCACACAATGCGGACATGAGGTCTGCTGGTTATGCAAATACATATCTGGTGCTGTCTGTTGTTATGACTACGGTCTCACTGTGATGACTCAGCAATCAATCTGATCTCTTTCAGCTGTTCTCCATGAATGTGGGCGTCGTTTAGCATATCAGGTTTAGGGGATGGGGTATATAAGGTAGCACTTTGGGATGTGTTGTATGCCTGGGATGTGTGTTTTTTACATGTGACCAAGGCCTCCATGTGAGGCCAAAACGTTATGTTTTGATACATTAAAGGTGATTATTCAAATTTCTTCGTGCTGGCTTAAGTTTTGTGGACAACTGAGGATACACACCGGATCCTGATCCCCAGCCCCTTTTTTCCTCTCTCTCTCTCTCTCTCTCTCTCTCTCTCTCTCTCTATATATATATATATATATATATATATATATATATATACAGCATATATATATATATATATATATATATATGTTACATTAACATTATTTTATATATATATATATTTCATAATAAAAATGATGTTATGTAAAATATATATCTATACCTATATATCTATAGGAATCGATATACAGGTATAGGTATATATGGAAATATGTATTTACAATAAAAATAACATTGTTCTGTAAGTGAAGAGCATTGAAATGTGAAATATGAATAATTCCTGTCAGGTTAGCATGTGAGTGATAGGTTTTTTTCTTCTGTGCTTTCCATCGACGTGTAAGTGGAGAATGTAACATGTTTGTGATATCTCGAAGTCCAAAAGTAAGCTTGTGTTGGGTTTCGCTCTCAAGCAAACTTTTAACTTTTAACTTGTAATACGTCCATAACCTGATGCACAAAAATATTACTTTAAGCGAACTTTGCGCTCAAGCGAAAACACTAAATATTGTGGCCCTTGTAATCTAGCCCTATGTGTGGCATCTATATAAAGAAGCACATTGACAGTACAAATGCTGAACTGAAATGTCTGCAGTATTTGATGTGTAACAATTATTTTTATGCCTAAAGCAAATTGACATTTCAAAGATAATTTATCTCAGAAAGAAACTAAACAATGCAAAAGCTCATTGAACATAATTTTATTACCAACACTATCTGTTTACAAATTAGTCATATTACTTGTGTTGTGGTAATTAATGAGAAAGTTCATTTATTTTATTTATCTGTTTATTACTCAGATAAAACTAGAGGAAGAAGAGTTTTTATATATTTATTAACAAAAGTGTCTGTCCTTTTTATATGAGTGGCAACATTGGGAAGAGAATTGTAAGCAATTTTATGATTAAAACCTACAATTTGCTTTTCTTAAATTTAATTTGTAAGTTGCATCAATGGCTCAGCTGGTCATTAAATACAGTGGAATTGCATAATAAAAATACAATTCAATTGAACTTACTCTGAATTTTAAATGAGAAATAGAAATTTTTCTGCCAAATTTTCAAATTTACTTTACAATTAGCCAAACCCCTGTACCATGTGACAAGCATCAGCTAATCAGAGAATCTTATACATACTGTATACACTGTGAAATCTTGCACATGCTCAGTGGCAGGCTGTGCCTCAGAAAGTGTGTATACAAAAAGACTGTGCATAATCTGATAATAAAAGTAAATTGGAATGTTTCTTACAACTGCATGCTCTTTCTCTTTCATGAAACTAAAAAAACAAAGAAGAAAAAAAAAATTTCAAGTAAAAAATGACACAATCCAAAGATATTTGTGCCTGCCCCTTACCACAATGCAAGTTGCAAGTTCAGCTCCATTATAGTCAATGGGGCTGCATCAAATATATCTTGAAGCTGCTCCCTTCTTGCCACTTAAAGGGCTAGATTTTTCTTTGCATAAATGTTTTGTAGAGTATCCATTTATATAGCCCATCTGGGAGTGTTTTTGCAACAATGTATCGTTTTGCTTATTTTTTTATAACATAGTGCTGATTTTCAGACTCCTAACCAAGCCCCACAGTGTCAGATGTAGACGGAAGTTTACAGACTCCTGCTTGCTCCTGTTTGTGTAAAATGTCTTTCCAATGCAGTGGTGGTGGTGGGGGGTCTGCTCTTCCTGATTTCCCAGCCCCTTTCACTGGGTGTCCCAGCCTAACCTCATCAAGAGTGTTAAACTGGGAGCTTCTAAGTAAGTTTTTAAAGGTTTTATGAAAATTGGTGTACACTGTCCCTTTAAAAAGTGTTTCACTGTAAAGCATACCAGCATCACAAAATCACTTTTAAAGCCTTAAAAAATGAACAAATCTAAAAAGGGAAAAATACACTCACTATAAAACAGACTACACTAACATATAAAAAAAAAAAAACAGCAAGACTCATAAGTGAAATGTAACACTTGGTCGAGGTTTAGGTTAAATAACTCTGATCATACCACTGGAAACTTGCAGTCAGATGCACATTTTGTCCAAGACTTTTACATTTACTGTATTTCAAATGTTTTTTTGAAGTTGTTGCAGTTGTGTTTTATCCAATTAGCAAGGAGGGGGGGTAGACAGAGTGGTACAGTCCTTGAAAACCAATACACTTACCCTAATGGGGAAACAACTGGGGGGATAATGGGCTCCCAACATATGGTGATTCCTCAAAGGACAGTTATGAGCTTTAAATTCAGGCAGTTGATAATAATTCTCATTGCTCCCATCATTTTACACTGATCACCATGTGTACATAGACAGTTACCGTATTGCAACTTTCAACTTCTTTCAAAATTACAACATTGAGCTGATATAAAAGAAAAAATCACACAATAAGGCTTACTTTTAAAGGGACATGAACCCCAATTTTTTTTTCTTTCATGGTTCAAATAGTGCATACAATTTTACACATCTATTTAATTTACTTCTATTTGCTTATTTCTCTTGGTATCTAAACATATCTAGGTAGTATCACGAACTGGGAGCTAGCTGCTGATTGGTGGCTTGTAGCTGCTCATATATACATTTTTCATTGGGTTACCAATGTGTTCAGCTAGCTCCCAGTAGTGCATTACTGGTCATTCAATAAAGGATACCAAGAGAATGAAGCTAAATTGATAATAGCAGTAAATTGAAAAGTTGTTTAACCCCTTAACGACCAAGGACGTACAGGGTATGTCCTACAAAAACTGTCACTTAATGACCAAGGACGTACCCTGTACAACCTCAGGGGGTTTTAAGTGGTGGAAGCGATCGTGATCGCTTCCAGCCACTTTCAAGGTATTGCAGTGATGCCTCGATATTGAGGCATCACTGCAATACCTTTTTATACCCACTGATGCAGAGAGAGCCACTCTGTGGCCCTCTCTCCATCGGCCAGCGATGGTGCCTATGGTTGATGGGTGGGAGCCATAGCAGGGAGGCGGGTGGGCGGCCCATCTGGTTGCCACCTGTCCCTTAAATTACAGAACACTTATAAGTTACACATTCTGCAGGGTGTGCAGGGAGGAATATGAATAGTGTTGTCCAGAAACACAGTACATGTTCCGCCCTGCACACCTTGCAGCATGTGTAACTCATAAGTGTCCAGGAAAACATGGCTGAGGTGGCAACCCTAGCGGCCCATCGCAGATTCACTTCCTGATCCTCTATATCCGGTGCACGCAACTGGTTGGGAGCGAGCAGGAGCGGACGGGTATGCGCGTGCGCGCGCTAGTACATTAACAAATTAACAAATTGAAGATGATGGGATGGAGGGAGAGGGAAAGGGGAGTTAATAAATGTTAAGAAAGGGATGGGGGAGGGGGAGGCTATTGAGGGGGGCAGCAACACTACAGAAAATGGGCTTTTTTGCTAAAAATAAAATAAAAAACACTTTTTTTAGCAAACTGGGTACTTGCAGACAGCTGCCAGTACTCAAGATGATGGCAAATAGGTAGAGGGGGAGGGTTAGAGAGCTGTTTGGGGGGATCAGGGAGGTTGGGGACTAAGGGGGAGATCCAACACTGCAGAATAAAAAATAAAATAAAAATGTTATATATATATAAAAAGCTTTTTATTTTACTACTTGCAGACTTTTTGCCAGTACTTAAGATGGCGGTGACAATTGTGACAGGGGGGAGGGAAGAGAGCTGCTTGAGGGGGGTCAAGGAGGGATCAGGGGGTGGGATATGTCAAGTAGGAGGCTGATCTCTACATTAAAGCTAAAATTAACCCCTTAACTGCTGGGCATAATACAAGTGTGGTGTGCAGCGGCATTTATCAGCCTTTTAATTACCAAAAAGCAATGCTAAAGCCATAAATGTCTGCTATTTCTGAACAAAGGGGATCCCAGAGAAGTATTTACAACCATTTGTGCCATAATTGCATAAGCTGTTTGTAAATAATTTCAATGAGAAACCTAAAGTTTGTGAAAAAACTATTTTTTTTTTAATTTAATCACATTTGGCAGTGAAATGGTGGCATGAAATATACCAAAATGGACCTAGATCAATACTTTGGGTTGTGTAGTAAAAAAATATATATACTGTATATACATGTGAAGGGATATTCAAGGATTCTTGACAGATATCAGTGCTACAATGTAACTATCGCTAATTTTGAAGAAAAAAAATGGTTTAGAAATAGCTACTTGTGCTTATTGCCCTATAACTCGCAGAAAAAACAAAGAACATGTAAACATTGGGTATTTTTAAACTCAGGACAAAATTTAGAAACTATTTAGCATGGGTGTTTTTTTGGTGGTTGTAGATGTGTAACAGATTTTGGGGTCAAAGTTAGAAAAAATTTGTTTTTTCATCATATTTTATAAAATTATAAGATATGATGAAAATAATTTTATCTTTAGAAAGTCCATTTAATGGCGAGAAAAAACGGTATATAATATGTGTGGGTACAGTAAATGAGTAAGAGGAAAATTACACCACAGAAATGTAAAAATAGCCCTGACAGTAAGAAAATTGAAAAATGGTCTGGTCCCTAAGGGGTTAAAAATCTGATGATCTTTCTGAGTCATGAAAAAAAAAATTGGGTTTCATGTCCCTTTAAAATGGCATGAAAACCAAAAAGTCCCATAAAGGGCTGCATAATGTGTGTGTGTGTTATCACTCGGTCATAAATTACACAGTTGTATAGATTATTTTTTTTTTTAGAATATAAAAATGTTCCTTGTAAATTTTTACGAAATATGTGTTAAAATAGCTATATATTAATAAATAATTTGCTTTTAACAATAACCCTATTCCTTTTTGTGTCAGTTGGTTTAAAACTCACAGGGTCCACCCTTAGCATTTGCAGGGTCCTGAGAAAGACAAATTGAGGGGCCTCTCAGCCCAGTGCCTTTTTTTCCCCCTACCCTTATATGCCCTGACCCCTGTATGGCTCACCCCTGTCCCAATATTCAGTTACCTAAATAAAGAATAGCACTTTATATTACACCTCCTGAGTCTATAAGCACTTAAAGGGACCTTAAACACTTGTCATTAGGGTTTTGTGTTTTTTTATTCATAATGTTTTTTTCAGTTTTTAAAATGCAAATCCCTTTTTTTTATTATAGGTGTTCTATTTTTTTTTTTTTTACATTTACATGACTTTCTGACCGCTCCATGCAGACATAGGTGTAAGTGATGTTGACAAAACCAGAAGTCTACTTATTGCTGTGAGCGTGCACACATATAGGAGATTACCTTGATGCAGCCTGGATAATAATTCATGTCACAATGTTATTATTGTTATTATTATTGACAATAGTGGAAATAGACATCTTTTATTCTATTTGTGAATGTATATATATATATATGTATTTGCATTAACCCATTGGCTGCCAAAGAGGACTGCAACGCATCTCCCAGGCTGCCAATGGGTTAACTACTTTAATGCCAGACACGCTGCCCTACAAACACCACATTCTTTGTAAACACTGGTTGAGTCTCACTGATCTAAACACCAATCTAAAGGTGTCGTTGAAGCTTTCTCTCCGCTGCACTTTTCGTCCTGATAGGTGCGCCACCTCTGAAGCTTGGTAGGAGAATCCAAGACACGCGCATCGCGCGCACTCAGTCACAGCCCCCTCACCTTCCGCACTGCCAGTAGAGTCCAGCGCGCGCTTGATTGACAAGCAAGATGTCGGTGCTGAGAGAGGCAGGAGGGGATGCAGCAACAGCAAAAGCATCAGCAGCAGCAGTCACCGGTCACCGGCTACTGCACGCTCCTGCAACAACCACCGGCAGCTACAAACGCAGCACTCTGAGGGACAACACATGTCCACAACCCCAGTCATAGGATTGAATAATATAGGCATCTGGCAGCTCCAATATAATAAAAGCAAGCACCTTTTGAAATGCAATCTCCCTACACTGAGATGCCGCACAGGTGTTGTAAACGGCTGCTATTGAAACAAATAAATCTATGAAGCTCGTTCACAAAGTTAATGAGAACGAGCTTCATAGAATCGGCAAAGACTTTACTTTGTATACACATGCGCAGAAGTGAAGAATGGAGTGCGCATTGATTCCATATGTTATCTCATAGAACGTGCATTACAACATGTCGGCCAGCACCGCATTCAGTAGGCGGTGGTTTAGGGGTAATATTGAAAATAAAAAAAAATTGTGCAGATGCTAGATAAAGACATAAAGAAAGAAATAACGTATAAAACAAAACAATGGTGTTTAGGGTCCCTTTAATAAACTTAATACAGAATGCTTATTGAACCTTTTCAAGCCCTCTCCACTGATATTTCAAGGCCCCTCAAAAGCATGGGGCCCTGGGCGAGTTCCTTGGGTGTATAAAGGCTAGGTTAGGCCTGGGGCGTGCCTAGTAGTAGGCAGTCCCCCATTATCCAATCCCAGCCTTGAAATCACATGATTGTTACATTGTCCTGTGTCTCTGTCCACAAATAGAGCTCTGGGGACGAGATTACATATACGGCGCAGGCTTCAGCGTAACTGCTTAAACCTGCATCGCCCGTAATTTCCCCTCGCATATCGGGGAATCACATAAACCCCGACGGCAGTTCATAAAGTTCCGTAAGTCGAATAAACTAGCGATGTCCAGATAATGTGCATAAATACAAATTTCTGGAGTTACCAGTGACTTACGGCACGTTAGAAACTGCCAGCGCCTAAGAAAATAAAAAAAATGTCAAATCTCCCAAAAATAAATAAACCCGACACGTAAAAACCCCTATATCCACAACCACCCACAACGCAATATGCCTAATTAAACTATTAACCCCTAATCCGCCATTCACCCACATCGCAATCTCCCTAATATATGTATTAACCCCTAACCCGCCATTCACCCACATCGCAATCTCCCTAATATATGTATTAACTCCTAACCCACCATTAACCTAATAAATCTATTAACCCCTAAACCGCCATTAACCCACATCGCAATTAACCTAATTAATCTATTAACCCCTAAACCGCCAACCCCCCACAACGCAATTAATCTAATTAAACTATTAACCCCTAATCTGCCATTAACCCACATCACAATTAACCTAATAAATCTATTAAGCACTAAACCGCCATTAACCCACATCGCAATTAACCTAATTAATATATTAACCCCTAAACCACCAAACCCCCACAACGCAAATAACCTATTTAAATGACTAAGGCCCCTAACCTAACACCCCCTAAATTAACCCCAAAATACTAAGTTACAATTATAATAAAAGTTTAAATTAATCTAAAGTTACAAAAAATAAAAAAATCTATCACTACATAAAATAATAAACCAAATGATCAAAAATTAAACCTAATCCCTATGAAAATAAAAAAGCCTCCCCAAAATAAAAACACCCCCTAATCTAAACTAAACTACCAATAGCCCTTAAAAGGGCATTTTGTAGGGCATTGCCCTAAATTAAACAGCTCTTTTGCATTAAAAAAAATACTAAGTCCCCCCTCTAACAGTAAAACCCCCCACCACCACACCCCCCAAAATAAAAAAACTAACACTAAAAAATCCTAAACTACCCATTTGTATGGGCATTGCCCTTAAAA
Source organism: Bombina bombina (assembly GCF_027579735.1). Lineage (NCBI taxonomy): Eukaryota > Metazoa > Chordata > Amphibia > Anura > Bombinatoridae > Bombina > Bombina bombina. The sequence continues at coordinate 93,774,587 of NC_069499.1, forward strand.
GGGCATTCAGCTCTTTAACTGCCATTAAAAGGGCATTCAGCTCTTTTACGAAAGCCCATTAAATGCCTAAACTAAAAAAAAAAAAAAAAAAATCCTAACTCTAAGCCCCAAATAGGTACTCACCGTTACTTAAGTCCGGCGGAGAAGGTCCTCTTCCAGGTGGCAGTGAAGTCTTCTTGGAACCGGCAACATCTTCTATCTTCATTCAGAACCAAGCCATCGCGGGGCAGATATGACCGCAGAACTGAATACCGGAGACCACAGAAATTAAACCAGCGACCGTGGAGCCATGGAGCGTGGAGGATCCTCTTTGTATGATCACCGCCGTACACTGAATATTGAATGCAAGTTACACATTTAAATATGGTGTCACTTGAATTCCTATTGGCTGATTTGAATCTTCAAATTCAAATCAGCCAATAGGATGAGAGCTACTGAAATCCTATTGTTAGCTTATGGGAGTAAAAATTGCGGGCGACGGGTGAAATATACACGCTGCCTTTATATGCCGCACCGTATATGTGATACCAAAACCGCGTAAAAACCTTTACATATGTAATCTTGCCCTGGGAGTTTGTGCTATTCCTGATAGTTTCAAAATCAAAATAAACAGTTGCAAAGTAACCCTTTTCATGAAAACTGTGTTTAATGCATAATAGAAATTTGTCTGCAGTTTTCCAATAGATTAACATATGAGTAGAATCTGAATGTTATTAGAACAGATTTACACCTTCTTTGCTTGAATTGTTTTTTAATGGTAAAACTCCACCCACTACTTTCAATATTTGGAGGAGCCAATCCAAGCAAGTATGGAGAAGACAGAGCATTCCACTGTCTTTGTATTAACAAAGTCTCTAATGTATGGCTTCAACAACTGCAAATTAGGGAGCTATGTGGCAAGGTTAGACTTGTGAGTTCTTTAAAGCGCCAATAAACCTAGGAAATAATGTTATATAATTCTGCACATAGTGCGTTTTCTTCTGCTAAGTGCATCACGGGGCACGCTGTCTATTCACAGCCGGTCCGATCGTGCTATTAAAATCAATGTAGCTCGCTTCCGCTACCAGACCAGAGCGGGAGCGAGCTACATTGATTTTAATAGCGCGATCGGGCGCGCTGTGAATAGACAGCATGCCGTGATGCGCTTAGCAGAAGAAAACAGACCCGCTCAGTAGAGCCAGGAGCAGCGTTCTGTTTTCTTTGCGTGATATCTATTTAACTATTCACTTTAGAAATCTGGAGCAAAGCTAATGTTATATAATTCTGCACTATGTGCAGAATTATATAACATTATTTCCTAGGTTTACTGGCCCTTTAAGGTTTCCAGACTGGAAAATCCACAATTTTCAGACTTAAATTGCAGGAAAAAGGGGCATAATAAATAATGAAAATATATATCAAAGTTATTTTACATAATTAAGGAATTTCTATCACAATCTTAAAGTGTGTACTGTCCCTCTAAATGTGTGCTATCTGCACTTTTAGTTTATCTGTTGACAAGAGAACAGTAGGAATAATTCTGGTAACTAAAGACCTGTAAAACTGACTTCAGTAATGGCAAATTTAATAGAAACTAATAATAAAAAAAAATATTAAATTGTGTATTTTTGAAAATATTTTTTTTCAAATGTTGTCTGTCTAAAACTGAGCTGCTTCTTATACCCCCCCTCTTCAAGACATCCAATACCTGACATTTCTCTTACAGTTTGAGACTCAACACCTCAACCAATGTCTGCTGTCTTGGGGTCACATTTAACATTTAACTCACATTTACTCCACATACATCAGCAGAATTTGACCCTTCCCTCTCCAATCTGTTTTGAATGTTTCAGCTAGACTAAGTTGCCAATCTACATAGGCTGCTCTGCTCGTCCAGTTTCTACACTGGCTCCCCATATACTCCAGAATACAATTCAAATTATTACCCCTAACCTATAAAACACTTAATAGCTTTACTCCCAACTATATTTTCTCTTTTATCTCCAAATACTACCTGACACATTCTCTTCGATCAACTTCTGACTAACGCCTCTCCACTCTTGTTAACTCCATGTCCCTCACCCACCTTATGAATTCTCATATGCACCTTCTGTCCTCTGGAACTCCCTACCCCGCTCCATCACACTGTCTCCACCATTATATAGCTTCAGAAACTCTTTGAAAATACACTTATTCAGATGGCTTACCATCTCTCCTCTGCTTTTCATCCTACCCAAAATAAATCTTGAACTGCCTTGACTCACTGCTGCAACTGCAATGCACAAGACAAGCTACCACAAACCTGATGTCTTTGCACCCTCATCCTGTAGAATGCAACCTCTTTGGAGCAGGGCCCTCTTGCTCCTGTACTGGATCTGTTTAGTCTGTTTATGTTTTTGTATCTTATCTCAAACCCTTGTCATTGTAAACTCCTATCTCTACACCCAGCTCTTCAGAATTCCGTGTTGCTATGCAAATAAAAGATAAGTTCCCTCATTTATTGCAAGGCATCTAGGCCCTGGGGCAGCAAAGCATCCACAACCCATGATGCTCCCTCCATCATGCTTCACAGATGGGATGAGGTTTTTGTTGTTGTTATGCAGTGCCCTTTTAACTCCACAGATGGAAGTGTACATTTTTCCAAAAAGTTCAACTTTTGTCTTATCTATCCACCACAGCATATTTTCCCAGACAGCAGTGGTTTCATTTGTGGTGTCCTTCTGTGAACACTATTCTTGTTCAGTGTTTTCTGATAGTGAATATATGAACAAAGACTTTCACAGTCTTGAATTTTCTCCATTTGTAGACAATGAGGTCTACTTATCAAGCCGTCAACTTTTTTGAATCCGACGGCACCAATACGCTCACCTGACATCGCCTAATATCGCGGCCGTGGACCTGAATATGCTCTCCATATTTATATAAAAAGCTGTCAAAAAGCCACGCACCAAGTACGGGGCGATGAGCAGTGGACTGTTGTTAACTAACAGTCATCGATCTCGCTGCTATTCAGCTTTTTCCCAGCTTTATTTATATACTGTCACTAAACACCACCACTATACTAAACTATTTAACCCCTATCCCGGTGCTCCCGGAGCCCACCGCAACTAAATAAAGTTATTAACCCCTATCCCACTGCTCCCGGAGCCCACCGCAACTCTAATAAATGTATTAACCCCTATTCTGCCGCTCCCCGACACCGATTGGATGAAGATAGAAGATGCCGTCTGGATGAAGGCTTCTGCCCGGTTGGATGAAGACTTCTGCCAGCTTCGCTGAGAACTTCTGCTGCTTCGTTGAGGATGGATGTCGGGTCTTCAGAAATTGTAAGTGGATCTTCGGGGGTTAGTGTTAGGTTTTTTTAAGGGTTTATTGGGTGGGTTTTAATTTTAGATTAGGGTTTGGGCAAGGAAAAAGAGCTAAATGCCCTTTTAAGGGCAATGCCCATACAAATGCCCTTTTCAGGGCAATGGGGAGCTTAGGTTTTTTAGATTAGGTTTTTATTTCAGGGGTTGGTTGTGTGGGTTTTGGGTTTTATTGTTGGGGGGTTGTTTGTATTTTTATTTACAGGTAAAAGAGCTGATTTCTTTGGGGCAGTGCCCCGCAAAAGGCCCTTTTAAGGGCCATTGGTAGTTTATTTTAGGCTATGGGGGTTTTTTTATTTTGGGGGGGCTTTTTTATTTTCATAATACATTATTTAGGTGACGGCGGGGTCCGGGATAGGGGTTAATACTTTTATGTAGGTGGCGGCGGTGGCGGGGCGGCAGATTAGGGGTTAATAAGTATAATGTAGGTGACGGCGATTTAGGGGTGGAAGATTAGGGGTGTTTAGACTCGTTAGGGTGTTGTTAGGTGTAAACATAACTTTTATTCTCCCATAGGAATCAATGGGATATCGGGCAGCAGCGAACATAAATAAGCTTTTGCTGCTTTCAGACTCCCATTGATTCCTATGGCATCCGCGGCCTCCAGGGCGGCGGATTGAAAAGCAGGTACGCTGGTCCAGAATAGTGGCAAGCGTACCTGTTAGATATTTGTTAACTAGCAAAAGTAGTCAGATAGTGCCGAATTCACATTCGGAACATCTGCAATGACGTAAGCATCGATCTGTGTCGGACTGAGACCGGCGGATCATATGTTACGTCACAGATTTCAACTTTTGCCGGTATGTAGGCTTTGATAAATGAGGCGAATCAGGCTTGCCACAATTACGCTGTGGAATTCCACCGTATTTGCAGTTGACGGCCTCAATGTGTCTTACCGTGGATTGATGAACACCCAGGTCTTTAGCAAAGCTGTAGTAACCTTTTCCAGCTTTTTCCATCTCTATAATGCATCTTGCAAGGTCCTGTGAAAGTTGTTGTAATTGAGGCATGGTTCAAACTAATGTGTGTATCGGAATGAATAATGTCAGCACACACTAGAGAGCGTTCTCTTGGCATCTGCCACACAGTATCTTCCATCAGACTGCCAGATTGTGAAGCATGATTCATCACTCTAGAGAATATATATTTACACTGCTCCATAGTCCAGTAGCAGTGTGCTTTACACCAATCCATCTGATGCTTGGCATTGCGCATGTTAATGCGAGGCTTGTGTACAGCTGCTCGGTCATGGAAACTCATTTCACGAAACTGATATTTCTTCCATAGGCAGGTTGGAACTCTGTAGCAAGTGATACAACAGATAATAGGCAATATTTATGTGCTACGGGCTTCAGTACTCAGCAGCTCAGTTCTGTAAGTCTTTGTGGTCTACCACTTCTTGGCTGGGCAGTTGTAGTTCCTAGATGGTTCCACTTCACAATAATAGCATTTACAGTTGACCAGGGCTGATCTAGTAATGCAGAAATTTCACAAACTGGCAAAGGTGGTATCCTGTGACAGTACCATATTTAAAGTCACTAAGCTCTTCAGTACGACCTATTGTTCTTCCAATGTTAGTCTATGGATATATATTAAAAATAATTTTAAGGGAGCCGCTAAAAAATGAGTATCAAATTGTATGTGTATAATATAACGAAGGATAAGGATAAGTGAACCTTATAAAAAGATAGGGAATTCAGCACTCTCCACACATAAAAAACCTTGGCAAATTATTATGCCAATAGGAATACAAAATTTAACAGGTAACAAGTGTGGAAACCTGATATAAGCATGAAACAAACCTTGAAAAACCAGCATGTGTTCAAAGCACTAACAGTTTATTAATGAACAAAAATAAAGCATAATATAGAAATCAATACAAAATATCAGATGAGACGTCTCATGGGGAATATAGCATATGTGTCAATATAAACTAGCTTATGAAAACGGCTTCAAAATGGAGAAACTACAACACCTCAATCAGAGGACAACCCCAAAGTGTGTTAAAGGGATATGCTGTCATGATAATAAAAGTGAGGATCTATGTAGTTAACTCAAACGTGAAGCACCAAATAATGTAAAATAAGCAGCCAATGAAACCAGCTATGCGTACACACAAAACTTCAGTTGTTTGCGAATAACAAAGTGCAGCAAAACACTATACCAAGAGCCAGACACAACACCACAATCAGAGGGCAGTCCCAAATAGAGAGGGTTAATACTGCCTTGATATACAATGAGGATCTATGTGTTTGGCAAATAGGTATAACGTAACTGTGAATAGCATGATTTATAAACTAAACACAAATCACAAGCGGCATGAATAGTGACATGCAAAATACAAATTATTAGAATTTCCAGGTATTAAAGGAAACCCTCATTTGAGGGAGCTTAGTAATCAGACCATCCAAGTGACTGTGAAAACAATGTCCAGGCATCCACAAACGATCCAAAAACTCACAGTCTTAGGTTGATTCAGATGATGATTAACTGCTGCTTCACAATATGCACATCGAAAGTAAAGTGCAAGAAACTCCAAACAAACCAACTTTTTGAAGTTATAGCGAGTGTAATGGCGAATTCCACAGGGTAGGCGTCTCATCAAAAGAAATCAGCTGTTGCCACTGCCTACGCGCGTTTCATCCCCTTGACTGACAGGGACTTCCTCAAGGCTGACGTTATTGTAAAAAACTCGGCCATTTATATGCCATATAGAACACACCTCCAGGAAAAGATGAAAATATTTGTTGCAAACGTAAGGTATCAAAAGAAAAAATATAACAAAAAAACTTTCAATATATATACAAATATAACAATTCTAATACACTATTTATTAAATAGAAAGATAGTGCAATCGAAGACATGCAGTAACTAAATATATATAAAAGGAGATGCTGAAAGGCGAAGCTATCCCTCTGGTCACATGATTTGCAGACAAAGGAAGGAAAAAAATAAAAATTTAATTACTATCTATATAAGATAATATTTAATATGTAAATCAAAAATAAGAAAAAAACACATAGTGCTAAAGTGGGCTTAGAAATAAATGTAAAATATAGATCTAAAGAAACCCATATATTATAAATGGGGAAAAATTAGAAGTGTGGATTCGAACCCTAGACCTCAAGATAAAAATATATATATACCTAAATGGCTCAAACAGCATATTAGTCCACTAGCCTACACAGGAGATTAACCACATAAGGTGGAAGTCTCAGAGTAATAATCTTTGAAAATAATAATACAACAAAGATTAATTTTCAGGCAGGTGCTAAGAGACCAGGATGAGGATCCAATCTATAAATCATAAAACAGACCCAAAAATTGGAGAGATAAATATGACTCCAGAGAAGGGCAGCCATTAAAGGCTAGCCCAATTTGAACTTCAAGTAAAAAAGTATTAGATATCTTAGCCCAAAAGTCTATTCCACACGATTTATATTTCCAATTAAGTAATCTCTTGCCATGCCAACAAAGCACCAGGCACGAGTAAATTACCTAGAATGGATCAATAAAAATGGAGTTATTTTATCATAAATAAAAATATAATTACTACCTGCTTAAGATAATATGTAATATGTTAGTCTAAATAAAAAACATGCACATAGTGCTGAGAGGGCTTAGAAATATATATAAATGAAAGATCTAGACATACAAAACCCATATATTATAAATGGGAACATTTTTATTAGTGTGGATTCAAACCCTAGACCTCAAGGTAAAAATATTTATACCTAAATAGCTCAAACTCCGTATGTCTTAGTCCACTCGCCTGCACAGGAGATTAACCACATATGGTGGAAATCTCAAAGTAATAATCTTTAGAAATAATAATCCAACAAAGATTAAATTCCAGACAAACTCTAAGAAACCGAAATGAGGATCCAATCTATAAATCATAAGACAGACCCAACAATTGGAGAGATATGCATAACTCCAAACAAGGCAGCCATTAAAGGCTAGCCCGATTTAGACTCAAAGTTAAAAAGTATACATGGCCCCAAACAAGACAGCCACTAATGTCTTAGCCTAAAGTCTATTCCACACGATTTATGTAACCAATTTATTAATCTCTTACCAAGCCAACAAAACACAAAGCGCAAAAAAATGACCTAGAATGAGTCACTAGAAGCAGAATTATTTTATCAAAGTTATAAGAAAGAAGCAAATTCAAGTTTTTCATTCATACCGAGAGGTGCACACGTATGTAAACGATAAATCCAACCAGTTTCTTTTTGGAGGAGACATTTATCCTGGTCTCCTCCTCTCTTATGTGTTAACCCAATATCGATGCCAATAAATTTGAGTAACTCAAAATTTGAGTCATGATAACTCTGAAAATGCCGTGCAACACTACTGGTCGTTTTGTCTTTCCTACGTAAAACATAGGACAAGGACAAAATAATAAATAGACAACTCAAGTTTGGCAATTTATTGGGTAATTAAAGGGACAGTCTACACCAGAATTTTTATTGTTTTAAAAGATAGATAATCCCTTTATTACCCATTTCCCAGTTTTGCATAAGTAACACAGTTATAATAATATACTTTTAACCTCTGTGATTATCTTGTATCTAAGCCTCTGCAAACTGCCCCTTTTTCCAGTTCTTTTGACAGACTTGCAGTCTAGCACTTGCAGTCTAGCCAATCAGTGCCTGCTCCCAGATAACTTCTCGTGCACGAGCACAGTGTTATCTATATAAAATACGTGAACTAACACCCTCTAGTGGTGAAAAACTGTTAAAATGCAATCTGAAAGAGGTGGGCTTCAAGGTCTAATAAATTAGCATATGAACCTCCTAGGTTAAGCTTTCAACTAAGAATACCAAGAGAACAAAGCAAAATTGGTGATAAAAGTAAATTGGAAAATTGTTTAAAATGACATGCTCTATCTGAATCATAAAAGTTTATTTTGGCCTAGACTGTCCCTTTAATACGATAAGTCTTGCCCCCAGTTGAAAAACTATCAGTTCTAACAATATAGCTGCAAGAAATGCACTTTCCACAAGGAAAACTCCCTTTATGGGACTGGTGCATTGTTAGCCATTTCTGTTTAGGAGTTTTCACAAAATGGATTTTGACCAAACAATCTTTAATACTCATAGCTTTTCTAGCAGTCAAAAATGGACGATCTCCTACCTGGCAATTATATTGTGTGATGAATCTTAAATTAGTTTGTTCAACAGTTTTTTCATTCTTAGAGAATAGAATATCTTCTCTTTTTAGTTTCCTCACTCAACTAAGTGAGCTAGCAATTAATTTTTGGAATATCCACGAGAAAGGAATCTCTCTTTCATTTTTTTAGCGTGGAAATCAAAACTGGAATTCGTCTAACAGTTTCTGCGCAATCGCAAGAACTGTCCATAAGGAATACCTTTCTTCAAGGAATGAGGATGATTACTTTCTGCTTGAAGCAAACTATTTGTGGCAGTTGGTTTACGATAAATCTATGTCTGGAGATATCTACCATGCTTCTTAATCAAAATATCCAAAAAAGACAATTTTGAAGAATCAGCTTCATAAGTCAAAAAAAATTTGTAATTATTTTGATTCAAAGTTTTAACAAAGGATTCCAAACTTGTAAGATTCCCTTTCCATAACATAAAAACATCGTCCACATAACGAAGCCAACGTTGGACAGATTTTTCAACAATATCGTTATGGTTACCAAAAACTTCAGATAACTCCCAAATTCCTAAATGAAGACAGGTATAAGTGGGGGCGCAAGTGGCCCCCATGGCTGTACCACGTATCTGTTTAAAGAATTTACCATCAAAACAGAAAACATTGTTTTCAAGAACAATTTTTAAAAGTGAAAGCATACAATCAGTATGTTTATTGAAAGAAGGACCACGGGTCTCAAGAAAAGACCTACAAGCTTCAATGCCTACTTCATGAGGTATTGAAGAGTATAGGCCTTCAACATCTAAGGAAAACAAGATGACATTATCAGCTATAATCAAATTGTTAATTTTCTGTAAAAGATCTGAAGTGTCTCTAACATAGGTCGGTAAAGTAGGAAGAAAAAAGTCCACAAAATGTATATAATATATAATATATTTACACACATATATACACATATAAACACATAAATACATATGCACATATATACAGACATATATAGAAGTGCATTGGAGCTTTTTGCAGTTAAGTACATGAAAACATGTAAAAGCGTATGTATACAATATTCATATTTAATAAAGAATTTAACTGTGTATTTACTGTAAATATATCACATTCCATTCTTCTGCACATAGCAGAATATGTTTCAAGTATTTATAATTAGATATTCCTAAATATATATCTTTATCTATACCTATATATAATTATATATATATATATATATATATACAGGTGGCCCTCGTATATATATACAGTATATATTTATATATATATATATATATATATATATGTATAGATATATATTGTTAAAAAAACATCAGATATATGTAGAAATATTTATTTATGAATAAAAAGAAGATATTTTTCTATGTGAAGAACATTGGAATGTGAAATATTCCTATTTTCATGTCGGGTTAGCGCACATGAGCATATGCTATTAGGTTTGCGCCAGAGTGTTTTTCCACTTTTGTTTCTCCATTGACTTCTTTGGGGGAATACGTGAACGGGCACGCAGTATTCTAAGTTTGTCTTTTTGCGTTCATCGTGTTAGTGCGCGAGCCAAAACAGGTTACTTCTGCCGCAATTAACGCTCAAGCGGGTGCGTTAATTAATGCTCCACTTGTAATCTGCCCCATAGCTTTTCTATACAGAATACTGCAGTATTCATATTTTCAGTATAGGTGTCAGTATCAACAGGAAAAAAATAAAAATAAAATAAAGGTGAGGAGCTTTCTCTCGACAATTATAATATTCTCCAGCGGGTAAAATGGCTATTTGGGAGCACATACATTAAAGGGAAGGAAATTGTATAGTACAATGTCCCTTTAAGCAGCAATGCATATACTGAAGTAGATTACAGAGGCATAAAATGCTGCTACAGAGTGAGTTTCGCCACCCACCCGTATACTTTTCTTTTAGGAGATTTGACTTGTTTTGACACTAGAAAAAAAACAAACCTTTCTGCTGAAAAACATTTTGAAGAACAGCATCATAAACAGGACATTGGTTTTACAAGAAATCTGAGCTGTTAAAAGCTACTTACTTTTCTCTATATATTACTAATGTGTTTACTTCATTTGCCGCCTCTGTATTAAATAAAACTCAGTAATTGGACCAGAAAGAGATAGACCTATGCATATATTCTTTCAACCTCAAGTCCTATGTAACTATGTAACATAATTGCAGCAATATGCAGAGCTGGGCTGTGCCTTCGGTTTCCTTGGTGAGCGCTGCTAACAAGGCTGGCTGTATTCTTTGTGCAGAAAGACATACGAAAGGAAGGAAAACAACATCGTATTGTTAACACTTTAGGCTGAGAAAGACAAAGCCTTACTCAGTGACTTTAACATTTTCCAATTAAAAATAATTGAAAATCAAAGCTATAAAATTTCTTTTTCTTAAACAGCAAGTTTACAAGTGCCAAGGTGACAACACCAGATACAATATATCAGCTGTGATCATCCACAGCAAGAGACAGGATCACAATCAAGTTAAACAAATGGAGCTTCTATGAAAAAATGTCACATTTTATTTTAATGGAGCTGTATGGTAATCCCTTTGCTATTTTATGTCACAGCAAACGATTTGCGCATCGCTATATTATGGTGTCAGACAGTCGTAACGACCACCTGCTAGGGAGTATATGACTTTTGCCCCAATAAAACTGGTACTGGTAGCCATTGTTATTTATATATTGGGTGGTCTGTCCTAGTAGCCCTAGCTGTGACCCTAACAACAGGGGTGGAATTACCACTGGTGCAGCAGGTGCAGTTGCATTAGCGCCCAAGTACTAGAGGGGCCCATAGAAGCCAGACTATATACATGCACATGTGCAGAATGTGTACAATTCTAATGCAGGGGAGTCTTTAATAAGTGCAGGTTGTCTATCCCCAAAATCATTATATAGAGCAGCATATACATATTGCTATTGCTTACTACTGGATACCTTTAGGACCCACAAAATAATTTTGCACCAGGGCCCTGGCTACTGCCTAACAATTAACCCTAGCTGCATTGGGCCCCCACCCTCAATTTCCCTGAGCAACTATTGCTTTAAATCATTAAAGGGGTAGTAAACAATATTTTAAAACAAAATAAGAAAGTAGTATTTGTGGAACTAACTGAGCATATTCCCTGTAAGTACAGCTAATAATAAATACACCGATAGCTCCTATACATTGCATAGTGTGTGTTCCAAGCACTTTCCACACTATTAGTTAAAGAAGCTAGGGCTAGTGACAGGAGTGAACATTATGCAATGTATCAGCACTCTGAGGACATTAATCACAGGGGCAGTTATGTGGGACCTTTGTTTGCTATCTTTACTGTCCCTTTAACATCTCTCATTTTTCCTCCAACACCTTTCACCTACTACCACAATTAACCCCTAAGCTCCCGGGCCCAACAGCAATTGACCCCCTAGACACTTAAATTCCCTACTGCTAATAACTCTTTTCTGGCATGACTTTAACCATACTGTGAGCCCTTTTATACAAATGAACACCCTACATAATCTCTGCATATATATATAAATATATATAAATGACCCCCCTCAAAGTTCAGCCCCCAATAAATAAAACACCACATCTACTAAAATGTTTGGAATTAACCCTCTTAAGTAACACACATATATTAATATATATATAAAAAAACTGAGAATTTGCATATCTAATTTGCATATCTTACACACAATTCTCTTGTGCATTGGTAACGTATATTAAGAATTTCTGGGGAAAAGGAAGCGGGGATACTTGCCTAGATGTGCTAGTTTCCTATGCAAATATTTACATTGATTTAATATATATATATATATATACACACACACACACACACACATATATATATATATATATATATATATATATATATATATATATATATATATATATATATATATATATATAAACCCAACAACTTTTAAAATTATGGGAGGTCAAAAAGTGAAATTAAAACTAAGCACGACATTTAGAGGAAATAACTTATTGTGTAGCCCATTGACAAGTCATTATAGGCTAGATTAAGAATGGAGCGCTAATTAACGATCCTGCTTGAGTGTTAATTGTGCTAGAAGTAAGCTTTTTGCACTCGTCGGGTTGCGCTCATATTATGAGTTGAAAGTAAACTGTTTTTGTTCGATCTCTAACCCGACGAGCGCAAAAAGCCTAACACACCACTCTCGTGCAAACCCGATCGCATATTCTCATGTGCGCTAACCTGACATGAAAATATTAATATTTCATATTCCAATGTTCTTCACATTATATTCATAAATAAACATTTTTTATATATATATATTTCTGATGTTTTTTGTACAATGTATATTTATTCCTACATATATCCATGATTATATATTGGTATAGGTATATATATATATAGGACTATCTATTTAGAAATACTTAGAATATATTCCCCCATGTGCAGAACATAGGAATGTGAAATATTTACTGTAAATACATAGTTTTTTTTATTAAAATGAATATTGCATAAAAATGTTATTTTATGTTTTCATCTACTTAACTGCAAAGGGCTCCAATGCACTTATATTTATTTTTAATGTGTGTACATATGTATTTATGTGCTTATTTGTGTATATATGTCTGTAAATACATATACACACATATAAATACATATATAGAAGTACAGGTGGCCCTCGTTTTACAACGGTTCAATTTACACCGTTTCAGAATAACAACCTTTTTTTCCAGTCATGTGACTGCTATTGAAAAGCATTGAGAAGCAGTGCATTTATTAAAATAGCCAGTAGGTGAGCTGTCCGCTTGTGTTGCAGCAAAGCCAAGCAAGCTAAAATTAACCTGTTTAACCAGACCTGAGCTATCGTGCAGATTTCAAAGGAACAAGATCTTCCTGTCTATAAATCAATCCAGATTGGAATGCATAGAAAGAACTGTTTGCAGAAAAATGCAAGTGAAGTCTGTGTTGTGTGATTATTTTATTAGGTTAAAAATGCTGTTTAGCAAATGTTTTTGTTCATTTAACTTAGTTTAATTATATATTCTGTGTTGTGATTATTTTATAAGGTTTATAATGCTGTTTAGCATTTAAAGTCTTCATTTCAAAGCTTTAAAAATAATGTATTAGGTGTTACTTATGACAATTTTGAGAGGGGCTTGGAACCTAACTCCCTCACTTCCCATTGACTTACATTATAAACTGGGTTTCAATTTACAATGGTTTTGATTTACAACCATTCCTTCTGGAACCTAACCCCGGCGTAAACCGAGGGCTACCTGTATATATATATATATATATATATATATATATATATATATATATATTGATATGTATGTATCCATCTTTAGACATGTGTATTTATGTATCCCTACATTAAATCCCTTTTTTTTTTCTTCTAACACCTGAGATCTCATATCTTTGAACCTTTATAACTTTTGAGTGCAATTTTTGTGTTTAATATATTTATTAGATGTTATTATGAGTGTAACTGTACTTTGTAAAGTATTTTTGATGTTTTTTGTACAACTTTTTAGTTTTGCAAAACAGTTAACCAGGGCTCTGAAGTAGTGGTAATCATTCTTGCGTAAATCCCAATGGCGCTCAAGCGATCAAGTTTACTTTCAACTCGTAATACAAATGATAAGCACATTGTGCAAACCCCTTATCGCTCACACGCAAACATTTGGCTCCACTCGTAATCTGGTCCTATGTAGCTAAAGGTTTTCTGAAGGAAAAACAAGTCTTTCGACTTGTCCAGACTTGTTAATGGGCTACACAATTTATTTTCTCTACATTATATGTATATAAGTATTATTGCTTTTGTCATTTATGTATCTAAATCACTGGCCTTACGTGGCTATTCTAGTCAAATTGACTATATATATATATACACACAGTATATACTGTATATATATTTATTGTACTAAGCAGGCTGATATAACAAAGCCATTGTGAAAAAATCAAGGAATTCCATTTTGTTGAAGTGTAGCGTCTCTTCCTGGGTGTGAATAGCCAGGAGCAACCTGTCATTTAGAAGCAAGTCATGTCATTTAGAAGCAAGTCATGTCATTTAGAAGCAAGTCAATAGTTAAAAGTGAATTGCACTTCAGTATGTTGTGAATAGAACAATTTTACAATACATTTGTATTATAGATTTTACTCTGCACAAATGCAGAACATACCTACATACACCCTGTGCACTGACATTCAAACAATGCTATTGTCTCATTAGTGATTTTTAAGGACATCACATTTTTCTTTCTTGTCTGTCAAAATTGTGCTTGTCCCAAACTCCCTAGAGAGGCCAAAAAAAAGCAAATTCTGCATTTAAAAATTCAAAAGAGGGACCCCCCCCCCCCCGCAAAAAAATTGAAATGTGGTGGGCGGGGCTTAAAAAATCATAAGACCAAAGTAATAAAAATAAAATTATTAATAAAGTCATATATTTTAATACACTTAGGCAGCAAATCAAACACAAGCTCAAACCACTGGTATGGCTATGTGAGCGCTGTATTTAATTAGCCTTTGCAAAGACATTGCTAAATATTTTTATCTTAATTGCACATTTATTAATAAATTCTTTAAAACTACTCTCTGCATTCCCCATTAATATTCTAGATTCTGGCCTTTAAAGTAAGCAAAAATGCACAGTAGCACGCTACATAGCATACACTTACACATGCAGATACACACACACACACACTACATAGCATACACTTATACATGCAGATACATACACACTACATAGCATACACTTACACATGCAGATACACACACACACTACATAGCATACACTTACACATGCAGCATACACTTATGCATGCAGCTACACAGACACTACATAGCATACACTTATACATGCAGATACACACTTATACATGCAGATACACATACACACACTACATAGCTTACATTTATACATGCAGACACACACACACTACATAGCATACACTTATACATGCAGCATACACTTATACATGCAGATACACATTTATACATGCAGATACACATACACACACTACATAGCTTACATTTATACAACACACACACACTACATAGCATAAACTTATACATACAGATACACACACACACACACAGTTATGGATACAGATAGACACACACACTACAGCATATATGGGTATCTGTAATTGATTGCATGGGGTCCTGGGGTTGGCAAGCACATTAGCTGGCAGTCTGCGGCTGCCACTGTTCGTTACCCTGGTATTAGCACTGCTCATTGTATAAAACTGAAGGCATGCTAGTATTATCACCAGGGGTTAGACATCATCACTACCAGAGGTAGGTTAGAGAGGTCACCATTACCCGTGGTCAGAGTGTATACAGCCTTCTTACTCCTGCTTAACCCACACACCATTCCTTTTCTACAGGGAATCTAACAGGTATCTAACCATGTGAGAGCAAAGCCAGCTGCTTCTGAGTATGGGCCCAATAGAATTAAAAAAAAAAAAAAAAAAAAAAAAAAAAAAATTTTTTTTTAAATGCCTGGGGCAAAATTGGGACAGATGGCTAGCAACTCGGGACAGAGGGACAGACCCCAAAAATCGGGACTGTCCCGCGAAAATCGGGACAGTTGGGGGGTATGAATTCTGTAACCTGCAAATCAAATAGCTGGTTTAGACTATTCACATTTTTTTAAAAACCTAGGATTTTGGCTTCTCTTAGAGACCATGATATGATTTTTACACAAAATGTGTTTAATGCCAATGTCACCAGTTTGCAACATCATCATCACAATCCACTGCCCTCTCTCTGATTAGGGTGATACACTGGGTATTTGTTCATATGCTGCGTGTTCACTGTGCAGAATAAAATATACCATAAAAGCAGCTTTTACTAAAAGCACTTTGCTAATACAAGTGTATATTTTACTTTTGATTACCATGTACCTTTAAGAATATGTTTAAACATTTTTTCAGACAAATGCTACAATTAATGAAAAAATATGTGCTTGTGAACTGAATATCACAACAAACTATCATACATCGCCACCCAGTGGTATTAAAATATTATAACATCTTTAACTAATTAAAGAGATAGTAAAGTAAAAAAAATAAACTTTAATGATTTAGACCCAGCATGCAATTTTAAACAGCTTTCCAGTTGACTTATATTATCTAATTTGCTTTGTTCTGTTTGTATCTTTAATTGATAAGCACACTTAGGCAGGCTCAGGAGCAGCAATGCACTACTGGGAGTTAACTGGTGATTGGTGGCTGCACATGTACGCTTCGTGTCATTGGTTTGCTCAATATGGGGCTTGTTTCCATGGTTTTGCACAAGGCCACAGCTGTCAGGGAATCATAACGTTTATCAACAGTTTCCGATGTTGTGTTATCAACCTTTACTGTCTGGCTGCGGGAAAAAAATTATATGCCCCTTAGAAAATAATACAAGCTGAAAAGAGTAAATTCACACCCAGTTTCCATTGAATGTACCAACAGGTAAAAAACTGTCGGAAGCTGTTGATAAGGTCTCAAACATTATGACATCCTGAACTAGGTGTAAAAGAGGAAAAATATCAATTTTTCTTCATTCTCTTGGTATCTTTATTTGAAATGCCAGAATGTAAGTTTAGATGCCGGCACATTTTTGGTGAACAACCTGGGTTGTCCTTGCTGATTGGTGTATAAATTTGTCCACCAATAAAAAAGTGCTATCCAGAGGTCTGAACCAAAAAAAATGCTTAGATGCCTTCTTTTTCAAATAAAGATAGCAAGAGAACAAAGAAAAAATGATAATAGGCGTAAATTACAAAGTTGCTTAAAATTGCATGCTCTATCTGAATCACGAAAGACAATTTTTGGGTTCAGAGTCCCTTTAATTATATTTTAATATGTACTTAGTATAAAAATATAATCAAGCACACAATTTCAACTAGACCAATGCTTGGGGCAGCACTAAACATTACATATAAACAATAAATGTAACAATAACTTAAAGCCTGGCTCAAAAAACACCAAACTCCTGACACTGCAACTAACTACCATGTCTTTCCCTTTCTAACCCATCACAGGTAAGGAGCATAGGCATTAAAGGTAACTTTTATAATCTATGGTCGAGTTACCATAGCAATAAGCTTTGAGAAATCCGATGTCGGATGGAATCATTAAAACAACGTTAACTTACACATACATGAAAACTGTACTCACTGCGCAAAATATTTAAATGGAAACCTGGTACTAAAATGTAGCCATAAACTACTTTCAGCTGTCAGCATCTTTGGTAGCTTAGCCATTTTAAGGACTCAATGGAAACAAGCCCATATTCAGCTAGCTCCCAGTAGCACACTGCTGCTTCATCAACAAAGGATTCCAAGAGAGTTAAGCAAAAGTAATAATAGAAGTAAATTTAAAGTTGTTTAAAATTGTATTCTTTATCTGAATCTTAAAGAATAAGAACAGTTTTGGTTTTCATGTCCCTTTAAAATCATAACATTACTTTATACAAAGTCTCTCATTCCAATTTGTTAAATAAATGCTGCATGAATATATATTATAGCAGCTATGACAATTTTTATTTTTTTGCTTAATTTCTTTACGTCTTCTACATACCCTGTACATCGCGGGTCATTAAGGTGTTTTTGGCCCACAAAAGCGCAAGACTCACCGGCGGTGGCAAGACCGCAGTATTACAACCTCCCTGCAACAGACCTTTTATAATAGTGCAGTCTCACCACTGGCAGCGTGAGCCGCGCTATTAATAAAGTAAGCCCCATTAAAAGACCAGCGATGTGTCGTTAAGAGGTTAATTCTCAAAACCATTTTAGGCTATTTGCTGAATCAATTTGACTACCTAAAAATATAAGTATGTCTGAGTAAGGTTGTTATCCTTTTCTGTGTATTATCTTTATGATGGTTTAGTGGAATGTTTGCAGACCTGCTCAGAAGGAAATTACAAGTAGCCACCGCATTCCCATAAAGTGATACATTGCTATACTTTGTGTTACACAGCGTTAAAGGGACACTCAAGTAAAAATCAAACAACTTTCCAATTGACTTTCATTAACAAAATGTGTAGTCTTTTTATATTTACACTTTTTAAGTGTAAATATAAGCATGTGCAAGAATGTGCAAGAGCATGTGCAAGAATGTGCAAGAGCATGTGCAAGAATGTGCAAGAGCATGTGCAAGAACTCACAGAATATACGTATAGGCATTTGTGATTGGCTGATGGCTGTCACAGGATACAGGGGGAGTGGAAATAGCCGTAACTTTGAAATTTGTCAGAAAACAATCTACTACTCATTTGGGGCGCGATCCGATATCGATCGCAGTTTGCGGCGCAAGCGAGGGAACCGGCGTCGCCCGCAGTTTCAGCTCGCAACTCGAGCCATCCCATATAGGTCGCCGTCAGATGCTAACGTGCCGTAAGTCTCACAAACCAGCGATGTCCAGAAATCTGCGTAAGTACAAATTTCTGGCGTCGCCAGTGACTTGCGCCACGTTAGAAACTGCCGGCGCCTATAAAACCTGACTAAAGTTTAAAACACCCGCACTGTCTAACACGCCTCCCTAACATAGCCCGCACTGTCTAACACGCCTCCCTAACATAGCCCGCACTGTCTAACCCTCTATCCGCTATCCCCCCTCACTAGCCTAACAATAAAAAATCTATTAACCCCTAAACCGCCGCTCCCGTACCCCGCCGCAACCTAATAAAGTTATTAACCCCTAAACCGCCGCTCCCGTACCCCGCCGCCAGCTATATTATATCTATAACCCCCTAAAGTGAGCCCCTAACACCGCCGCCATCTATATTAAAATTATTCACCCCTAATGTAAGCCCCTTACACCGCCGCCATCTCTATTAAAATGATTAACCCCTAATTTAATCTACCTACCCCGCCGCCAGCTATATTATCTATATTAACCCTAAGTATATTATAGTTAATATAGGTATTACATTATATATATTAACTATATTAACCCTAATTATATTAGGGTTAATATAGTTAATATAGTTACTATAGTATTTATATTAACTATATTAACTCTATCTAACCCTAACTAAATTTATATTAAATTAATCTAATTAATTTATAAACTAAAATATTCCTATTTAAATCTAAATACTTACCTATAAAATCAACCCTAAGATAGCTACAATATAATTAATAATTACATTGTAGCTATGTTAGGGCTAATATTTATTTTACAGGTAAATTGTTAATTATTTTAACTAGGTATAATAGATATTAAATAGTTATTAACTATTTAATATCTACCTAGTTAAAATAATTACCCAATTACCTGTAAAATAAATCCTAACCTAAGTTACAAATACACCTACACTATCAATAAATTTAATAAACTACAAACATCTATCTAAAAATACAATTAAATTAACTAAACTAAATTACAAAAAAAAAAAAACACTAAATTACAAAAAATAAAAAGAAGATTACAAGATATTTAAGCTAATTACACCTATTCTAAGCCCCCTAATAAAATAATAAACCCCCAAAATAAAAAAAATTCCCTGCCCTATTCTAAATTCAACAAATTTCAAAGCTCTTTACCTTACCAGCCCTTAAAAGGGCCTTTTGTGGGGCATGCCCCAAAGAATTCAGCTCTTTTGCATACAAGAAATACAATACCCCCCCCCCCATTACAACCCACCACCCACATACCCCTATTCTAAACCCACCCAAACCCCCCTTAAAAAAGCCTAACACTACCCCCCTGAAGATCTCCCTACCTTGTCTTCACCACACCGGGCCGAACTCCTGATCCGATCCGGGCGATGTCTTCCTCCAAGCGGCAAAGAAGAATTCTTCCTCCGGCGATGTCATCCTCCAAGCGGCAAAGAAGAATTCTTCCTCCGGCGACGTCTTCCTCCAAGCGGCAGCAAAGTCTTCATTCTTCCGGCGGCATCTTCAATCTTCTTTCTTCGCTCCGCCGCCGCGGAGCATCCATCCCGGCCGACTGCTGAACTTGGAATGATGTACCTTTAAATGACGTCATCCAAGATGGCGTCCGCCGAATTCCGATTGGCTGATAGGATTCTATCAGCCAATCGGAATTAAGTTAAAAAAATCTGATTGGCTGATTGAATCAGCCAATCAGATTCAAGTTCAATCCGATTGGCTGATCCAATCAGCCAATCAGATTGAGCTCGCATTCTATTGGCTGATCGGAACAGCCAATAGAATGCGAGCTCAATCTGATTGGCTGATTGGATCAGCCAATGGGATTGAACTTGAATCTGATTGGCTGATTCAATCAGCCAATCAGATTTTTTTAACTTAATTCCGATTAGCTGATAGAATCCTATCAGCCAATCGGAATTCGGCGGACGCCATCTTGGATGACGTCATTTAAAGGTACATCATTCCAAGTTCAGCAGTCGGCCGGGATGGATGCTCCGCGGCGGCGGAGCGAAGAAAGAAGATTGAAGATGCCGCCGGAAGAATGAAGACTTTGCTGCCGCTTGGAGGAAGACGTCACCGGAGGAAGAATTCTTCTTTGCCGCTTGGAGGAAGACATCGCCGGAGGAAGAATTCTTCTTTGCCGCTTGGAGGAAGACATCGCCCGGATCGGATCAGGAGTTCGGCCCGGTGTGGTGAAGACAAGGTAGGGAGATCTTCAGGGGGGTAGTGTTAGGCTTTTTTAAGGGGGGTTTGGGTGGGTTTAGAATAGGGGTATGTGGGTGGTGGGTTGTAATGGGGGGGGGGTATTGTATTTCTTGTATGCAAAAGAGCTGAATTCTTTGGGGCATGCCCCACAAAAGGCCCTTTTAAGGGCTGGTAAGGTAAAGAGCTTTGAAATTTGTTGAATTTAGAATAGGGCAGGGAATTTTTTTTATTTTGGGGGTTTATTATTTTATTAGGGGGCTTAGAATAGGTGTAATTAGCTTAAATATCTTGTAATCTTTTTTTTATTTTTTGTAATTTAGTGTTTGTTTTTTTTTGTAATTTAGTTTAGTTAATTTAATTGTATTTTTAGATAGATGTTAGTAGTTTATTAAATTTATTGATAGTGTAGGTGTATTTGTAACTTAGGTTAGGATTTATTTTACAGGTAATTGGGTAATTATTTTAACTAGGTAGATATTAAATAGTTAATAACTATTTAATATCTATTATACCTAGTTAAAATAATTAACAATTTACCTGTAAAATAAATATTAACCCTAACATAGCTACAATGTAATTATTAATTATATTGTAGCTATCTTAGGGTTTATTTTATAGGTAAGTATTTAGATTTAAATAGGAACATTTTAGTTTATAAATGAATTAGATTAATTTAATATAAATTTAGTTAGGGTTAGATAGAGTTAATATAGTTAATATAAATACTATAGTAACTATATTAACTATATTAACCCTAATATAATTAGGGTTAATATAGTTAATATATATAATGTAATACCTATATTAACTATAATATACTTAGGGTTAATATAGATAATATAGCTGGCGGCGGGGTAGGTAGATTAAATTAGGGGTTAATCATTTTAATAGAGATGGCGGCGGTGTAAGGGGCTTACATTAGGGGTTAATCATTTTTATATAGGTGGCGGCGGTGTAAGGGGTCAGATTAGGGGATAGATAAGGTAGATGGCGGCGGTTTTAGAGGCTCACAGTAGGGGGTTAGTTTATGTAGATGGCGGCGGGGTCCGGGAGCGGCGGTTTAGGGGGTAATAACTTTATTAGGGATTTCGGGGGGGGGGGGATCGCGGTTGACAGGTAGATAGACATTGCGCATGCGTTAGGTGTTAGGTTTATTTTAGCAGATCGCGGTTGACAGGGAGATAGACATTGCGCATGCGTTAGGTGTTAGGTTTATTTTCTAGTTAGTTTAGGGAGTTACGGGGCTCCAATAGTCAGCGTAAGGCTTCTTACGGCTGCTTTTTGTGGCGAGGTGAAAATGGAGTAAGTTTTCTCCATTTTCGCCACGTAAGTCCTTACGCTGCATATTGGATACCAAACTGCGCGGGTTTGGTATACCTGCCTATGGCCCAAAAAACTGCGGGCGACGGCAGAAATATACGCGCGTAACTTCTAGGTTACGCCGTATATGTGATACCAAATCCGCGCAAATATTGGCGTCGCCGGCTTTTGCGGGCGACGCTTTATATCGGATCGACCCCTTGAAGTTCAGATCAAGTGCTATTGCATTGTCTTGTTATTGTGCATTTGTTGTTTATGCAAATCTGCTGTATTTACTGGTCCTTTCATTTTTTGAATTCAAGTTGTATGGCTCAAATGGGAGAGAAAAGGCAGTGTACAATCCCACTGGGCCCGCAGAATACCATAACCTGACAGACCTATTAGACTAGGCAGAGGAGTAACTAGAAACCACAGGGCCCAGGTGCAAGAATCTAAGAATGGGCCCCCCGACCACCCCTCCCCCCTCCAAAAAAAGGTGAATTTAATACATTTTTTTTTTTTTACATTTAACACAGAAAAAAATGTGAATCAGATTACGTCTGCAAAAGGAGGTACCCTGAGCCCACAGTATGTGAGATGGTCTGACCCCCTATTACTGTATATAGTGACACTGTTTAACCCCTGAGTACTGTATATAGTAAGTTAGTGACACAGTCTGTAATCTGCCAGTGAGATGGCTGGCCTGACCCTATCCGCCCAGTACTTTATAAAGTGACCACAGTAGTCAGTGACATGGTCCCCCCCCCCATACTGTATATAGTGATACTGTATAGTGACACTGTTTAACCCCTGCCCCCCCATGCTGTAGTAACAAGGTCTGTAATTTGCTGGTTCGACAAACTTACACACATACAGATACATGCATAAATACACACACAGTCACATACATGCATACACACACAGTCACATACATACACACACACACCATACACACACACATAAACACCAATGGGTAAAACAGAAACACTAACCCCTGTAGTCATGTCACACTCACATGATATCAGTGCAGGCAGTGGTAGGTTAACGTGCGACCTCTGCACCCCCTGTAGTTTTGCCCCTGAGACTAGGGTAGCTGTTTGTCCATGAGACCCCCTCTTCCCTAACCTCCTCCCATTGCTCCTCTCCCCAGATGATACCCCTCACACACCCTCAAATCCTCCATCCCGTTGAGACAGGTGCAGAGACGAATAGATGACTTCACTAAGTTAGCATCAGTAAGCAGAGAGGAGCTTTGCCCCCACTACTGAAGTCCATAAGCCTTGAGTCGGTGAGAAGCCTTGTTAGACTGAATTGACATACCGATGGTCACTCCTCTGATATTTCTTATTATTAAATAATGTAAATAAATGAGGGAAAAAAACAAAAGGTGACCTCTGTAAAAACGAGGTAATAAGAACAGATGTACATTTTACCCGCATAAAGTTTCTGTGTTTTTACATACGACACTATATATCTGTAATGAACAACCAAACTGAAATGCATAACCTGTATTGCGCATCTATAACCTCAATAAAAATTATATTACAAAAAAAAGGCAGTGTACATACAGCATAGAAAGAGTGACTTTATATTACCAAACATAAAGTTACATACAAACCTATGCATCACATACTACACTATTAAGAAACTATTTTATTAATCCAAAAAGTAAAATAGGTAGCGCTCCTATTGAGTTTCAAGTAAATATTTCCTTAAAGATTAAGAGCCAGATTACGAGTGGCGCGCTAACAGTTACGCACAAGCGAAAAGGGGTTTATAGCAGGTGTCTGCACACGTTGGGTTTATCGCTCGTATTACAAATTGAAAGTAAACACGATTGCTTGAGCGAAATTGATAGCGTGTACTCAGAGCTCTGGTTAACTGTTTCGCTAATCAAAAAAGTGTCACAAAACAACAGGTTCTTTGCCTGCCTTTTTTTTATAACACCTGAGACCTCAGATCTTTGAGGCTTTTTAACTCGCCCTATTCCGGCCCAGCGTACCTGGTTTTCAATACGCCGCCCTGGAGGCGGCGGATGCCATAGGAATCAATGAGATTCTGAAAGCAGCAAAAGCTCATGTTCGCTGCTGCCCGATATCCCATTGATTTCTATGGTAGACTTAAAGTTATGTTTACACCTAACACCCTAACATGTACCCCGAGTCTAAACACCCCTAATCTGCTGCCCCCTATACACCGCCGCCACCTACATTATACTTATTAACCCCTAATCTGCTGCCCCCTACACCGCCGCCACCTACATTATACTTACTAACCCTAATCTGCCGCCCCCTACACCGCCGCCACCTACATTATACTTACTAACCCCTATTCTGCCGCCCCCCACCGCCGTCACCTACATTATACTTATTAACCCCTATTCTGCTGTCCCAACACCGCCGCCCCCTAAATAAAAGTTATTAACCCCTATCCCGCCACTCCCGGAATCCCACCGCAACTAACTAAAGGTATTAACCCCTAAACCCCTGGCCTCCCACATCACTACCACTTACTAAACCTATTAACCCCTAAACCGCCAGCCCCCCACATCGCCATAAACTAAATAAAACTATTAACCCCTAAACCTAACAACCCACTAACTTTATATTAAACATTAACTCATCCCTATCTTTTAATAAATTTAAACTTACCTTTAGATTTAAATAAAACTATATTAACCCCTTAATGACAACTGACGTACCAGGTACGTCATGCAAAAACTTACTGTTAATGACAATAGACGTACCTGGTACGTCAGTTGTCTAACAGAGTGCTGGAAGTGATCACAATTGCTTCCAGCAGCTCTGAGGGTATTGCAGTGATGCCTCGATATGGAGGCATCCTGCAATACCCCTTTACAAGACTCCGATGCAGAGAGAGCCACTCTGTGGCCCTCTCTGCACCGGTAGTGATGGTGCCGATGGTGCCGTTGTCGGGTGGGAGGAGGGAGCATGCACGCGCGTGCACGATGCGCGTGCACGATTTGGCCACATTAGCCACACTGACAATGAAGGAACTGGAAGGGGAAAAAAAAAAGTTACATTTTTTTTTTTCATATAAAAGGATCTGGGAGGGGGAGGGGGGTGTTGGTGGGGGTATTGTGGGGGGGCTGCTACACTACAGAAATAATTAAAAATAAAAATAAAAGTAATAAATAAAATTAAAATACTTTGGTTTGTGGGGCCAAACTGGGTACTGGCAGACAGCTGCCAGTACCCAAGATGGCGGTAATTAGGTAGGGGAGAGGATTACAGAGCTGGAGGGGGGATCAGGGAGGTTGGTGCTAAGGCAGGGGTCCATCACAACTAAAATATTTTATTATTTTTATTTAAAAAAAAAACTCTTTTATTTAGTACTGGCAGACTTTCTGCCAGTACTTAAGATGGCGGGAACAATTGTGGGGTGGGGGAGGGAAGAGAGCTGTTTGGGAGGGATCAGGGGGTGGGATGTGTCAGGTGGGAGGCTGATCTCTAAAATTAACCCTGCAAGCTCCCTACAAGCTACCTAATTTAACCCCTTCACTGCTGGGCATAATTCACGTGTGGTGCGCAGCAGCATTTAGCGGCCTTCTAATTACCAAAAAGCAGCGCCAAAGTCATATAAGTCTGCTATTTCTGAACAAAGGGGATCCCAGAGAAGCTTTTACAACAATTTCTGCCATAATAGCACAAGCTGTTTGTAAATAATTTCAGTGAGAAACCTAAAATTGTGAAAAATGTAAAGTTTTTTTTTTATTTGCTCGCATTTGGCGGTTAAATGGTGGCATAAAATATACAAAAATGGGCCTAGATCAATACTTGGGGTTGTCTACTACACTACACTAAAGCTAAAATTAACCCTACAAGCTCCCTACAAGCTCCCTAATTAACCCCTTCACTCCTGGGCATAAAACACGTGTGGTGCGCAGCTGCATTTAGCGGCATTCAAATTACCAAAAAGCAACCACAAAGCCATATAAGTCTGCTATTTCTGAACAAAGAGGATCCCAGAGAAGCATTTACAACCATTTGTGCCATAATTGCAGAAGCTGTTTGTAAATAATTTCAGTGGGAAACCTAAAGTTTGTGAGAAAATTTGTGAAAAAATGAACTTTTTTTTTTTTATCGCATTTGGCGGTGAAATGGTGGCATGAAATATACCAAAATGGGCCTAGATCAATACTTTGGGATGTTTTCTAAAACAAAATATATACATGTCAAGGGATATTCAGGTATTCCTGACAGCTATCAGGGTTCCAAAGTAACTAGCGCTAATTTTGAAAAAAAAGTGGTTTGGAAATAGCAAAGTGCTACTTATATTTATTGCCCCATAAATTGCAAAAAAAGCAAAGAACATGTAAACATTGGGTATTTCTAAACTCAGGACAAAATTTATAAACTATTTAGCATGGGTGTTTTTTGGTGATTGTAGATGTGTAACAGATTTTGGGGGCCAAAGATAGAAAAAGTGTGTTTTTTTTCCATTTTTTCCTCATATTTTTTTTTTTTTTTTTTAGTAAATTATAAGATATGATGAAAATAATGGTATCTTTAGAAAGTCCATTTAATGACGAGAAAAACGGTATATAATATGTGTGGGTACAGTAAATGAGTAAGAGGAAAATTACAGCTAAACACAAACACTGCAGAAATGTAAAAATAGCCATTGTCATTAAGGGTAAGAAAATTGAAAAATGGTCCGGTCATTAAGGGGTTAAACTATTAATTAACCTAAACTAACTATTATACTAAAATTACATTAAACTATATTAAACTAATAATTAATCTACCCTAACAGACTAAAATTACATTAAACTATATTAAACTAATAATTAATCTACCTTAACAGACTAAAATTACAATTAACTATATTAAACTAATAATTAATCTACCCTGTTAGACTAAATTACATTAAACTACAAATTAAATTAACTATATTATATATTTAAACACCTAACCCTACTCAAAAAATTTAAATCTACACTAAAAAATTACTAAGTTACAAAAAACTAACAACTAAGTTACAAAAAATAATAAACACTAAATTACAAACCCCCCCACTAAATTACACAAAATAAAAAAGAAATTATCAAAGATTTAAGCTAATTACACCTAATCTAAGAGCCCTATGAAAATAAAAAGCCCCCCCAAAATAAAAAAACCCTAACCTACAATAAGCTACAAATAGGCCTTAAAAGGGCTTTTTGCGGGGCATTGCCCCAAAGAAATCAGCTCTTTTACCTGTAAAAAAAAAATAGCTCACTGCTCACTTACAGACAACGCTGGTATTACGGGTTTTTAAAAAACCCGGCGTTAGCTGCAAAAAAGTGAGCGTAGAGCTGCTTACGGTAGCGGTGAGCAGGTAAAACGTGCTCGTGCACGATTTCCCCATAGGAATCAATGGGGGAGAGCCGGCTGAAAAAAAAAACTAACATCTGCAAAAAAGCAGCGTTCAGCTCCTAACGCAGCCCCATTGATTCCTATGAGGAAATACGATTTATGTCTACACCCTAACATGAACCCCGAGTCTAAACACCCCTAATCTTACACTTATTAACCCCTAATCTGCCGCCCCTGACATCGCCGACACATCGCCGACACATGCATTATATTATTAACCCCTAATCTGCCGCACTGGACACCGCTGCCATCTACATTATATGTATTAACCCCTAATCTGATGTCCCCAACATCGCCGACACCTACATTTTATTTATTAACCCCTAATCTGCCGCCCCCAATGTCGCTGCAACCTAACTACATTTATTAACCCCTAATCTGCCGCCCCCAACGTCGTCACCACTATAATAAATATAATAACCCATAACACTAAGTCTAACCCTAACCCCCCCAACGTAAATATAATTTAAATAAATCTAAATAAAATTACTACAATTAACTAAATTATTCCTATCTAAAACTAAATACTTACCTTTAAAATAAACCCTAAGCTAGCTACAATATAACTAATAGTTACATTGTATCTAGCTTAGGGTTTATTTTTATTTTACAGGCAACTTTGTATTTATTTTAACTAGGTAGAATAGTTATTAAATAGCTATTAACTATTTAATAACTACCTAGTTAAAATAAAGACACATTTATCTGTAAAATAAAACCTAATCTAAGTTACAATTACACCTAACACTACACTATAATTAAATAAATTAACTAAACTAAATACAATTAATTACAATTAAATAAAATTATCTAAAGTACGAAAAAAACACTAAATTACAGAAAATAATAAAATAATTACAAGATTTTTAAACTAATTACACCTACTCTAATCCCCCTAACAAAATAAAAAAGCCCCCCAAATTAAAAAAAAAAGCCCTACCCTACACTAAATTACAAATAGCCCTTTAAAGGGCCTTTTGCAGGGCATTGCCCCAAAGTAATCAGCTCTTTTACCTGTA
Organism: Bombina bombina; assembly: GCF_027579735.1. Taxonomy (NCBI): domain Eukaryota; kingdom Metazoa; phylum Chordata; class Amphibia; order Anura; family Bombinatoridae; genus Bombina; species Bombina bombina. The sequence goes on from NC_069499.1 coordinate 93,803,316, forward strand.
AAATAAAAGCACAAATACCCCCCCAACATTAAAACCCACCACTCACACAACCAACCCTACTCTAAAACCCACCTAATCCCCCCTTAAAAAAACCTAACACTAACCCCTGAAGATCACCCTACCGTGAGACATCTTCACCCAACCGGGCAGAAGTGGTCCTCCAGATGGGCAGAAGTCTTTATCCAAGCCGGCAAGAAGAGGTCCTCCAGACGGGCAGAAGCCTTCATCCAGATGGCATCTTCTATCTTCATCCATCCGGAGCGGGTCCATCTTCAAGACATCCGACACGGAGCATCCTCTTCATCCGACGGCCGACGACTGAATGAAGGTTCCTTTAAGTGACGTCATCCAAGATGGCGTCCCTTCAATTCCGATTGGCTGATAGAATTCTACAGGGAGTGCAGAATTATTAGGCAAGTTGTATTTTTGAGGATTAATTTTATTATTGAACAACAACCATGTTCTCAATGAACCCAAAAAACTAATTAATATCAAAGCTGAATATTTTTGGAAGTAGTTTTTAGTTTGTTTTTAGTTTTAGCTATTTTAGGGGGATATCTGTGTGTGCAGGTGACTATTACTGTGCATAATTATTAGGCAACTTAACAAAAAACAAATATATACCCATTTCAATTATTTATTTTTACCAGTGAAACCAATATAACATCTCAACATTCACAAATATACATTTCTGACATTCAAAAACAAAACAAAAACAAATCAGTGACCAATATAGCCACCTTTCTTTGCAAGGACACTCAAAAGCCTGCCATCCATGGATTCTGTCAGTGTTTTGATCTGTTCACCATCAACATTGCGTGCAGCAGCAACCACAGCCTCCCAGACACTGTTCAGAGAGGTGTACTGTTTTCCCTCCTTGTAAATCTCACATTTGATGATGGACCACAGGTTCTCAATGGGGTTCAGATCAGGTGAACAAGGAGGCCATGTCATTAGATTTTCTTCTTTTATACCCTTTCTTGCCAGCCACGCTGTGGAGTACTTGGACGCGTGTGATGGAGCATTGTCCTGCATGATTGGAACAGCCAATACAATGCCAGCTCAATCCTATTGGCTGATTGCATCAGCCAATAGGATTTTTTCTACCTTAATTCTGATTAGCTGATAGAATTCTATCAGCCAATTGGAATTGAAGGGACACCATCTTGGATGACGTCATTTAAAGGAACCTTCATTCAGTCGTCGGATGAAGTAAGAAGAGGATGCTCCACGTCGGATGTCTTGAAGATGTAGCCGCTCCGCGCCGGATGGATGAAGATAGAAGATGCCGTCTGGATGAAGACTTCTGCCCATCTGGAGGAACTCTTCTGCCCGGCTTGGATGAAGACTTCTGCCCGTCGGGAGGACCACTTCTGCCCCTTTGGGTGAAGACGTCTCACGGTAGGGTGATCTTCAGGGGGTTAGTGTTAGGTTTTTTTAAGGGGGGATTGGGTGGGTTTTAGATTAGGGTTGGTTGTGTGGGTGGTGAGTTTTAATGTTGGGGGGGTATTTGTATTTTTTTTTTTACAGGTAAAAGATCTGATTACTTTGGGGCAATGCCCTGCAAAAGGCCCTTTTAAGGGCTGTTTGTAATTTAGTGTAGTGTAGGGCTTTTTTTTTATTTTGGGGGGCTTTTTATTTTGTTAGGGGGATTAGATTAGGTGTAATTAGTTTAAAAATCTTGTAATTATTTTATTATTTTCTGTAATTTAGTGTTTGTTTTTGTACTTTAGATAATTTTATTTAATTGTAATTAATTGTATTTAGTTTAGTTAATTTATTTATTATAGTGTAGTGTTAGGTGTAATTGTAACTTAGGTTAGGTTTTATTTTACAGGTAAATTTGTATTTATTTTAGCTAGGTAGTTATTAAATAGTTAATAACTATTTAATAACTATTGTACCTAGTTAAAATAAATACAAACTTGCCTGTAAAATAAAAATAAACCCTAAACTAGCTACAAGGTAACTATTAGTTATATTGTAGCTAGCTTAGGGTTTATTTTATAGGTAAGTAGTTTTAAATAGGAATAATTTAGTTAATTGAAGTAATTTTATTTAGATTTATTTAAATTATATTTAAGTTAGGGGGGGTTAGGGTTAGACTTAGATTTAGGGGTTAATAGGTAGTTTATGGGTGTTAGTGTACTTTTTAGCTCTTTAGTTAAGAGTTTTATGCTACAGCTTTGTGGTGTAAAACTCTTAACTACTGACTTTTAAATGCGGTACTAGTCTTGACAGGAGAGGGTCTACCGCTCACTTTTGGTCAGACTCGTAATACCGGCGCTATGCAAGTCCCATTGAAAATAAAGGATACGCAATTGACGTAAGTGGATTTGCGGTATTTCCGAGTCTGCCAAAAAAAGTGAGCGGTACACCTGTACCTGCAAGACTTGTAATACCAGCAGGCGTTAAAAAGCAGCGTTGGGACCTCTCAACGCTGCTTTTTAACCCTAACGCACAACTCGTAATCTAGCCGTATATATTTATATATATAATAACCCATCTGTCGTCAGTTGCACGTGTAGTCAATAGAATCTCGGCTGCGCACGCAGCCAAAATGAATCCACCTGAGCTGCATCTAGCTGGATTCCAAAAATGGTAGAGTGGTGAGATCACTCACCCCCCCCCCAAGAGGGGACCTCTCTGTTCCGTCAGTCATTCCCCATCCCATCACCCACCTGCTCTTCATTAGACCAGTTACTCTCCCTGCGACATCACGCTTGATTGTTTGTGAAAATTTGAGCGCCATTTTCTGTGGAGCTGCTCTGTGAGAAGGAGCTCACTGCTGCTGGCAACATTTTTTTGCAACATTGATTTTGCCCATTATCCTGAGACTGTTAAAAAAGAATCATAGTGTATCATCTATAAGCCAATTAGCCTCTATTCTACGTGTTAAGCAACAACTTCCAACATATTTCTTCTTCAGTTATGTGCTTTATGTGGGCTATCTATATATTATAATAGTAATTAAATATAAATATTAATATAAATATACTACAAAGGGCGTGTTGTGCAAAGAAATCTACTCAAAGTAGACAGAATCACAAAACCACAATTACAAAAAATGGTCCAGAACGCAGAAGGGGGTCCACATCCTCTGGGTGGATTTTTATTTCCTGCGAATGCTTCTGCAAACCTCACTCTACGACAATAGACTGCCCTCCGGGCAGGCTTACCGCCTAATATATATATAACTGTAATAAAAAACTAAAAATTCTACTGAGTCAGTGTTAAAAATACATTTCTCCAGTTTAGCGTATAGACGGTTTAACACAGTTCTCACATGATCGTAATGTTGTTTTACAGAAGAGGAGTAAATGAGTATGTCATCTAGGTAAGCTACTATGTAAATGTCCAGGATATCACGGAATATGTCACTGACAAACCTCTGGAAGGTAGCAGGGGCGTTTCACAGACCAAAGGGCATCACATTGTATTGACAGTAGACATGTGCAATTCGTTTCTGCCGAATTTCGTTTTCGGCCAATTCGATTTGATGAATCTGAATTTCCGAATCGGCACCATAACGAATCTATAATAAACAACCAACAGACAATAGGATTTAAGCAGCTCTCATCCTATTGGCTGATTTTAATTTTTCAGCCAATAGGAATACAACGGTACCCCAATATAAAAAGGGGTACCTTGCATTCAATCCTCAGTGTGCGGCGGACGATCGCATGAAGAGGACCTCCACATCAGACCGATGGACCTCTGCCTGGACCTCCGCCTGAACCTCCGCCTTCACGCATCCACCGACAGCTCCATCTCCGCTGGAATGAAGATAGAAGATGCCGGTCCCGAGATGGATACAGATGGAGCCGCCTGGATGAAGATGCTTTGCCACTGGGATGAAGATCTTTTGCCGGACTTCAAGAACAGTGAGTACCGATTTTGGGGTTAGTGTAAGTTTTTTGGGGGTGTTTTTTTTTTAGATTAGGGATTTTTTTATTTTTAATGGGCTCTAAAAGAGCTGAATGCCCTTTTAAGGGCAATGCCCATACGAATGCCTTTTTCAGGGAAATGGGTAGATTAGTTTTTTTAGTTAGTTTTTATTTTTTAACTTTGAGGTTTGTGGGTGGGGGGTTTGTAATGTTAGGGGCTATTTTTTTTAAAGGGACAGTCAACACTAAAATTGTTATTGTTTAAAAATATAGATAACGCCTTTACTACCCATTCCCCAGCTTTGCACAACCAACATTGTTATATTAACATTCTTTATAACATTCTAAGCCATTAAAGATAGCCTCTTATCACATGCTATTTTATTAGTTTTTCCCAACAGGGGAGTGCTAGTTCATGTGAGCCATATAGATAACATTGTGATCACGCTTGTGGCTTGTGGCAGACACTGCACGAATAGAATAGAATAGGAATACTTTTTATTATTTTAGATAATTCTGTTTATTATTTTATGTAATGGTATTTTTTTATTTTTTTGGGGGGTGTTTTTTTTTTTTAGATTAAGGCTTTTTTTATATTAAATGGGCTGTAAAACAGCTGAATGACCTTTTAAGGGCAATGCCCATACAAATACTATTTTCGAGGGAATGGGTAGATTAGTTTTTTTTTTACTTTGTTTTTTTATTTTGGGGGGTGAGGGTTTGTAATGTTAGGGGGTATTTGTTTTAATTTATTGGCAAAAAAGCTGTTAACTTTAGGGCAATGCCCTACAAAAGGCCCTTTGGTAGTTTATTATAGATTATTATTTTTTTATTTTGGTGTGTTTTTGTTTGTTTTTTTAACGGGGTATTAGAATAGGAATAACTTACTATTTTGGATAATTTCATTTGTTATTTTTTGTAATGGTAGTTTTTTTATTTTTTATAATTTTATTTTTTATTATTTTTAGTAATGTTAGGTTTTATTATTTTTAGCGATATGGGGGATGGCGGTTTAGAGGTTAATTATTTTATTTAGTGTTTGCGATGTGGGGGGATGGCGGTTTAGGGGTTAATAGTTTTATTTAGTTTTGCCGATGTGGGGGCTGCGGTTTAGAGGTTAATAGGTTTAGTTAGTGTTGGCGATGTGGGGGGGGACGGTTTAGAGGTTAATAGGTTTATTTAGTGTTGGCGATGTGGGGGGCGGTGATTTAGGGGTTAATAGCTTTATTTAGTGTTGGCAATGTGGGGGGTGGCGGTTTAGGGGTTAAAAGGTTCATTTAGTGTCGGCGATGTTGGGGGAACGGTGGTTTAGAGGTTAATAGGTTTAGTAAGTGTTGGCGATGTGGGGGGGTGGTGGTTTAGGGGTTAATAGGTTTAGTTAGTGTTGGCAATGTGGGGGGGCGGCGGTTTAGGGGTTAATAGCTTTATTTAGTGTCGAAATTGCGGTTTAGATCATTTTGTTTCGGCAAATTAGTTTTTCGGATCCATTTGTTATTTTGGATCTATTCTTTATTCATATTCATTATTCTATTGTAAACTTTTGGATAGAATAATGAATGTGAATAATGAACGGATCCGAAATAATAAATGGATCCGAAATAACGATAACTTAACATATCTAATTTGCCAAAAATAAATTATTTTTTTAACTTAACTAATTTCCAAAAACAAAATAATTTATTTTACTAATGAAAACTGAACAAATTTATTAGCGTTGCACATGTCTATTTCACAGTGCCCATAACGTGAAAGAAAGGCAGTTTTCCACTAATCTCCTTTATGTACTATTACAACATTGTAAGCACCTCTTAGATCAATTTTACTGAAGATAACTGCTAATCTGAGTTGATCCATGAGTTCTGGAATAAGTTGTAATGGAAATTTATTTTTAACAGTAATGGCATTGAGGTCCCTGTAGTCTATGCATGTGCAAAGTCCTCCATCCTTTTTGCTGACAAAGAATATGCCAGCCCCAGCAGGTGACTTGTCTGGTTTGAGAAAAACCCCTTCTGAAGATTTTCTTTTAATTCTGATTATATTCTTTTAACACCTTTAACTTTGGTTCTGATATTCCCAAAGGGAGGAGATCAATTTGGCAATCATACTCCCTATGGGGAGGGAGAGCATCAGCGCCTTTCTTTTCAAAAACATCATGAAAATCCTGATACATTTCTGGTATTTGAACAAGAGGTCTCGCTGGATTCTCAGGTTGGAGGGTAGCATTGATGAAGGACTTAAAGAACCAGTAAATACAATAGATTTCCATAATCAACACAAGCATGTTAAAAAGACAATGCAATATCACTTAGGGGCCAATTTATCAATGTCTGTCCGACATGTTACGCTGTAGCGTATCATGTCCGACAGACATCGCTGAATTCCGACAGCATACGCTGTTGGCATTTAACATTGCACAAGCAGTTCACCAGAACTGCTTGTGCAATACCGCCCAATGCAGATTTGGACCAATCGGCCGCTAGCAGGGGGTGTCAATCATCCCGATCGTATAGGATTGGGCGGATTGCAGACCGCAGCCTCAGAGGCAGTGGACCAGTTATGAAGCAGCGGTCTTAAGATATGTATATTACCACGCCCCTGTATCATGTAACTACCATCAGTGAATCACAAATGCATATATGTATATTCTGTGAATTAATGCACATGCTCAGTAGCAGTTGGTGACTCAAAAAGTATAAATATAAAAAGACTGTGTACATTTTGTTAATGGAAGTAAACTGGAAAGTTGTTTAAAATGACATGCTCTATCTGAATTATGAAAGTTTAATTTTGAGTTGAGTGTCCCTTTAAGACAGTTCTAAAGGCAAAATTAGGATTTAAAGTGTACAGTTCTGGTTTCCCAGTTCATAAATGGATTATGTCTTCGCAACCAGGGATGGCAATGCACCAAAGGGAACACTGGTGCTGTTACTAAATCAAAGATCACAATATCTTGATGTCCAGGCCCAATTGTGACTGATAAAAAAAATGGTTTGTTTTGTATTTGGACCGGTTTTGAATGGCAACTCATTAAGCAGTATGTGAATTGGCTTTTCTTTAGTGACACTGGGTATCTGCAGTCTTTGGGCTAATTGGGTGTTCAGAAAACATCCACTGGCCCCTGAATCAATCATGGCAGGTAGATTAACTGAGTTCTTGTCCCACTGTAAGGAGAGAGGAAGGGAAGAATCAGGCTTAGAATATATTGGCATTTGATCAATGGATAGGGGGGGGAGAAGTTGCTTATGTCCAGGCTTTCCACAGTACAAGCAGAGATTTAGTAATCTTCTCCTTTTGTTTTTCGGCTTCGGAGAGGGGACCTTGGTGGCCTCCTATTTGCATGGGTTCTTCAGCAGTGTTGGTTGGTGAAGGTGGAGGCAGAGGGCGAACAAACTGCTTGGGAGGAGGGCTATAAGTAGCAACTTTTTTCATGCGCTTTTCTCCATAAAATGGCGATCGATCGGGATTGACAGAGAGGTTAGGCTAGTTCATCTTTCAAAGTATCAAACAGGCCCAACCAGAATTGATCAAGGAAAGCTGCTACATGACAAAACTCAGTTATATATTCTGCCACATCTCTTTTACCTTTTTTAAGGGCTCAAATCTTTGCTTTTGCAGTAGAGGTCTTATAGTGGTCTTCATATTGTGACTCAAGACTTTGCAAAAATTGATCTCAGGACTTAAGGATAGGGCTGTGAGTGACAAGAAGTTGGTGAGCCCATAATTGTGGGAAGTGAAATAACAGTCCGTGCACGTATTAAATCTGAGTTATAGGTTCTAGGTTGCAGAGAAAACAGAATCTGTCAAGAGGTGGTAAAAGTCCGGAATTGAGACCGATTAAATTTCTCCGGTAAAGCAACTATAGGTTCAGGAACATTACTTGTAGCTGATTCTGATACAGGTGCACTAGTTACTGGTGCTGGGGAGGTAGGACCCTGCAAGGGTCTTTGAAGTTGCTGTTCCAATCTGTTCTGATTTTCTTGTAAGGCACGCACAGTTTTAATTACTGCATTCAATTGTTGTGCTAAGGCTTTGACTATTCCTGCACGTTTCATCTTTGTGGATGAGTTATTCTGTGAGGGGGTGTTGAACTCAAAATGCAGGAACAGATACACAAAACTGAAAGTCTTTCTTGAAAGCTTTACTGTTTGATAAGTAAAAGGAACACTTGGTAGTTCAGATTAAAGATCACATAAAAGATCTTATGCAAATCACTAAAGTCTTTTTGCAGTAATGAAGTCCAATAGACACTGGTGTTTGATTTGAGCAGTAAAAGGTGAGCTTGACACACAGAATACCTGATAGGTACAGCAGAGACAGTTGGTTTGAAGAAGGCTGTCACTGGAATGGTAGACACAGGTTTCTCAGCAGGCACAGGATACCCAGCATGTACAGTTGGTGAGACTGTCACAGAATACCAGATGGGTACAGCAGAGACAGCTGGTTAGAAGAAGGTTGTCACTGATATGGTAGACACAGGTTTGTCAGCAGGCACAGGATACCCAGTGGGTACTGTTGCTGAGACTGTCACAGAATACCAGATGGATACAGCAGAGACAGCTGGTTTGAAGAAGGCTGTCACTGGTATGGTAGACACAGGTTTCTCAGCAGGCACAGGATACCCAGTGGGTACTGTTTGTGAGACTGTGACAGAATACCAGATGGGTACAGCAGAGACAGCTGGTTTGAAGAAGGCTGTCACTGGTATGGTAGACACAGGTTTCTCAGCAGGCACAGGATACCCAGTGGGTACTGTTGGTGAGACTGTGACAGAATACCAGATGGGTACAGCAGAGACAGCTGGTTATAAGAAGGCTGTCACTGATATGGTAGACACAGGTTTGTCAGCAGGCACAGGATACCCAGTGGGTACTGTTGCTGAGACTGTCACAGAATACCAGATGGATACAGCAGAGACAGCTGGTTTGAAGAAGGCTGTCACTGGTATGGTAGACACATGTTTCTCAGCAGGCACAGGATACCCAGCGGGTACTGTTGGTGAGACTGTCACAGGATACCAGATAGGTGCAACAGGTACTGATGGTTTGAAGAAGGCTGTCACTGGTATGGTAGACACAGGTTTCTCAGCAGCACAGGCTACCCAGCGTATACTGTTAGTGAGACTGTCACGGGATACCAGATAGGTACAGTGGGCACAGCTTCAAGGTGAGCATACACCAGTATCAGATTTTTCTGCTTGACTTTCAGGATCCTGGGTGCAAGGTAAGTATGTTTAGTCTCAGAAGCAAGGTGAACATACACAGGTATCAGGTAAGTATGGGTTGGTCCCAGGAGCAAGGGGTGAGCATACACAGGTATCAGGTAAATATGTGTTGGTCTCGGGAGCAAGGGGTGAGCATTCACAGGTATCAAGGTAACTATGCTTGGTCTCAGGAGTGAGGTGAGCATACACAGGTATCAAGGTAAGTATGCTTGTTCTCAGGAGCAAGGTAAGCATACACAGGAACCAGGTAGCTATGCTTTAGTCTCAGGAACAAGGTGAGTAAGCAATAACTCACCCCAGAGTGCAATAACTCACCCCAGAGTGATGGGCTGGGGGGTCTTTTATAGGAACGCCCACACCTAAGTCCTCCTGGTGGGAGTTCCAATAATTAGGAGATGGCCCCTTTAAATCTAGGCAGCACGCAGCCGCATGCCTAGAGAGCTGCAGCCGAAGTCAGACTAGAGTCTCGGTGTCCCTCCATGTGCGATGCTGAGTTGGAAAGCAGCACTCTCAACGCTTACCGAGACCGGACCGGAAGAGCCCATTAAGCCTTCTTACATCCTCACAGAAAGACTCACACAAATACAGACACCCAAAAAAACACATATAAACGCTCACAGAAACATTTACAGGAAAAAGGAACGGGTACAGCACAACTGTAGAGGGGTGCGCGTGTAGACAGAGGACATTGTTGAGTCCCCAAATAGTCAACAGGAATAAGGGAAGTCCACAGCACTCCAAAATATCTTGTAGCAATTTATTAGTGTGAATAAAACAGCAACGTTTCGGGGTCACAGCTGAAGCATGAATAAGGGGCTGTGACCCGAAACGTCGCTGTGTTTTTCCCACTAATACATTGCTACAAGAAACATTTAAAAGTACACAGACACTCACAGAAACTGTCACAAAGAAACAATCACACACAGACACCCACAGAAACACTCATACACACACTCACATGGGTGCCTACAGAAATACACACACTCAGACACATACAAAACATTCAAAAGGACAGAAACACTTATACACACTCACACAGACACACACACAGCACACACTCAAAGACACAGACAAAATACAGACAGTTTTTACTCATGCCTGGATTCTTTGGCAAGCTTTTAGAAAACAAATTGGATATAAATGTAACAGAGCAACACAATGATAGTGTCCATTGAACATGAATATTTATTCTAAAGAATCATATTAAAGACTTACATTTGTGTGTGTGTGTGTGGGGGGGGGGGTAACAGTTATACATTTTTCATAGACAATTATAATTAGTCAATAACATCTTATATCTTCCCCTTATGGCTAGAACATGAGGCTACGGAAACACACAAGTGCCAGAGCTGCAGAGGCTTGGGCTTTGCTCACAGTCATGATCCCACGCTATTTTTGTTTGCCTCACTGCTACATCCCTAGAAGCACTACAGGCGCCTGATGTACAGATTCTAGGGACATTTATATTATTAAAGGGAACAAAAAAATGATACTGTCCCTGAAAAAAACAGGACAGTTGGCAAGTGTGAACTTGCCTTTTATTATTCAAATTTATCAATCTCTGATTTAGACTTATGTAATTCCATGTTTCTTTTTGTACCAATATAAATTCAAAATACATGAAAATAATTAAAAAAAAGGGTTAAACTTTGAACTTAACCCAGGTTAAAACCTTTTGGTTTGACACCTTAAGCGTAAAGGTTATTTTCAATGGGAAGTATCTCATGTTGTGTCATTCCATCATTCACTTCCATTTGGTGAGGCTAACAAGATATTAGTATCAAATGCCACTTACTTTAATTTTAGTGGGTCTTCTTTACAATTTTGCATTAAAGACAGTTGTATATCTGTGTGTATTGTAGTAATATTAGTGTAAGTTTTATATTATACTCACAACTCTAGCTGCTCTGGTAGCCCCTTCCTCCCTCTCACTTCCAATGTGGGGCTACGGGTGGGAACTCCGCCTTCCCACTCCAAAATGAAGGGGTCTCACTGTACAGCATTCTGAAACTTATAGTACCCTCAGATGTGTAGCCTAGAAAGGGTCCAGCTGCACCGGACTAAATATCCAGTGTGGCTGGCTGTGAAGGTCAGCAGGATATGTGGAGAGGCCCAAACCAGTGTGCCATTGCCTAACTTTAAGGCACTAATGACACCCTGACCCAGTCAAGGCTCAGACTAACCTGGACCACTGGGTCCCTGACTGTAGTTCCCCCTTTTGCCCCCTGATGGCGGCGCTGCTTACTGGAATGCATAGTGTCTACTGTAAGGTTTGGTGGAGAGGGGATAATGATCTGGGGGCTTTTTTTCAGGGTTTGGGCTATGCCCCTTAGTTCCATTAAAGGGTTATATTAATGCTATAGGATACAAAGATGTTTTAGACTATTGGGTGCATCTAACTTTAAAGCAACGCATTGGGTTTCATTCTTGTTTCAGTATGACTGTGCCCCTGTGCAGAAAGCAAGGTCCATGAAGACATGGTTTGAAAAGTTTGCTGTGGAGGGACTCAAGTGACCTGCACAGAGCCCAGACCTCAACCTCATTGAACACATTTGAGATAAAAATATCATCAAGCTAATTTTAGGTGTGGTGGCCCACAGGAGGAAGTGGAGGGCACCCATGGGTGTCTGGGGACTCTGAACCTGGGTTCCAGTGCCACAGTTTAAGGTGCCAATGGCTCCCTGGTGTCTGGGTTTATCAAGCCCTGCAATAAGCTAAAATAGGTGTAATGGTCCGGTGTCCACATACTTTTGCCATATAGTTTATATCAGGTACAGACTGTGTAAGAACTTAATAAACTATAGCAAAGATTTTGACTCTATGTGGTAAATGAAAGGGCAATGCAGGGGGGGGGGGGGCATATGCTTGCTTATGGCCAGCCACACGTGAGCAAAGAGCAGCAGGATTTGGGGGGGGGCAGAAATAGTTCTGTATTATGATGCCTTCTAATTCCTATGCTCACTAAAGGCCAGATTGTGCTTCTACAAGATCGATATTTGCTCTCCACTCATAATACCCTTGCACGCAATTGTGTGCTGGTATCAGAAGTGAACCGTAATACGATCATGAGAGTGCGCTTCCATAGGCTCCAATAGGAGCCTCGTTCTGATGCTGTCAGACATGGCACAGAACCTAGCGCAGTAAAGCTATTCTTACATGGCTGCTCCCTGTGTGAACACAGAGCTGTAGTACCCTCTGTGAAAGCAGATCTGCTTAGATTTTAGGAACAGCAGTGTGCCCTAATTACCTGATCCACACCTTGTCGATAAAGTTGGATTTAATCTGCAGTGGATCTTTTTTGCATCAATTACAACATCTGTGAAGCTTTATTATCATTGGAGGAGAGGAGGTCTGAAAGTTTCTAACTACGGATACTTCAGGAGCTATAGGAGACTCGCATCTGAAAGAAATGGCTTGCTAAGTCAGGGGGATTGGATGGTGATTACGTCATTACTTACCTCATATGGATTGAGGGTTCTTCAAGTAAGTTTACATCCTTGGGGGAACTTTATTTGAAGATTTCCTGGGAACACTTGGAATATTTACCACATTGCTCCTGGCTCATTATTTTACCTATGTGTTTATGGACTTTTTTTTATTTTAGTTTTAATGATATTTCCTATTATTTTTATATATTGTGCTTGATATATTTATTGTGTTTTTATATTAGGTTTTACATTCTATGCTTTGCAGCGCTACCTTTCATTTCTTTTTGATTTTTAATTTTAGAAAGGGGAATATAGAGAGTCCCTCTTTGCATTTAGGTGTAATATTCTATTCTTATAATATTTATTAGGGATTATATTTTATTGTCCCTATCTAGAGCGCTTATAGACCCTTAGCTTCCTGGGACTTTGTCACAGGATTCTACTTGTTTGTCATATATATATATATATATATATATACACACATACTAGTGATGCTATTTATTATTTTACAAAAGGAAGCTCACATTTTATTTTGGGGGTAATTGGAGGACATTTTTTAAAATTAACCAGAGGTCTGACCACTGGTTAATCTTCGGAGTGCCAATTGCTAGCGCGAGCTCGCAGTAGCCTTAACCAGCCTTAACATGCGCCCTAAATTATTTATTTATTCATTTTACTACAACTCGGTTATCCCTGCTTGTCTAGTGGCAATGTGAACCCCTTCATGTGTCCCTGCCTCCAATTCTAAGAAACATTTTAAGCCCAATATGAGCTGCTGCTATTAATGTGGGTGGGGTGTTCAAAGGGAGCAGATTTTTGGAATGGTGTAAAAGCCGGAACGGAACGGAACAGGCCGGAACAGGCCTTTTATGAAGGAAATTGATTTAAAATATAATGGGATGTGTTAGAGACTCTTGAGAACAATTTTAGGAAAAAGAATCTTTGTGATATAATAATTAATTAACCCTTTAACTACCAAAATAATGCCTGGAACTAAACATAACAGCATCTTCCCAGAAAACCAGATACACCAAATTCACAAGTCACCCATGACTAAATGTAATAAGTGTATTCAGCCACAAACCATCCACAGAAACCACGTTCCAATACCCGTTCCGGCCTGTAAAACTCTTTTTCATGAAAAGTGACGGAACAGTACCTTCCCAGCAAACCAGATACATCAAATTTACCAGTCACGCATTGCTAAATGTAATGAGTGTAATCAGCCACAAAGCATCCACAGAAACCTCTTTATGATATCTGTTCCGGCCAGTAATACACTTTTTTCGTTAAAAGTGATGGAACAGCACCTTCCCAACAACATATACAGACCAAATTCACCAGACACACATAACTAGATAAAATAAGTAATCAACCACAAACCATCCACAGAAACCCTGTGCCAATACCTATTTTGGACTTTAAAACGCTTTTTCATGAAAAGTGACGGAACGGCACCTTCTCAACAACATATACAGACCAAATTCACCATCCACATATAACTAAATGTGATAAGTGTAATCAACTACAAACCATCCACAGAAACCACGTTCCAATACCGGTTCCGGCCTGTAATACATTTATTCATGAAAAGTGAAGGAACGGCACCTTACCAGCAAACTAGTTACATCAAATTCACCAGTCACGCATTGCTAAATGTAATGAGTGTAATCAGCCACAAAGCATCCACAGAAACCTCTTTATGATATCTGTTCCGGCCTGTAATACACTTTTTCATTAAAAGTGATGGAACGGCACCTTCTCAACAACATATACAGACCAAATTCACCAGACACACATAACTAGATAAAATAAGTGTAATCAACCACAAACCATCCACAGAAACCACATTCCAATAAAGGTTCCGGCTTTTAAAACGCTTTTTCATGAAAAGTGATGGAACGGCACCTTCTCAACAACATATACAGACCAAATGAACCATCCACATATAACTAAATGTGATAAGTGCAATCAACGACAAACCATCCACAGAAACCATGTTTCAATACCCGTTCCGGCCTGTAAAACGATTTTTCATGAAAAGTGATGGAACGGCACCTTCCCAGCAACATATACAGTCCAAATTCACCAGCCACACATAACTAGATGTGATAAGTGTAATCAACCACAAATGATCCACAGAAACCACGTTCCAATACCCGTTCCGGCCTGTAAAATGATTTTTCATGAAAAGTGACGGAACGGCACCTTCCCAGCAAACCAAATACACCAAATTCACCAGCCACACATAACTAGATGTGATAAGTGTAATCAACCACAAACCATCCACAGAAACCACGTTCCAATACCCGTTCCGGCCTGTAAAACGCTTTTTCATGAAAAGTGATGGAACGGCACCTTCCTAGCAACATATACAGACCAAAATTACCAGCCCCACTTAACTAGATGTGATAAGATTAATCAACCACAAACCATCCACAGAAATCATGTTCCAAAACTCGTTACGGCCTGTAACACACTTTTTCATGAAAAGTGATAGAACGGCACCTTCCCAACATGTAAAGACTAAATTCAACAACAAAACATAACTAGATATGATAAGTGTAATCAACCACAAACCATCCACAGAAACCACATTCCAATACCTGTTCTGGCCGGTAATACGCTTTTTCATGAAAAGTGATGGAACGGCACCTTATCACCAACATATACAGACCAAATTCACCAGCCACATATAACTAGATGTGATAAGTGTAATCAACCACAAACCATCCACAGAAACCATGTTTCAATACTTGTTCCGGCCTGTAATACGCTTTTTCATGAGAAGTGACGGAACTGCACCTTCCCAGCAACAGATACATCACATTCAAACCAGTCACACATGACTAGATGAAATAAGTGTAATCAACCACAAACCATCCACAGAAACTATGTTCCAATACCCCTCCCTTCCGACCTGTAAAATGCTTTTTCATGAAAATTGACGGAACGGCACCTTATCAGCAAACCAGATACATCACATTCACCAGTCACACATGACTAAATGTATAAAGTGTAATGAGCCACAAACCATCCACAGAAACCACATTATGATATCTGTTCCAGCCTGTAATACGCTTTTCATGAAAATTGATGGAACAGCTCCTTCCCAGCAACATATACAGACCAAATTCACCAGCCACATATAACTAGATGTGATAAGTGTAATCAACCACAAATTATCCACAAAAACCACGTTCCAATACCTGTTCCGGCTTGTAAAATGATTTTTCATGAAAAGTGACGGAACGGCACCTTACCAGCAAACCAGATACATCAATTTCACTAGCCACACATAACTAGATGTGATAAGTGTAATCAACCACAAACCATCCACAGAAACCACGTTCCAATACCCGTTCCGGCCTGTAAAACGCTTTTTCATGAAAAGTGATGGAACGGGACCTTCCTAGCAACATATACAGACCAAAATTACCAGCCCCACTTAACTAGATGTGATAATATTAATCAACCACAAACCATCCACAGAAATCATGTTCCAAAACTCGTTACGGCCTGTAACACACTTTTTCATGAAAAGTGATAGAACGGCACCTTCCCAACATGTAAAGACTAAATTCAACAACAAAACATAACTAGATATGATAAGTGTAATCAACCACAAACCATCCACAGAAACCACATTCCAATACCTGTTCTGGCCGGTAATACGCTTTTTCATGAAAAGTGATGGAACGGCACCTTATCACCAACATATACAGACCAAACTCACCAGCCACATATAACTAGATGTGATAAGTGTAATCAACCACAAACCATCCACAGAAACCATGTTTCAATACTTGTTCCGGCCTGTAATACGCTTTTTCATGAGAAGTGACAGAACTGCACCTTCCCAGCAACAGATACATCACATTCAAACCAGTCACACATGACTAGATGAAATAAGTGTAATCAACCACAAACCATCCACAGAAACTATGTTCCAATACCCCTTCCGACCTGTAAAATGCTTTTTCATGAAAAGTGACGGAACGGCACCTTATCAGCAAACCAGATACATCACATTCACCAGTCACACTTGACTAAATGTATAAAGTGTAATGAGCCACAAACCATCCACAGAAACCACATTATGATATCTGTTCCAGCCTGTAATACGCTTTTCATGAAAATTGATGGAACAGCTCCTTCCCAGCAACATATACAGACCAAATTCACCAGCCACACATAACTAGATGTGATAAGTGTAATCAACCACAAACCATCCACAGAAACCATGTTCCAATACCTGTTCCGGCCTGTAATACACTTTTTCATGTAAAGTGTTTGAACAGCACCTTCCCAGCAACATATACAGACCAAATTCACCAGCCACACATAACTAGATGTGATAAGTGTAATAAACCACAAACCATCCACATAAACCACGATCCAATAACCGTTCCGGACTGTAAACCGATTTTTAATGAAAAGTGACAGAACGGCACCTTCCCAGCAAACCAGATACATCAAATTCACCAGTCACACATAACTAGATGTGATAAGTGTAATCAACTACAAACCATCCACAGAAACCACGTTCCAATACCTGTTACGGCCTGTAATAAACTTTTTCTTGAAAAGTGATGGAACGGCCCCTTCCCAGCAACATATACAGACCAAATTCACCAGCCACACATAACTAGATGTGATAAGTGTAATCAACAACAAACCATCCACAGAAACCACATTCCAATATCTATTCTGGCCGGTAATATGCTTTTTCATGAAAAGTGACGGAACAGCACCTTATCAACAACATATACAGACCAAATTTGGTCTGTATATGTTGCTGGGAAGGTGCTGTTCCATCACTTTTCATTAAAAGTGTATTACAGGCTGGAACATATATCATAATGTTGTTTCTGTGGATGGTTTGTTGCTGATTACACTTATTAAATTTACTCATGTGTGACTGGTAAATTTGGTGTATCTGGTTTGCTGGGAAGGTGCCGTTCCGTTACTTTTCATGAAAAAGCGTGTTACAGGCCGGAACAGGTATTGGAACGTGGTTTCTGTGGATGGTTTGTGGTTGATTACACTTATCACATCTAGTTATGTGTGGCTGGTGAATTTGCTCTGTATATGTTGCTGTGAAGAGGCTGTTTCGTCACTTTTTATAAAAAAAAAGCGTATTAAAGGCCGGAACAGATATCATAATGTGGTTTCTGTGGATGGTTTATGGCTGATTACACTTATTACATTTATTCATGTGTGACTGGTGAATTTGGTGTATCTGGTTTGCTGTGAAGGTGCCGTTCCGTCACTTTTCATGAAAAAAGCGTTTTACAGGCCGGAACGGGTATTGGAACGTGGTTTCTGTGGATGGTTTGTGGTTGATTACACTTATCACATCTAGTTATGTGTGGCTGGTGAATTTGGTCTGTATATGTTGCTGGGAAGGTGCCGTTCCATCACTTTTTATAAAAAAGCATATTAAAGGCCGGAACAGATATCATAATGTGGTTTCTGTGGATGGTTTGTGGCTGATTACACTTATTCAATTTACTCATGTGTGACTGGTGAATTTGGTGTATCTGGTTTGCTGGGAAGGTGCCATTCCGTCACTTTTCATGAAAAAGCGTTTTACAGGCCGTAAGGGGTATTGGAACGTGATTTCTGTGGATGGTTTGTGGTTGATTACACTTATTACATCTAGTTATGTGTGGCTGGTAAATTTGGTCTTGATGTGAAGGTGCCGTTCCGTCACTTTTTATAAAAAAACGTATTAAAGGCCGGAACAGATATCATAATGTGGTTTCTGTGGATGGTTTATAGCTGATTACAGTTATTACATCTAGAGAGATAAAGGCCAGTTGATGTCACTAAATTAGTATGAAATTAGTATGAAGATACATATCTATGTGGCATTCCATTTGGAACAACAAGTACAATATCTATATACTGGGCCCAGTATATAGATATTGTACTTGTTGTTCCAAATGGAATGCCACATAGATATGTATCTTCATACTAATTTAGTGACATCAGCTGGATTCATGTACTATTACTATTCATACCTTAGATCATATCAAACACAGGAGCATCATAAAGTTCAAATAGAACCAATCTAGTATACAAAGTACTTATGAGCTGATATATGTAACTCTCTATAAATACACTGAATGGATTATGTATTGCTTACGAGTCATTCAATACACAGGCCCCCTCTAGTGCTCTGATTGCTGCCTAATCGATATTCACTGATACTTATAGGTATGATGTCTTGCGCAGTATCGCATTTGAAACTGTATGCACACAGTGATATCTGCCTGTGACGAAATTATTCTCTTATTATTATGGCTAATAAAGGTACACAGACGGATGGTGACCAACCTCTGTTTTAGACCGCTATTTTGACCACTATGCACAAATGTGAGAATGGAATCCTCTGCTCACCAATAATTATGGCCAATGGTAGCTCACATAAGACACAGTGACATAGTTACTTTGTTACCATGCTAATAAGTGATGACCGTTGTAAGCGTAATACTCACATAGACTGATAGATACCCTGAGCATAGACTGATATGTAGTATGCCTAATGGTCTGCTTTGATACTCGGATCGATAATGGTGACACTAGAAAGTCTTGCTGTTTATTTTTACGGGTGTAGAAATACATGCATATATAATAAGCAATCTTGAATGATGCAATGAGAATAAAGATAAACATTTCGACATAGCATAACTTTATGATAACTTTGACAACATTTGTTTTACTGCATCGATTGGTAACCCTTGTTTCTAACCTGAGAGGATAAATGACATTTATACTGGAAATGTAAACAATCATCAAGAGAGTTATATAGGGCTTTATCGTCATAGACAAATTGACATCGTAATATACATAGCTGCGACTGCGTATTGGCCCCATATTGTATTTAACACATCAGCCTATCGAACAAGCCCACATTTACAGCGTAATCATTGGTGCTCAGTAGGGCGGTCCTATCTAACGCCTGTGATTGGGTGTAGAGTGTAGAACCGGTAGTAGTGCGCTATAAGAAGGGGGTGGCACCCGGGCCTCGGTTTGTCTTGCCACATTGAGAAAGGCTGTAGTAAACAGCCGAAACGCGTTTGTGTTCAAAAGTAAGCACTTTGGTGCACTTATTGGTTTTTTAACATTAGTTGTCTCTTGTCTCTGTCACCTGAAGCCGAGGGAGCAGTTATCGGCCAGGAAACAGGGAGACAAGATGACTCTTATTAGGTATTTCTTGTAAATAAGGTCGTGTTTTTACATTTTAACTTATAATCATTAAAATTTAAGTTTAATTCTTTACTAGTAGTAGGAATGAGTGCTTACTAAACCCCTTTCTTGAGGTCCTTTGGCCTTTATCTCTCTAAGTTTAGTTTATTTGTGGGGCTAGCACCGGATTTTCAATCCATTTATTCCACTATAACTTACTGTATCTAGTGCCAGTTCTTTACTCCTTTACACAAGTTATTACATTTATTCATGTGTGACTGGTGAATTTGGTGTATCTGGTTTGCTGGGAAGGTGCCGTTCCGTCACTTTTAATGAAAAAGCGTTTTACAGGCCGGGACGGGTATGGGAACATGGTTTCTGTGGATGGTTTGTGGTTGATTACACTTATTACTTCTAGTTATGTGTGGCTGGTAAATTTGGTCTGTATATGTTGATGTGAAGGTGCCGTTCCGTCACTTTTTATAAAAAAGCGTATTAAAGGCCGTAACAGATATCATAATGTGGTTTTTGTGGATGGTTTATAGCTGATTACACTTATTACATTTATTCATGTGTGACTGGTGAATTTGGTGTATCTGGTTTGCTGGGAAGGTGCCGTTCCGTCACTTTTCATGAAAAAGCGTTTTACAGGCCGGGACGGGTATTGGAACATGGTTTCTGTGGATGGTTTGTGGCTGAATACACTTATTACATTTAGTCATGGGTGACTTGTGAAGTTGGTGTATCTGGTTTTCTGTGAAGGTGCTGTTCCGGGCTGTTATGTTTGGTTCCAGGCACTATTTTGGTAGTTAACGGGTTAATTAATTATTATATCACAAAGATTCTTTTTCCTAAAATTGTTCTCAAGAGTCTCTAACACATCCCATTATATTTTGAATCAATTTCCTTCATAAAAGGCCTGTTCCGGCTTTTACACCGTCCCCAGATTTTCCACATGCCTAGAGCAGAACAAAAATGAGCTATTTATGCCACTGGGGTAATGATTTGAAAGCTGGGCAGATAAATAGTATAAAATATATGAGATAGCACGTAGGAGCTGTTAGCAGTGGTATAGCTGATACTTTAAAAATGAAAAAGAAGAAAATATATGGTATTCCTGTAGAGCACAGCAACGTTGCCACCATGAAGAACAGTGTGATTTGTCAATAAAGTTTGTTCTGCTCTGTTCGTGACGTCACGCAGTAATGGCAGCGCTCTGAGTAAACTACATGCGGTAGCTTTGCACATATACAGATTATTGGATCGGCTGGTGAGTGTGAACGATAGAAAATATTTTTTTTTAACCCAACAATATAAATATTCAGGCGCAGTTTATAAGGCTATACTGTTCGTTTTATAAAACTAAAATCTGTTGGAATCGCTGTTAGGGTGCCTGTATACGGTAATATACCAGACTGAGTGTTTGCCTATCATTTAGCTAGAAACTGAAGATTAGATAGTTCTAATTATCACGATATTATTACTATTTTCGCTTGACAAGTTGTAGCAGAATTGTTATGTCACTTGTTACTGTTTCTCCAAAGTATTTTCTAATATGTAAATAATACACCGTGAATTTTCCAAAAGCTGTAGCTGTCACTCAAAATATCTCTGGGGGCAAATGCTTAGATACATGTACAGTATTTTGTTACTCTTCCTTTTTTTTAATAACAAGTTTTATTATTTTCAGAGCATGTTGCAAACAAGGAACACTCTTACCACTGTTCAGAATGATAAACTGTTTTGAAAGGTTTCACTAAAAACATTTTAGTTCAACACTGTATTTATATTTTGCTCCGATGTTCTCATAAAACTTTAACAAGCAAAACCTCCAAACTATTGGGGAAACAGTCCCATCTAGACAACAGGTATAAAACACTGTCTTTGAGCTTAAAAAAAGATACTAACTCCAAATTGTTTTCTTTCATGATACAGACAGAGCATGCCATTTTCTAATTTACTCCTGTTATCCATTTTTCTTCCCTCTCTTGGTATCTTTATTTGAAAAAACAGGAATGTAAGCTTAGGAGCCTATCCATTTTTTCGGTTCAGCACCCTCGGTAGCACTTGCTTATTGGTGGCTACTTTTAGCCAACAATCAGAAAGCTCTACCCAGGTACTGCACCAAAAATGGACCGGCTCTTAAAAGCCTACATTCACTCTTTTCCAAATAAAGATTCCAAGAGAACGAAGAAAGATTGATAATAGGAGTAAAATATTAAGTTGCATAAAATTGCATGCTCTTTCTTGATCATGAAAGAAAAAAAAAATGGGTTTCATATCCCTTTTAAAGATGGTGTATATATTCATGGCCAACAATAAAAAATATCACAGTGTGACTTGCATCCATAAGCTTTAGAAATTAGTGTCACTCATTTCAGGTATATATAATTTAGTGCTTTCATTAGGCATAGCTGAGTGGACTAGCATAATGTTTTATTTATACAGGTAGCCCTCAGTTTACGCCGGGGTTAGGTTCCAGAAGGAATGGTTGTAAATCGAAACCATTGTAAATTGAAACCCAGTTTATAATGTAAGTCAATGGGAAGTGAGGGAGTTAGGTTCCAGGCCCCTCACAAAATTGTCATAAGTAACACCAAATACATTATTTTTAAAGCTTTGAAATGAAGACTTTAAATGCTAAACAGCATTATAAACCTAATAAAATAATCACACAACACAGACTTCACTTGCATTTTTCTGCAAACAGTTCGTTCTATGCATTCCAATCTGGACTGATTTATAGACAGGAAGATCTTGTTCCTTTGAAATCTGCTCAATAGCTCAGGTCTGGTTAAACTGATTAATTTCAGCTTACTTGGCTTTGCTGCAACACAAGCGGACAGCTCCACCTACTAGCTATTTTGATAAATGCACTGCTTCTCAATAGCAGTCACATGACTGGAAAAAAAAGGTTGTTATTCTGAAACGGTATATATAAATATATATATATTTTTATTTTATTTTATATTTTTATTGAGGTTATTGTATCAGGGATAAAAAAACAGTAATCTGAGCACCCGGGGGGGGGGGGGGGAAATATAAAAGAAGCTATGCAGGAATACAAGGAAGCTTGTTTGACGCATTTCGTGCTCCTAGTGGTGCTTAGTCATAGGATATGAAATCAGGCATACAGACAGTGTTCAGATATACAAAGTTAGTTCAGTATAAAGCACTGAAAATGTAATCTACACCACGGTCTAATATAATAATGATAAGGGTATGGAAACATTTTGTGCAGTTCATTACAAAATTGTTCTGCAAATGTAGTTAATACCGTTAAAATAGAATGCCTGTTACTATGGAAACCTTCCTAAACAAACTCTAAAGGTCACTCTTATTAAAACATAAATACAAATAATAGAAGGTACAATATGCTAAAGAGACCACTCTTGGATCTCATTATGAAAACCTCTATTTTCTACAATTTAGGGAATAGTTACTCATATTCTATTAGCATATAAGATACTCAACTATTATAGTCTCGTCTTATAAACAATGTATATAACTATATGTAGACAGAAGGCAATATTCTGATTGGACTAGAAGTATACAGAAACTAATATTCCCTTGAACCATAACATATATATTGAGAACATAAACTATCAGAACAGACCATATACCGGACCGGGTACACATCCCATGACCCTGCAACATGCTCAGCCCTGGGTGCCACTGGCACTCACAGGAAGCTGTGCTGTCCCCAGAGCCACAAGCAGTTAACCCCAGCCAGGTCTGGGTGCAAGAACCATAGGGAAAATTACAAAACAAATTAATACAACACACAGAGAAAACCCAGCACTCACTTACAAGCTCTCAGCTAAGATTTAAAAGCAAAAATGGAAAGGTTAGTTACCGCATCTGGTCAAATGGGACAAGCCCAGGTACCTCGTCAAGGTCCTTTCAAATACCTGGGACCCTAAAACAGCCACACAATGCAAGCTTTCAAATCCAAACAAACTGGGAACAAGGGAAGGGTGCACAGGCTTATGTAATCACCCTAGACATATACAAAACACGGAAGGGAACTGCACTCTCATACCGGACCGGGTACACATCCCATGACCCTGGAATATGCTCAGCCCTGGGTGCCACTGGCACTCACAGGAAGCTGTGCTGTCCCCAGAGTCACAGGCAGTTAACCCCAGCCAGGTCTGGGTGTAAGAACCATAGAGAAAAATCTTAGCTGAGAGCTTGTAAGTGAGTGCTGGGTTTTCTCTGTGTGTTGTATTAATTTGTTTTGTAATTTTCCCTATGGTTCTTGCACCCAGACCTGGCTGGGATTAGCTGCCTGTGACTATGGGGACAGCACAGCTTCCTGTGAGTGCCAGTGGCACCCAGGGCTGAGCATGTTGCAGGGTCATGTGTACCCGGTCCGGTATGAGAGTGCAGTTCCCTTCTGTGCTTTGTATATGTCTAGGGTGATTACATATGCCTATGCACCCTTCCCTTGTTCCCAGATTGTTTAAATTTGAAAGCTTGCATTGTGTGGCTGTTTTAGGGTCCCAGGTATTGGAAAGGACCTTGACGAGGTACCTGGGCTTGTCCCATTTGACCAGATGCGGTAACTAACCTTTCCATTTTTGCTTTTAAATCTTAGCTGAGAGCTTGTAAGTGAGTGCTGGGTTTTCCATATGAGGCACACGGGATATAAGATACGTCATACAAAAGTATATTGCAGTGGGTAGTGAATAAATTGCAGAATTTAGGGGGCTACATTTAATTGTAGTGAGTTAACCATCTCAGGTGAGATGTTTTTAAATAACTGCCTCTACTAAAGCTTGTTTAATTCAGCCTGGTAGAAAAAAATAGAACTAAAGTGACTTCTTAGGAGGTGTAGAATAGATCTACTTCTGATTATGTTATTTCAAGGAAAAATGAGCAATAAGACTCCAATTATCAAGCATAGGTTGTCAATGTGTGTGTGTGTGTGTATATGTGTGTATATGTGTGTATATGTGTGTATGTATATGTATATATATATATATATATATATATATATATATATATATATATATATATATATATATATATATATATATATATATATATATATATATATATATATATTCTGCTGCCTCGGCCGCTGACAGCCCAAAAGATATATCATATCCAGCTTGACAATCCTAGATATTACAAAAGGAGAAATTTATGCTCCAGTTAAATTAAATTCTCAAAAATAGAGTATATATTGGCAGAGAATCAGTAATAAATTCTGTGTTGACCAAATATGTCTAGCTAAGAGTATAATAAAAAATAAGCAACAAACAAAATGTGAAAACAAATAATATATCAGAGGGAAAGAAGAAGCGTCCTGATAGCACATAAATAAGGAATAGCAGTCCATAGCGGGATTCTATAGCTAATCCACACCGGACCTAACTAGAAGCTGAGTAGAACAGCTCCTCAGGGTACCTCCATGTTTAAGTCCAGCATCGTGTGTCCTTTGTAAAGTTATAGCGTTACCCGGTAGGCTTACTAAACATATCACAGACAAACAACATATTGCTCTTCTGTTATTAGTTCCCTCGATCCACAAAGGCATTAACAAATTAGTAGCTGCCGCAAATCTGGTCTTATTCATGCAGGCTTTTAGTATGGAAGAATGAGGCATACATTGCATGTTGGTCTCTTGAGCGGTAATTTTGTTTTTCTTGGGTATACTCGTTGCCAGTGTAGCTGCAGAGTAAGGTAGATGCAGCCGATTGGCTGGGTTAGTGTCACAAAGAAAACCTCTGGTTTTAGTGTACCTTGTATTAGTGAAGTCATCTGCTGGCTCAGTCCAGATAAGATTTTCCGCTTCTAAGCTCTCTGAGCCATTCAGCAGTTGATCTGAAGTCAGTCCACACTGCTGTAGGGTCTCTGGCAGAGGATGAACAGCCGCATGGGCAGCGAATGTGGGGACGAACATTGCCTGTATCTCTCTGCTGAGGGTTTCAAACTGTGCTGCCATATTTGTGCACCGAGCTGTGAATATTAGGTCGGTCCTAACTTCCATATTCAAGCTCAGGAGGAGTTTGGACTGCAAATATTAGAGCAGTGTTTTTCAACCAGTGTGCAGCAGCATACTAGTGGGCCGTGAGAGATCCTCAGGTGTGCCGTGGCAGACTGACAGGCTCATCATCTTTTTTTTTTTTTTTCTATTTCATAATTCATTGATACGTCCCCAGCATAGATAGTGAGTAATAAAAAAAACTTTAATGACACCAGCTCCCCGCAAGCAGTCTTCCTTCTCAAGTTACCTGTACACTGACTGAGCCTGAGGATTATGTGGTCCAGAATCGGACTTGCCGACACCAGTTAGTTTCCACAGCATATTCATTGATATGTCCCCAGCATAGATAGTGGGTAATAAAAAACTTTAATGAGACCAGCTCCCCGCAAGCAGTCTTCCTTCTCAAGTTACCTGTACACTGACTGAGCCTGAGGATTATGTGGTCCAGAATCGGACTCGCCAACACCGGTTAGTCCTAACTCTACATTTAGCTCACTGCTTACACTCTCCTGCTTACACTCCTGGGCACAAACTCATCACAGCAGCAGGAAACGGCACAGCTGCTTGAGGAGTTTATGCAGTGAGCTTCCCAGTATAGAGCAGACGGATGGCTCCTGCTTCTGTGATTCCCAGGACGCTTTCTCTTGGCTTACGGCTTACGCTTTCCTCCAACTGCTGCTTCTTCTCATACTCCTTCATAGCGGCTAAGCAGGCAGGAGCGCTTCCGTGAGCTTCCAGGCAGTATGGACCGAGCCCTTTGAGATCGTGACTAGCCCACCCCAGAGGACCAGTTTGAGGACTATGGTGAGGTTGAGAGCTGCAGCAGTAAGCGGAGCAGCCACTACAGGCAAACAGCCTGCACCAATCACTCCAGCTTTGATCCTGAGGTGACCTCTTGTTGTGAGTCTATGGAGAAGCTGTCATTCCAGCCGCTGGCTGCTCCGCTTACTGCTGCAGCTCTCAACCTCACCATAGTAGTTCTCAAACTGGTCGTCTGGTGTGGGCTAGTGAAGATCTCAAAGGGCTCGGTCCATACTGCCTGGAAGCTCCTGTCCAGGTAAGTGGACTCCAGAGGGTCATGGTCAGGGAAGTGACTGCTGGTTATGGGCTTCTCCTCTGTGCTCTCCAAACCAGAGACCTGTTGAGCTTCTGATGGTTTGCCCATAATTAAACCATTGTGACTCCTTTGGAGGAGGGAAGTAGTCCCTTCCATCATTTTAGTTTTAATCTTTATTTATTGTGCCCTGGCAGTGGTGTCGCTACAGGGGGGCAAGAGGGACCCGCCCCCAACAACAGACTGATTAATTGGGTGCAACAAGTGCAGACTCCCCCTCCTCCTCTCTGCCCGTGGTTTTTGAGCTGTGACAGTAGGACCCGCTCCCAACAACAGTCTGACTCTGATTAATTTTCTATGGAGCTAGAAGAATTCATTCAGCCAATGCGACCATTGCAGTCTCCCGCGACCATTGCAGTCTCCCCCTCCTTCTCTCTGCCCGCGCGCTGCACTTCACAGTCTTACACTCAGGCATAAATCCAGCAATTTTATGGTAAGAGGGACAGTCGCAACCGGATGTGTAATAGTGGGGCTGCTGGTTAAAAGTTGTTAATTTATGTTTGCTGACTATTAATGCAAATGCTTCCTGCTTACTCTTACTTAATTATATCTGATGTTGTTTTGTTTAAACTTTAGCTGCCTTAACTTATTAGCACCGCGTCTGAGAAAGTGGAAAGGAAATAGTATGAAACAGTATAAAATATTAATTTATAAAAGGCTTGTCTTGTATGTAGACTGGCTTATGAACACCAAAACATAATGGCCGCATGACCTTTATGCCCTAATCTGGAAAATACAGCTGTTTTGTTGTTGATGCATGTTGTTGTTCTCAGTGAGATTCTGATGGTTATTATTGTGCCTCTAGCTTTGGCAATATAGTTATAGTGACTGTCATGCATGCTAATAAATCTTAATTTAATTGAATCGCTACGTGTGATTTATTAAAAATTTGGGATGGTGGTGTGCCACAGGATTTTTTAATCCAAAAAAAAAGGTTGAAAATCACTGCTTTAGAGTACTGCCTGAGATGCAGGAATCGGAGTCTTAAGTATTTTTATCTTAATACCATGAGAGATATCTTGCGTTTATATAATGACAGTGGTCGATGTAGCTCAAAGATATACTAAATGTTATTGTTCTGCAGCATATATAGCTGGGTAGCCTGATATATCAGGGAGGGGGGGTAAATGAAGGTCCAGGCCGTTACTAGGCCTTCGCTGCGTACCTTATTATTGCAAGTCTGCTGAGCTGAATCCTTATATAAAAGTTGCACAGGCCTTTTCCACAGATATTCATCTTTGTCAAATCACCTAGTATAGGCTTGGATTGTAAAGTATTGAGCGACAAACAGCACCAGTGATCAGCGGAAACTAAAGAGCAACCATCTTAGTCGGTGGTCGGATACGCCCCCCATTTTATTTATATTTTGATATAAAGATTGTTGATTTTGTGGAAGTGCTGATCAGAGCCTATTTTGTGTATGACGAGAAAACATTGTTTCCTTTTTGAAATCTTTAATAAATATGTGCATATATCATAAGAGAGTTTTGCAATTTTCGATTTTTTTTTTTTTTTTTAAGTACTAACCAATATCTTGTCTTAGAAAATAATTTCAGCAATCTAATAATGAATTAGATTTCATGGCATGTACAACTCAATTGGCCTATCAAGTTTAAATACAATTTTTTTGTTTTTTTTGTTTTTGCAGTTCTGAAAATGAACAATCGCAGGAAGAAGTCTCCAATGCCTCGTTCTAAAGGCAGGAATAAAGGAATTAAAATAATTGGAGAATGGAAACCGATATCCTTAGACCCAAGCCTTTTTGCAGATGAAAAAATGGATGAAATAATATGCTTTGAAGAGCTAACAGATTATAAAATAGTTAAGACTTCAAAAGAGTTAAAAATAAAAGGGTCAAAAAGAAAACTTGAAGTAGGCGAAGACCAGGCACAAAATGAAGATGACGAGTATATAGGTAAGAAGAAGAAAAGAAAGAAGCAGAAACATAGACTGGACAAGAAAGCTGAAGAAACAGATGAAGAGATTGAATTATCTATGAGCGAGGGCGAGCAAGAGGATGTTGATGAAAATATAACCAAAAAATCTGAAAATGAAGATATAGTAGCAGAAAAAACGCAAACAAAAAGTAGTAAGAAAAAGAAAAAAAGAAAAACAAAGAAGAAATTGGCTCAATCTGAAGAAGCACCAGTTCCTAAATCTACAAAAAAGGGCAAAAATTGGGCAGTAAATGCTTCAACTGAGTCTTCTGATAAAAATGCTGATATTTCGGCATGGAAAAATCTCTATGTTCCCAAACCGGTTCTCAAGGCCCTGAGCTACTTGGGATTTTCTGCGCCAACACCAATTCAAGCTTTAGCGCTTCCTTCAGCAATCAGAGACCAGCTTGATATTCTTGGTGCAGCTGAAACAGGTAACAAGAACACCAATAAAGTTAATTTATTATAATTATAAAATGTTATCTGAATAGTTATGATTAAAGGGACATTAAACCCAATTTTTTTCTTTCATGATTCAGATGGAGAATACCATTTTAAACAACTTTCTAATTTACTTCTATTATCTAATTTGCTTCATTCTCTTGATATTCTTTCCTGAAAAGCATATCTAGATAGGCTCAGTAGCTGCTGATTGGTGGCTGCACATAGATGCCTCATGTGATTGGCTCACCCATGTTTATTGCTATTACTTTAACAAAAGATATCTAAAGAATGAAGCAAATTAGGTAATAGAAGTAAATTGGAATGTTGTTTAAAATTGTATTCTCTACCTGAATCATGAAATATTTTTTTGGGTTTAATGTCCTTTTAAACTATGCAGAGATCAGTGAAAGAGGAGTAAGCTTTCTGATGTAACAATGCTACAAAACGTTGATTTATGTTTTTTTTTATGTATAGCGGCAGGGCTCAGAAAATGTATTCAAAATCTAGGAGCCAGTCTATAAATTTAAAAAAACTAACTTTTGCCCATCCCTGTTATCTATGTACACTAGTACTCTATACCTACAAATAAGCATAAATCAGTGATTTGTAACATTATCACATCATAAGGTCTACTCTATTTTTAGCTCTGTAATTTGTTTTCTTCATTATAAAGATTTACAACACACGCATACATAATTATATTTTTTGATATTAGTTATGGCCCGTACCACCTGGCTGCTAAAATATGTCTATGTATTTTATCCATGATAGTTAAAAAATAAATAAATTACAAAGTCATTTTATTACTTGGCAAAACTGTAATATAACAGTAATTCAATTTAACTAAACTTTTGATTACACGAACTATCCTCCAGTGCTGAAAACTAGAGCTCAGTACTTTTGCACTTTAATGGAAATCTTCTGAAATCGGGCACTTTTAAAATCGGATCTATCTATCTATTGGGTTCTTGTAAAGCGTGGCTATTCACCCGTAAGGGTCTCGAGGCGCTGAGGGTTGCAGTATATTTTAATAACTTATATGCCTCTAGTATATGTACTTACTAAAAAAAGTGCAACCTGCAATCATTTTAAAATTAGCTTTTCATTACTGTAAGTTCTACGTAACAATGGAATGCTGAGTGTTATGAAAGAAGTATTTCTCTTAATAGCATAGTAAGTATTACATTACAGTATTGTAATATTCTACACCAAATGGCTTTATACATTACACTTTACTGTACGAGTTATGTTTTCTGCAATTTGATTTTGTTTTTCAGGAAGTGGAAAAACTCTGGCATTTGCTATTCCTATGATTCATTCCATCCTGGAGTGGCAAGAAGTGCAAGAGACTGGAGTGGATGAGGAGGATGGATCTGCTGACATAGATGAGAAGGCAGACATTGTCGCTGTGGATACTGATGATGGGAACAAGCAAGATGAGAACAAAAACAATGATATCAGTAGCGAGGATGACGACGATGCAGATTCAACTTCAATGGGGTGTGTGAAAGTTGTGGATGATGTGGACATTAATTTTAATCTTTCTTCTGACAATAAATCTCCCGCCTTGAATAACAAGAAGCCTTTGCTTGGCCTTGTGGTAACTCCCACCAGGGAGTTGGCTGTGCAGGTGAAGCACCATATAGACGCAGTAGCCAGGTTCACAGGTGAGTGATTTATTTATTTTTTATATTGGAACCTGGATATGTACAATAAGTGCAGCATTCAGAAATGATTCAGACAAATATATATATATTCAAGGAAATGTGTATATGATTATAAATGCTTGTTTAATGTATCTACTTCTTTACAGAATAGTCTCAGCAAATTCTGCGCTGCTTTTACTTGATCTCCCCCAAAGAGAATTTCATAGAACTTGCAGTTTAAAGAGAGATAACAATCGATAAAATAATTTTAGCAGCAACTTGTGGTAGCTTTTTACTATCACTCCATTTAAACACAAATAGACTTTTTTTTAATTAGCAAAACTACATTTTTAGAAGACAACCCAAGATGTTTATCTAGGCTCATTTTGGTATATTTCATGCCACGCTTCGCCGACATATATAATCATATTAAAAAATTTAACTTTTTCACAAACTTTTTTTAGTTTTTCACTGAAATTATTTACACTAAACTACTGCAGTCATAAGACAAATGGTTGTAAAAGGTTCTCTGGGGTCCCTTTTGATTTGTTCCGAAATAGCAGACATGCATGGCTTTGCAATTACTTTTTGGCAATTAGAAGGCCACTAATTGCAACACCACACTTCTGAAATTCTCAGCAGTAAAGGAATTAGTTGTCTGGTAAGGGTAATAGTATTTTAATGCCGGGATTACCCTCTTACCTGACACTTCCTACCTCCCTGATATCTCTCAAACAGCTCTCTATAACCCTCCCCCTTCCAATGGTGTCTGCCATCTTAGGTACTGGCAGCTATCTATACAAAATACAAAGCACTAGGGAGCGCTGAAACCAGCTTAAGAGTAAGGATTATAGAATATATATAATAATAAAACACCTAACCTGATACTAATATGATACTACTATAATAGGCAATATGTATAATACAGGTATACCCCGCTCATACAGCGGGTTAGGGACTGGAGCCCCGCTGTAAAGTGAAAACCGCCTTAAAGTGAAACAAGGCAGTTTTAGCTTTCTTTTCAGTGTTTAAAATCCTGAAAACATGTTTGAACTAATATATATTAGGGGTGCAATAGTGCTATGTTTAGTTTAACACTAGCACAG
Source organism: Bombina bombina (assembly GCF_027579735.1). NCBI lineage: Eukaryota > Metazoa > Chordata > Amphibia > Anura > Bombinatoridae > Bombina > Bombina bombina. The sequence continues at coordinate 93,835,288 of NC_069499.1, forward strand.
CAAGTATTCAATTAGTATTCAATAAATACTGTACCTGTAAAATTGTGACAATTACTGTAGTAAAATTTACCAGACTATAGCACTGAGACACAGATTGCACTGCGATGCTGTAAACAGAGTGAAATGCGCATAACAAAATGGTGCCAGTCACTTTTCTCACAATCTCACAATGATTACAGCACTGTTTCAAAATCCTTGGAGGTTGAACTTCAGCTCCACAAAGCGCTGTATTAGCGAAGCGCTGTAAAGTGAAGCGCTGTAAAGTGAGGTATACCTGTACATGTAAATATAAATTATGAATTATGTGTGAAAAAAATCTTTTCAAAATTGGAAAAAATTATATATGGAAAAAAATTCTATGTGAAAAAATTCAATTCTATAGAAGATGCCAGCAACAAATACTAGCATTGCATATCTATATATAAAAAACTTTATTACAATATAGGTCGACCTATTCAAGACATACAATAATAAATCACAAAATTTAAGAAAAAAAGAAAATTAGTATAAAAAACTCCTTAAACCAAAAGTTCATGCATAAGAAACAGTTCCCAGGAGTGGACGATTTTTCGGCTTGTTACTATGTGGACCCACGCTCATACAAGGATGCTGTTCTGTGTATAGTTGTAAGAGGAGCGTTCCCAGGACAAAAGAGGCAGTCGCAGCCAATGATGGTATTTCCCCTACGGACAAGGAATCCTCTTAGTAAATGTCACACAGCAAATAACAGGGGAAGTTACATCCATACTTACATAATAATAAGCAGCAACCGGCCTCCAAACTTGAACCAGCAATCTGTGGACACACCTTCCAATAGTAACCAATGGCCACTGGAAAAAGAAAAGCTTTAACAGGGAAAAGCAATTAGATATACTAGGCTAGAAACCCAGTGATTTTTTTGCAGCTTTCTTTTACAGGATATGCATTCTAGCTCCCAAGGCCTGTTTGTAATGGCCAATACTGCACAAAAAACACCTAGCAGAGGGTTATTCAGCCACAAGATATTGAGAGCTTGAAAAAGATATTACATTTTGAAACTAGTTGCTCTATTTGCTCTATTTTAAACTAACTCCTACACCTTTGGAGTATTTTATTTGTGCAGATATCTTGTGGCTGAATAACCCTCTGCTAGGTGTTTTTTGTGCATCACTACTGCTGGGTCCCCCCACCCTGCTTCCCCATTTTTCTGTAGTGTTGCGTCCCTTCCATTCATCTCCCATCCATACTTTATTTTCTGATTGTGCTCTTTTACCATATGAAGGTACATTTCTGCAGCCCAGGAAGAGCAAGAATCGGTTGTTACTTCACAACCGAAACTGCTTGAGCTTCCTGAAGCTCGGACGTAGATAAGTATTAGTTAAGCGGTATGATGGGCTATGTAACGCATGATGTATATATCTACATACAATTGGCGCAAACTTTAAGTGGACATGTTATATGTTAACATGTCCGCTTAAAGTTTAGACGTAGAGTGCTCCTGTGTCCACCTTTGCAATACTTATCTTTTTTCCTTAGGGTCTGTAAATAATATCTATTTAAATACACACTGTAGGGTTTTACAACATACCAAGTGTGATATTGTATCTGTTTTTAGTTAAAGGGACAGTCAACTCCATAATTTTTATTGATAAAATCGATCGTTACCTATTCCCCTTTTTTGCATAACTAGCACGGTTATATTAATATGCCTTTTTTCCTCTGTGATTACCTTGTATCTAAGCCTCTGCAGATTGCCCCCTGATCACATGATTTTTCTATTTATTATCTACTTGCATTTTAGCCAATTAGTGCTGTGTTGTGCACAAATCCATGGGAGTGAGCACAGTTATCTAAATAGCTCACATAAACTAGCACGTCCATGTTGTGAAAAGCTAAGAAAAAAGCATGTGATAAGAGGCTGTAGTGGCTTGGAAACAGGCAGAAATTTAGAGGCTTAAAGGTTAAAAAGTATATTAATATAACAATGTTGGTTGTGCAAAGCTGGGGAATGGGTAGTAAAGGCATTATTTATCTGTTTTAAACCATACCAATTTTGGAGTTGACTGTCCCTTTAAGGCCTTAGTTCTAACATTGTCGCCTCAGTGCTTTGAAACATTTGCATGTCTTGTAACCAAAGCCTGCAGATTTGAGCATGATCAGAGTGGGGGTCTGTGCTGAGGCCCAGCAGTGAGTCTAAAGTCTCTGGTATATGTGCCTGGGAATTTTCCTTTTAGGTACCAATTTATTTTTAATGTGGGGGCATCTCATGTTTATATTAAGTGCATTAACAAAGTAGGCTTATATATTCTATTTAATTTACAGATTGAAGCAAAGTTACCCATGTGCTTGATAAAGATCAATCTGCTCTGCACAGGGCAAACGCATATTTATATTGCACAGGAGATAAACAACAGATTGCTTTCTATTGCAGGGGTCGACAAATCTTTTTAAAATTTAGGAGCCAGTAAGAATATTTAGGAGCCAGACAGTGGTGTTTGTATATAGATATATGGAGAATAACCCAATAAGTTAGTAGCCAGGGTAAAATTCTAGGAGCCAGTGGCTCCTGGGTTTGTCGAGCCCTGTTCTGTTGAATATCAAGTACCCATATATATATATATATATATATATATGTTATATATTTTACTGCATTGGAGAAGGAGGAGATGCCTCTTTGCTTTCTTTTTATTTTAACAGCGTAAAATAAAAACTAATTTCCCCTTAACGACCAAGGATGTGCCAGGCACGTCCTACAAAAAACAGTTGTTAACGACCAAGGACGTGCATGACACGTCCTTAGGGGTTTCAAGCGCTGGACGTGATCATAATCGCTTCCAGTCGTTTTCAGGGTATTGCAGTGATGCCTCGATAATGAGACATCCTGCAATACCCTTTTTTAAGCAACTGATGCAGAGAGAGACACTCTGTGGCCCTCTCTGCATCGGCCAGAAATGGTGCCGATCATTGCTGGCGTGGGAGGGATAGGAGGGAGGCGGGTGGGCGGCCGGCCCATCGCTGGTGGAGAAACGGTTAGCAGGGATGATGGGTCCGGGACCGCGCGCGGGGAGGCGAGAGCGCACAGCATCGCTACACTATGGCAAATAAGCGTAAGGGAAGGAGGTAGAGGGGGGAATAAGTGTTGGGAATTGGATCTGGGATGGGGGTACGTTATTGAGGGGGGGCAGCTACACTACAGAAAAAAAAATTTTTGTTTTTTTTTTAAATAAAAAAAAAAAAGCAAAATTTTTAGCAAACTGATGATGGCGGCAAATAGGTAGAGGGGGAGGGTTAGAGAGCTGTTTGTGGCGGATCCAACCCTGCAGAATATATATAAAGCCTTTTATTACTGGCAGACTTTCTGCCAGTACTTAAGATGGCGGGACATTTGTGAGGTGGGGGAGGGATCAGGGGGTGGGATGTATCAGGTGGGAGGCTATTCTCTACACTAAAGCTAAAATTAACCCTACAAGCTACCTAGCTAACTCCTTCTCTGCTGGGCATAATACAAGTGTGGTGCGCACGGGCATTTAGCGGCCTAATTCCCAAAAAGCAATGCCAAAACCATATGTCTGCTATTTCTGAACAAAGGGGATCCCAGTGAAGCATTTACAACCATTTATGCCATAATTGCACAAGCTGTTTGTAAATAATTTCAGTGAGAATCCTAAAGTTTGTGAAAAAGTGATTTTTTTTTTTTTTTTTTTTATTTGATCACATTTGGCGGTGAAATGGTGGCATGAAATATACCAAAATGGGCCTAGATCAAAACTTTGGGTCGTCTACTAAAAAAAATATATACATGTGAAGGGTTATTCAGGGATTCTTGAGAGATACCAGTGTTACAAGTGCTACTTGTATTTATTGCCGTATAACTTGCAAAAAAAAGCAAAGAACATTTAAACATTGGGTATTTCTAAACTCTGGCCAAAATTTAGAAACTATTTAGCATGGGAGTTTTGGTGGTTGTTGATGTTTGGGGTCAAAGTTAGAATATATATTTGTCATTGACTCAACTGATGTTTTCAGCTAGCTCCCAATAGTGTATTTCTGCTTCTTCAACATAAGATACAAAAAAAAAAAAAAAGCAAATCAACAACAATGCTATACTGGGTGTTTCTCTGCCGCGATCTCGCTAAACATAGCGAGATTGTGCTATTTCTGCATTCCCCCACGAGTGGGGCAGTGCAGAAATAGATGGCCAGAGTTACCGATGCAGAGAGGGACATTCTGTGGCCCTCTCTGCATCGGGCAGTGGTGGCGCAGATCGTTGGTGCTGTGGGAGGGTAAGGAGGGAGGTGGGTGGGTGGCCCATCGCTGCAGAGGGGTGGGAACGCTACGCGGCTCTTAAAAGGGACACTGAACCAAAAATTTTTTTTTCACGATTCATATAGAACATGCAATTTTAAGCAACTTTCTAATTTACTCCTATTATCAATTTTTCTCCGTTCTCTTGCTATCTTTAATTAAAAAAGAAGGCATCTGTGACGGATACCTCGGCTACCCCGACTGGGTAGCTCCGCCAAACGGGTCCTGCTTCCTCCCTGCCGACTGCAGCTATGTAGCTGGCAAGTGACCACAGTCTGTAACCACCCCTGATGCCCGACAGCACCAGTAGTCAGGGTCCCACCCTGTGGCAGACTCCAGCTACCCAGACTAGGTAGCTCTGCCAGAGGGTCCTTCCTCTGCCTGGTACAGGCTGCTATGTAGCCCAGGAAAGTGATTTTAGCTGGAGCCCACCCTAATAACTAGACATACTAGCATTCAGGTGAAACAGGAACTGATTTTATTAAAAACACCCACATATTTTTATACACACAGCTCATCTTGATAAGACCCTGGACAATCCCACTATTTTCCCGCCATTCCCACCCCTCCAGACAGCCCGGCACCTCTATAGGAGCCACAGTCCCACATAATCCCAGTACCTAGGAGCGGCAGTTTCGGGGTGATCCCGGTGGAGTGGCGGCACTTCCAGGGTGTCATTTTAAAGCTCTCGGTCCCCAGATGCCACAGTCCATTTGTGATTCGTTACTGGGGACCGGAGTTACAGTCCGTTTTAATTATGGGGGGTAGGGGTGTCCAAAACACCCGGTTCCAAAAGGAGCTCCCCTCCGATAATTCCCCCAGCTCTTGTCCTCCCTAGGGGCTACCAATCCCCAAAAGAGCGGAGCTCTGGGGCAAAGGGCTGCTGGAGCGACCATGGGGAAAGTTGGCGGGTGTCCTGCTGTCCTGTGACTGACCGGGAGTTCCAGGAGCCCGGCCAGCTTGAGAGGAGTTATGAGGGTGTCCGTTGTTTTTAAAGTATAGGGGCGATTAGAGGGTGGGGAATCGATCTGGGAGGGGGAAGGCAATGAGGGGGGCAGCTATACTACAGAAAAATACGTTTTTTGTTTTATTTCTTTTTATTATTATAAAAATAAAATTTAAAAAAAATGATAGATAACTGGGTACTGGCAGACAGCTGCCAGTACCTAAGATGGCGGGAATTAGTAGGGGGAGGGTTAGAGAGCTTTTTGGGAGGGATCAGGAAGGTGGGAAGGTAAGGGAGTAATCCTACACTAAGGAAAATAATAATAATAATAATAATAATAAAAGGTGTAAAACTGCATACTGGCAAGACTGTCTGCCAGAACTTAAAGGGACAGTCAACACCAGAATTTTTGTTGTTTAACCCTTTGAGTGCTAAGCACTTTCCCACCTGGGTGCTAAGATTTTTTTTAATATTTTTTTTTTTTTTTTTTTTTTTTAATTTTTTTACAACTTTATTTTTATTTTTTTCAGACCCCCAATACTTACACTTTTTAGGCAATTACCTTTCCAATGGTGGGTCTTGGGGGTCTGTAGCTGCTTAGATGCCTGAGATACAGGCTTCTAAGCAGCATGCCCCTTGCTACTATACTGCTACTACACTTACATTGTTAAGTATAAATAAAGTTGTGCGGTGACGTCACCACGCAAAACGGGAAGCCCCAGCGATGCCTGTCACTCTACAGGCACAATCGCCGGGGTAGAAGTGGGTGGGAGCCTCAAGGTGGGAGAGTGCTAGTGACGGCTCTGAGACATCATTAGCACCAGAGTGGGAAACTCTGTGACGGCTCAAAGCTATCATTAGCACTCAAAGGGTTAAAAATATAGATAATCCCTTTATTACCCATTCCCCAGTTTTGCATAACTAACAGTTATAATAATACATGTTTTACCTCTGTAATTACCTTGTATCAAAGCCTCTGCAGACTGCCCCCTTATATCAGTTATTTTGACAGACTTGCATTTTAGCCAATCAGTGCTCACTCCTCTGTAAATTCACGTGCGTGAGCTCAATGTTATCTATATGAAACACATGAACTAACGCCCTCTAGTGGTGAAAAACCATTCAGATTAGAGGCAACCTTCAAGGTTTAAGAAATTGGCATATGAACCTCCTAGGTTTAGCTTTCAACTAAGAATACCAAGAGAACAAAGCAAAATTGGTGATAAAAGTAAATTGGAAAGTTGTTAAAAATGATATGCCCTATTTAAATCAAGGAGGTTTTTTTGGACTTGACTGTCCCTTTAAGATGGGGGAGGGAAGAGAGCTGTTTGAGAGGGATCAGGGGGTGGGAAATGTCAGGTGGGAAGCTAACCACTATACTAAAGCTAAAATTAACCTTAAAAGCTACCTAATTAACCCCTTCACTGCTGGGAATAATACAAGTGTGGTGTGCAGCTGCAAATAGCAATGGCAAAGCCATATATGTCTATTTCTGAACAAAGGGGATCCCAGAGAAGCTTTTACAATAATTTCTGCCATGATTGCACAAGCAGTATGTAAATAATTTCAATGAGAAAGTTAAGTTTGTGAAAAAACAGAATTTATGCTAACCTGATAAATTACTTTCTCCAACGGTGTGTCCGGTCCACGGCGTCATCCATAACTTGTGGGAATATTCTCTTCCCCAACAGGAAATGGCAAAGAGCACAGCAAAAGCTGTCCATATAGTCCCTCCTAGGCTCCGCCCACCCCAGTCATTCGACCGACGGACAGGAGAAAAACAGGAGAAACCATAGGGTGCCGTGGTGACTGTAGTTAAAGAAAGAAATTAATCAAACCTGATTAAAAAGCCAGGGCGGGCCGTGGACCGGACACACCGTTGGAGAAAGTAATTTATCAGGTAAGCATAAATTCTGTTTTCTCCAACATTGGTGTGTCTGGTCCACGGCGTCATCCATAACTTGTGGGAACCAATACCAAAGCTTTAGGACACGGATGAAGGGAGGGAGCCAATCAGGTTACCTAAACGGAAGGCACCACGGCTTGCAAAACCTTTCTCCCAAAAATAGCCTCCGAAGAAGCAAAAGTATCAAATTTGTAGAATTTGGCAATAGTGTGCAGGGAAGACCAAGTCGCTGCCTTACATATCTGATCAACAGAAGCCTCGTTCTTGAAGGCCCATGTGGAAGCCACAGCCCTAGTAGAGTGAGCTGTGATGCGTTCGGGAGGCTGCCGTCCGGCAGTCTCATAAGCCAATCGGATGATGCTTTTCAGCCAAAAGAAAAGAGAGGTAGCAGTAGCTTTTTGACCTCTCCTCTTGCCAGAATAAACGACAAACAGAGAAGACGTTTGTCTGAAATCCTTTGTTGCTTCTAAATAGAACTTTAAAGCACGAACTACATCTAAATTGTGTAACAAACGTTCCTTCTTTGAAACTGGATTCGGACACAAAGAAGGCACAACTATTTCCTGGTTAATATTCTTGTTGGAAACAACCTTTGGAAGGAAACCAGGTTTAGTACGCAACACAACCTTATCTGAATGGAACACCAGATAGGGCGTATTACACTGCAGAGCAGATAACTCAGAAACTCTTCTAGCAGAAGAAATAGCAACCAAAAACAGAACTTTCCAAGATAACATCTTGATATCTATGGAATGTAGAGGTTCAAACGGAACCCTTGAAGAACTGAAAGAACTAAATTCAGACTCCAGGGAGGAGTCAAAGGTCTGTAAACAGGCTTGATCCTGACCAAAGCCTGAACAAAAGCTTGAACATCTGGCACAGCTGCCAGTCGTTTGTGTAACAAGACAGATAAAGCAGAAATCTGTCCCTTTAGAGAACTCGCTGATAATCCCTTATCCAAACCTTCTTGAAGAAAAGAAAGGATCCTAGGAATTTTGATCTTACTCCATGAGAATCCCTTGGATTCACACCAACAGATATATCTTTTCCATATTTTATGGTAAATTTTTCTAGTTACAGGTTGTCTGGCTTGTACCAGAGTATCTATCACAGAATCCGAAAACCCACGCTTAGATAAAATCAAGCGTTCAATTTCCAAGCCGTCAGCTGGAGGGAAACTAGATTTGGATGTTCGAATGGACCCTGTACTAGAAGATCCTGTCTCAAAGGTAGCTTCCATGGTGGAGCCGATGACATATTCACCAGGTCTGCATACCAAGTCCTGCGTGGCCACGCAGGATCTATCAAGATCACCAAGGCCCTCTCCTGTTTGATCCTGGCTACCAGCCTGGGAATGAGAGGAAACGGTGGAAACACATAAGCTAGGTTGAAGGCCCAAGGCGCTACTAATGCATCCACTAGAGTCGCCTTGGGATCCCTGGATCTGGACCCGTAGCAAGGAACCTTGAAATTCTGACGAGACGCCATCAGATCCATGTCTTTAATGCCCCATAATTGAGTCAACTGGGCAAATATCTCCGGGTGGAGTTCCCACTCCCCCGGATGGAATGTCTGACGACTCAGATAATCCGCCTCCCAGTTTTCCACTCCTGGGATGACCTACTCTGGTCTGCGGAAGCTGATTCCCTGGGACAGGTGATCCTGGGTTAGCCACCAACGGAATGAGTCTCTGGTCTTCTGATCTACTTGAATCACTGGAGACAAGTCTGTATAGTCCCCATTCCACAGTTTCAGCATGCACAGTTGTAATGGTCTTAGATGAATTCGCGCAAAAGGAACTATGTCCATTGCTGCAACCATCAACCCTACTACTTCCATGCACTGAGCTATGGAAGGTCGTGGAACAGAGTGAAGAACTTGACAAGCGTTTAGAAGTTTCGACTTTCTGACATCTGTCAGGAAAATCTTAATTTCTAAAAAATCTATTATTGTCCCCAAGAAAGGAACTCTTGTCGACGGAGACAGGGAACTCTTTTCTATGTTCACCTTCCACCCGTGAGATCTGAGAAAGGCCAGAACTATCTCTGTATGAGACTTGGCAGTTTGAAAACTTGACGCTTGTATCAGAATGTCGTCTAGGTACGGAGTCACCGCTATGCCTCGCGATCTTAGTACCACCAGAAGTGAGCCTTTGCCTTTGAAAGAGACGACGCTTGTATCAGAATGTCGTCCAAGTAAGGTGCCACTGCAATGCCCCTTGGTCTTAGAACCGCTAGAAGGGACCCGAGTACCTTTGTGAAAATCCTTGGAGCAGTGGCTAGCCCGAATGGGAGAGCCACAAACTGGTAATGTTTGTCCAGAAAGGCGAACCTTAGGAACTGATGATGATCTTTGTGAATAGGAATATGTAGATACGCATCCTTTAGATCCACGGTAGTCATAAATTGACCCTCCTGGATTGAAGGTAAAATCGTTCGAATAGTTTCCATTTTGAACGATGGCACTTTTAGAAATTTGTTTAGAATCTTTAAATCCAGAATTGGTCTGAAAGTTCCCTCTTTTTTGGGAACTACAAACAGATTTGAGTAAAACCCCATTCCTAGTTCCACAGATGGAACTGGGTGTATCACTCCCATTTTTAACAGGTCTTCTACACAATGTAAGAATGCCGGTCTCTTTATTTGGTTTGAAGATAAGTGAGACATGTGGAACCTTCCCCTTGGGGGTAGTTCCTTGAATTCCAGAAGATAACCCTGAGAAACTATTTCTAGTGCCCAGGGATCTTGAACATCTCTTGCCCAAGCCTGAGCGAAGAGAGAGAGTCTGCCCCCTACTAGATCCGGTCCCGGATCGGGGGCTACTCCTTCATGCTGTTTTGGTAGCAGCAGCAGGCTTCTTGGCCTGCTTACCCTTGTTCCAGCCTTGCATCGGTGTCCAAGCTGGTTTGGTTTGCGAAGCATTACCCTCTTGTCTAGAGGCTGCAGAGTTGGAGGCCGGTCCGTTCCTGAAATTGCGAAAGGAACGAAAATTAGACTTATTCTTGGCCTTGAAAGGCCTATCTTGTGGGAGGGCGTGGCCCTTACCCCCAGTGATGTCTGAGATAATCTCTTTCAATTCTGGCCCAAAAAGGGTTTTACCCTTGAAAGGGATATAAAGCAACTTTGTCTTGGAAGATACATCCGCTGACCAAGACTTTAGCCAGAGCGCTCTGCGCGCCACAATTGCAAACCCTGAATTTTTCGCCGCTAATCTAGCTAACTGCAAAGCGGCATCTAAAATAAAGGAATTAGCTAACTTAAGTGCGTGAATTCTGTCCATAACCTCCTCATACGGAGTCTCTCTACCGAGCGACTTTTCTAGTTCCTCGAACCAGAACCACGCTGCTGTAGTGACAGGAATAATGCACGAAATAGGTTGCAGGAGGTAACCTTGCTGTACAAAAATCTTTTTAAGCAAACCCTCCAATTTTTTATCCATAGGATCTTTGAAAGCACAATTATCCTCGATAGGAATAGTAGTGCGCTTAGCTAGTGTAGAAACTGCCCCCTCGACCTTAGGGACTGTCTGCCATAAGTCCTTTCTGGGGTCGACCATAGGAAATAATTTCTTAAATATAGGAGGGGGGACAAAAGGTATGCCGGGCTTCTCCCACTCCTTATTCACTATGTCCGCCACCCACTTGGGTATAGGAAAAGCGTCGGGGTGCACCGGAACCTCTAGGAACTTGTCCATCTTGCACAATTTTTCTGGAATGACCAGGTTGTCACAATCATCCAGAGTAGATAGCACCTCCTTAAGCAGTGCGCGGAGATGCTCTAATTTAAATTTAAATGTCACAACATCAGGTTCTGCCTGTTGAGAAATTCTACCTGAATCAGAAATTTCCCCATCTGACAAAACCTCCCTCATGGCCACTTCAGATTGGTGTGAGGGTATGACAGAGCAATTATCATCAGCGCCCTCCTGCTCTACAGTGTTTAAAACAGAGCAATCGCGCTTTCTCTGATATGCAGGCATTTTGGATAAAATATTTGCTATGGAGTTATCCATTACTGCCGTCAATTGTTGCATAGTAACAAGCATTGGCGTGCTAGAAGTACTAGGGGCCTCCTGCGTGGGCAAAACTGGTGTAGACACAGAAGGAGATGATGTAGAACTATGTCTACTCCCTTCATCTGATGAATCATCTTGGGCAACTTTACTATCTGCGGCAGTACTGTCCTTACTTTGTTTGGACGCTATGGCACAATTATCACACAATTTTGAAGGGGGAGACACATTGGCTTCCATACATACAGAACATAGTTTATCTGAAGGCACAGACATGTTAAACAGGCTTAAACTTGTCAATAAAATACAAAAACCGTTTTAAAACAAAACCGTTACTGTCTCTTTAAATTTTAAACAGGGCACACTTTTTTACTGAATATGTGAAAAACTATGAAGGAATTGTTCAATTTTAACCAAATTTTCACCACAGTGTCTTAAAGCATTCAAAGCATTGCACCCCAAATTTCAGACCTTTAACCCTTAAAATGACGAAACCGGAGCCGTTTACAGTTTTAACTCCTCTACAGTCCCAGCTACAGCCTTTGCTGCGACTTTACCAAACCCAGGGGGTATACAATATCAAATGAAGCCTTCTAGGAACCTTTTCAACCACTTCCAGACCCACACACATGCAGCTGCATGTCCTGCTCTCAAAAGTAACTGTGCAATAATGGCGCGAAAATGAGGCTCTGCCTACTACATAGAAGGCCCTTCCTGACTGGGAAGGTGTCTAAACCAGTGCCTGACGTAAAAAAAACGTTCCCCAAAGTTATAAAGTGTGAATTTCAGTGCCCAGGGATCCTGAACATCTCTTTCCCAAGCCTGAGCGAAGAGAGAGAGTCTGCTCCCTACTAGATCCGGTCCCGGATCGGGGGCTACTCCTTCATGCTGTTTTGGTAGCAGCAGCAGGCTTCTTGGCCTGCTTACCCTTGTTCCAGCCTTGCATCGGTTTCCAAGCTGGTTTGGTTTGCGAAGCATTACCCTCTTGTCTAGAGGCTGCAGAGTTGGAGGCCGGTCCGTTCCTGAAATTGCGAAAGGAACGAAAATTAGACTTATTCTTGGCCTTGAAAGGCCTATCTTGTGGGAGGGCGTGGCCCTTACCCCCAGTGATGTCTGAGATAATCTCTTTCAATTCTGGCCCAAAAAGGGTTTTACCCTTGAAAGGGATATTAAGCAACTTTGTCTTGGAAGATACATCCGCTGACCAAGACTTTAGCCAGAGCGCTCTGCGCGCCACAATTGCAAACCCTGAATTTTTCTGCCGCTAATCTAGCTAACTGCAAAGCGGCATCTAAAATAAAGGAATTAGCTAACTTAAGTGCGTGAATTCTGTCCATAACCTCCTCATACGGAGTCTCTCTACCGAGCGACTTTTCTAGTTCCTCGAACCAGAACCACGCTGCTGTAGTGACAGGAATAATGCACGAAATAGGTTGCAGGAGGTAACCTTGCTGTACAAAAATCTTTTTAAGCAAACCCTCCAATTTTTTATCCATAGGATCTTTGAAAGCACAATTATCCTCGATAGGAATAGTAGTGCGCTTAGCTAGTGTAGAAACTGCCCCCTCGACCTTAGGGACTGTCTGCCATAAGTCCTTTCTGGGGTCGACCATAGGAAATCATTTCTTAAATATAGGAGGGGGGACAAAAGGTATGCCGGGCTTCTCCCACTCCTTATTCACTATGTCCGCCACCCGCTTGGGTATAGGAAAAGCGTCGGGGTGCACCGGAACCTCTAGGAACTTGTCCATCTTGCACAATTTTTCTGGAATGACCAGGTTGTCACAATCATCCAGAGTAGATAGCACCTCCTTAAGCAGTGCGCGGAGATGCTCTAATTTAAATTTAAATGTCACAACATCAGGTTCTGCCTGTTGAGAAATTCTACCTGAATCAGAAATTTCCCCATCTGACAAAACCTCCCTCATGGCCACTTCAGATTGGTGTGAGGGTATGACAGAGCAATTATCATCAGCGCCCTCCTGCTCTACAGTGTTTAAAACAGAGCAATCGCGCTTTCTCTGAAATGCAGGCATTTTGGATAAAATATTTGCTATGGAGTTATCCATTACTGCCGTCAATTGTTGCATAGTAACAAGCATTGGCGTGCTAGAAGTACTAGGGGCCTCCTGCGTGGGCAAAACTGGTGTAGACACAGAAGGAGATGATGTAGAACTATGTCTACTCCCTTCATCTGATGAATCATCTTGGGCAACTTTACTATCTGTGGCAGTACTGTCCTTACTTTGTTTGGACGCTATGGCACAATTATCACACAATTTTGAAGGGGGAGACACATTGGCTTCCATACATACAGAACATAGTTTATCTGAAGGCACAGACATGTTAAACAGGCTTAAACTTGTCAATAAAATACAAAAACCGTTTTAAAACAAAACCGTTACTGTCTCTTTAAATTTTAAACAGGGCACACTTTTTTACTGAATATGTGAAAAACTATGAAGGAATTGTTCAATTTTAACCAAATTTTCACCACAGTGTCTTAAAGCATTCAAAGCATTGCACCCCAAATTTCAGACCTTTAACCCTTAAAATGACGAAACCGGAGCCGTTTACAGTTTTAACTCCTCTACAGTCCCAGCTACAGCCTTTGCTGCGACTTTACCAAACCCAGGGGGGTATACGATATCAAATGAAGCCTTCTAGGAACCTTTTCAACCACTTCCAGACCCACACACATGCAGCTGCATGTCCTGCTCTCAAAAGTAACTGCGCAATAATGGCGCGAAAATGAGGCTCTGCCTACTACATAGAAGGCCCTTCCTGACTGGGAAGGTGTCTATAACTTTGGGGAACGTTTTTTTACGTCAGGCACTGGTTTAAAGTGTGAATTTCAACTTCAAGCTGTATAAAATGCCCAAATAAAGCAATCGATCTAGCCCATAAAAGTGTCTACCAGTTTTATAGCCCATATTAAGCCCTTTATTCTGTTTGAGACTAAGAAAATGGCTTACCGGTCCCCATGATGGGGAAAATGACAGCCTTCCAGCATTACACAGTCTTGTTAGAAATATGGCTAGTCATACCTTAAGCAGAAAAGTCTGCTAACTGTTTCCCCCAACTGAAGTTATCTCATCTCAACAGTCCTATGTGGAAACAGCAAACGATTTTAGTTACTGCTGCTAAAATCATCTTCCTCTCACAAACAGAACTCTTCATCTTTTTTCTGTTTCAGAGTAAATAGTACATACCAGCACTATTTTAAAATAACAAACTCTTGATAGTAGAATAAAAAACTACAACTAAACACCACATACTCTTCACCATCTCCGTGGAGATGCTGCTTGTTCAGCAGGCAAAGAGAATGACTGGGGTGGGCGGAGCCTAGGAGGGACTATATGGACAGCTTTTGCTGTGCTCTTTGCCATTTCCTGTTGGGGAAGAGAATATTCCCACAAGTTATGGATGATGCCGTGGACCGGACACACCAATGTTGGAAAAAAGTGAACATTATTTTTTTTTATTTGATCGCATTTGGCGGGGGAAATGGTGGCATGAAATATACCAAAATGGGCCTAGACCAATACTTTGGTTTTGGCTTTTAGTTTTGATAGGTAAATAAAAAAAAAAAAAATAAAAAAAAAAAAGCAAGGCTCTATGTCTGTTTAAATGTAGTGATGGCAAAAATGCTAAAAAATCTCTGGTCTTCTGGGAAGTCTTAGTCTGAACTGCGCAATCCTTAAGGGGTTAAATAACATTGTGCTGATTTTCAGACTCCTTAACAAGCCCCAAAGTTTTAGATGTATACTGATGTCTACAGATTCTCCTGTTTATATAATGGGCCTTTTCATATGCAGGGGGATGGTGTGCGCTTTCTGCATTCTCAGCCTATTTCAGTGGGCCCCCCAGCCTAACCTCATCAACAGTGCTAAATTGGGAGCTAAGGAAGTTTTTTGTTTTTTTTTAAAAAGGTTTTATACTGGATTTTAGATCTGTATATTTGTGCATATTCGTCTTTTATTGTCGTGTCTATTACATGCAGTTATATGAAAATTGGTGTACACTGTCTCTTTAAATTCTATGCTGAATCCTGAAAGAAAAAAATGTGGGTTATAAATCACTTTAACTGCCCATATATACTATGCATTTATTTTAAAAAAAACAACTTAATGCCTCTTTTTGGAGACGAATAACCTTTTCTTCTGGGGGTTTTTTAATTCATTTTTTTTAATCCAACTGACTAATGTTTGTGACAACTAATTAGACAACTTCTCTGTGAGGAAGAGTATGTAAAAGGGGCAGTAAAGTCAAAAAAATGTTTTCTTTGATTCAGCTAGAGCATGGAATTTTTAAAAAACGTTCACATTTTTTTTTTGTTGGTATCCTTTGTTGAATAGCATAGATAGGTAGGCTCACGAGCAGCAATGCTCTACTGGGATCTAGCTGCTGATTGGTGGCTGAATATATATGACTCTTTCATTGGTTCTCCTCATGTGTTCAGCTATCTCTCAGAAGTGCATTGCTGCTCTTTCAACAAAGGAAATTAACCCCTTAATGACCGGACCATTTTTTCAATTTTCTTACCCTTAATGACAATGGCTATTTTTACATTTCTGCTGTGTTTGTGTTTAGCTGTAATTTCCCTCTTACTCATTTACTTTACCCACACATATTATATACCGTTTTTCTCGCCATTAAATGGACTTTCTAAAGATACCATTATTTTCATTCTATCTTATAATTTACTATAAAAAAAATATAAAATGAGGAAAAAATTGAAAAAAACACACTTTCTCTTGTAAGATATATCGAGTCCACGGATTCATCCATACTTGTGGGATATTCTCCTTCCTAACAGGAAGTGGCAAAGAGAACACCCACAGCAGAGCTGTCTATATAGCTCCTCCCTTAGCTCCACCCCCCAGCCATTCTCTTTGCCTGCTTAACTGCTAGGAAGGGTAAAGTGAGTGTGGTGACAAAAATGTTAGTTTTTATTTTCTCAAGCAAAAGTTTGTTTTAAATGGTACCGGTGTGTACTATTCACTCTGGCAGAAAAGGGATGAAGATTTCTGCAAGGAGGATAATGATCTTAGCACTTTGTAACTAAGATCCACTGCTGTTCCCTCAAAAGCTTAGGAGTACAGGAAAAACTTCAGTTGGGGGAACGGTTTGCATGCTAAGCTGCATTGAGGTATGTTCAGTCAATTTTTTTCTAGACAGACTGATAATTCTAGAAAAGGCTGACAATATCCCCATGATGGAAGGGTAAGCTGTATTCAGACACTTAATAGAGAATCCCAGCTTGCATAGAGGGCTCATTTGTTACTGGTGGCATTTATGAGATAAAACGTTTTTTTTATTGAAAAATGTAACGTTTTTTGAGGGACTTTAAGGGGTCATTGTGGCAAGGTGCTGAACGTTTTTATACCGTTTTGTCAATCCGGTTTTTACATTAAGGGGTTAATCATTTATTTGGCTGGCTGTGCAAACTTACTAAGGCTTTATGATTCTACTGTAAAAATTTCGTAAAGTTTACTGCTTTTTTACACTGTTTTGCAGAGTTTGTGCATCTTGTTTTTTTCTCTTAAAGGCACAGTACCTCTTTTTTCTATTATTTATTTTGAATAAAGTGTTTTCCAAGCTTGCTTGTTACATTACTAGCCTGTTTAACATGTCTGCCACCAAGGAAAATCCTTGTTCAATGTGTTTAGAAGCCATTGTGGAACAACCCTCTTAGAATGTGTCCCACTTGCACTATGTCTATAAATTATAAAGAACATATTATAGCACTTAAAAGTATAGCAATAGATGATTCTCAGACAGAAGGAATTAAGGGTTTGCCATCTATCTCTCCCCAAGTGTCACAACCAGTAACGCCCGCACAAGTGACGCCAAGTACCTCTAGTGCGTCGACTTCATTCACTTTACAAGACATAGCCACAGTTATGAATACAACCCTCACAGCAGTTTTATCTAAACTGCCTGGTTTATTAAACTGCCTGGTTTATCTACGCACATTTTGGTATATTTCATGCCACCATTTCACCGCCAAATGCGATCAAATAAAAGAAATTGTTGACTTTTTCACAGATTTTTTCACAAACTTTAGGTTTCTCGCTGAATTTATTTACAAACAACTTATGCAATTATGGCATAAATTGTTGTAAATACTTCTCTGGGATCCCCTTTGTTCAGAAATAGCAGACATATATGGCTTTGGCGTTGCTTTTTGGTAATTAGAAGGCCGCTAAATGCCGCTGCACACCACACGTGTATTATGCCCAGCAGTGAAGGGGTTAATTAGGGAACTTGTAGGGAGCTTTTAGGTTTAACTTTAGCTTTAGTGTAGTAGACAACCCAAATTATTGATCTAGGCCCATTTTGGTATATTTCATGCCACCATTTCACTGCCAAATACGATCAAATAAAAAAAAAAAAAAGTAAAATTTTTCACAATTTTAGGTTTCTCACTGAAATTATTTACAAACAGCTTGTGCAATTATGGCACAAATGGTTGTAAATGCTTCTCTAGGATCCCCTTTGTTCAGAAATAGCAGGCATATATGGCTTTGGCGTTGCTTTTTGGTAATAATAAGGCCGTTAAATGCTGCTGCGCACCACACTTGTAATGTGCCCAGCAGTTAAGGGGTTAATTAGGTAGCTTGTAGGGTTAATTTTTAGCTTTAGTGTAGAGATCAGCCTCCCGCCTGACACATCCCACCCCCTGATCCCCGCCCCTGACCACCCTCAAACAGCTCTCTTCCCTCCTCCACCTCACAATTGTCACCGCCATCTTAAGTACTGGCAGAAAGTCTGCCAGTACTGAAATAAAAAGCATTTTTTTTTTTAATTTTTTTTTTTTCATACAGTCTGCAGTGATGGATCCCCCCCCCCCCATACATCTCTCTAACCCTCCCCCTCTATTTGCCGCCATCTTGAGTACTGGCAGCTGTCTGCCAGTACCCAATTTGCCCCCCAAAATTGTTTTTTTTACTTTTTTATATGTAACATTTGTTTTCTGTAGTGTAGCTGCCCCCCCTGAACAATCTACATCCCTCCCCCTCCCAGATCCCTTACTAAGCAACGGAGATACCCCTTCATCTGCATCCGTTTTTTTCCCACTTACATGCATATACAAAGTGGCCCTTTCTGCATCGGTGGGTAAATTAGGGGATTGCAGTGATGCCTCAATATTGAGGCATCACTACAATCCCTTGTAAGCAGCTGGAAGTGATCATGATCGCTTCTAGCACTTCAAACAGAGGACGTACCAGGTACAAGTAAATTAGCCATTTTAAATTGTATGCTCTATCTAAATCATGAAATATATTCAATTTATTATTTCATGTCTAAGTTGCTTTATTGCCTTTTATGTATTGCTACGTGATTTTTATTCTAACAAATTTATTTTTTCTCCCATTTTGTCGGCCCTTTGTATCGTGTGACAAACATCAGCCAACCACAGTCTAGTATACTATACCCTGTGATCTTGAGCACATGCTCAATAGGATCTTGTACCCCAGAAAGTGTGAATATAAAAATATTATGCAAAATTTGATAATGGAAGTAAATTGGAAAGAGTCTTAAAACTGCATTATCTGCGCTACCACGGGGTCCTTGGTTAGGTGCTGGTGGTCTGTTTTTGCTCCGGGAGTGCTTCCACTTGGGCGCTGGAATCGGCCAGCCCTCCCTGCTTGCCCCCTCCCACTGGTGCTGCGTGAGGGGGATCTTGAGTTGTTGATGTGGTGACTGGCCGCTGCTCTGGACTGTGTCTTTTCGACCGACCGGGCTGTGACTCTTTGGCTCCCTTTGATGCCTAGTAGGGTGAGGTGTGGGTTGAGCCCAAAATCTGTTGCAAGGCATCTGTGGGCCTCAGTAATCAGCTCCTTGCAGTGACGGAACTTTCTTTCCCAACGATATACGTAGCCAAGAGATTCTGTACTGCCTTGGTGTCCTAGCAGTCACAACTTATTCTTACACAATTGTGAATAGCAGGGCTCTCATATAAAGTACATGCAAGTACAAAGCTCACCTTGCCTGCGGACATTACGGTGGACATTTTTACCCAAGTTTTTGTCTCAGACCTATCACTACTATTCTATTACTTTTATTTTTCCCCCCTTTTTTTTTTGTTTTTTTGTTTTGTTTTCTTGCTATCAGTGTATCTCACCTAATTGTTTATTTTTTATATACAAGGGTCAAGTTGTCTATTCAATTATTGCCAAACTGTATATCAATTGCTGGTTACAACATTTTTCCTGCTATAGGTGGGTTCACACATACTCTTGGAAGGGATAATAATTATTTTTATTTAAATACTTATCAGAAGCCTGCAAGGTCGGGTGGTACAATTCCTAGGATAAAGATTCCTGTTTTGTACCTCCAGGTCTAGATGTGAAGACCTGTTTATTCTAGTAGTATAAGTTCCTAAACACTAGTATCCCCTCCTCTATCTCTGCAATATCTCATTTTTTATTGGGTCCTTTACAATAGAAGGCCCCCCCTGTTTTTTCTTTTTTCTTTAATTTCTTTTTTTTTTCTCTCCCCTTTCTTTTTTGAGTAATTCGTTTTTCATTTATTAGTACACTCTGGGTTATACATAGGCTAAATTAAAGACTCTGTAAGTACAAATATTTGCTGGAAAGGTCATTCAATAACTCTTATTTTCTGGTAACTCCCTTGCTAAGAAGGGAAGTGTAGAGAAATCGCACGGAGATCAGGGGGTTGGGAGAGGATATATAGAGAGGGCTCTTAAATCAGACCGAATTGCCTCTCATTTAGCGAATCGTTGCAATATTTATCTGCAAAGGGTTCCTGTACTGACTCCTGCCTCGGTTGCACTGGGATAGATTGAATTGCCAATATCCCTAACTGACTTGAAATCTTCTAAGCACTGCACTGTTTTTTTTCTTTCTGCTTGGAACAATTACTCACCAAGTACTCACTCTGCACTTTTTCCCTCCGCCATTCTTCCCTTTTTTTTTTCTCCTTCTTCTTTCTTCACTTCTATCTTGCTGGGGCATTTTCCCCTGTCTTATTTTCTCGGTTCCCTCCCCCTCAATAATTGGGGTATCCGATACATATATACATTTTTTTTTTTTCCCTCTGGCACAAGCACATGGAAAAGTTTTTAAATACTCTAAAACTTCACCCTCAGTTATGGCGGTTAGGCAAAGAGAGAGGAAAAATAAGCCTACCTTGGAAACCTCGGCAGATATACACCCTATTGCTATTAACCCTTCGCACTTAAATGAGCCATTGGATGTACATTAGTATTTCTGAAGCTTTGGCTCCCAAATTCGATATTCTTAAGAATGAGATTAAGCAAGCATCTCATTGCTAACTAATGAAATTCGGCAATTTTCTAGTAGATTATCTGAGGCAGAACAAAGAATTTATATCTGGAGGACCTCTCTGGAGGTCATAATACCAAGCTAGAAGTTATGAATTCTAATCTCCTGAAAATTCATAGCAAGTTAGAAGACCTAGAGAATCGTTCCTGGAGGAACAATTTTAGAGTCATTGGGGTACCAGAAGAAAAGCAGTATAAAGACCTTACTGTTATCCTACCGCAACTCTTACAGATCCCGCAGTCTCAACCACAAATAGTTCTAGAGAGGGCACACAGGTTAGGGTGGACCACAACTGGTAAAGGGAATTTTAGACCCAGGCCAATCATTGCCAAAGTGTTAAACTACCAAGACAGTCACGTTATTACATTTTTTTAGAAAAAAATCAACCCATATTTCTTGGAGACGCAAAAATGTTATTTCAAGATTTTTCTGCTGAGATGGCTGCAAAGAGGAGGGACCTGGCCTCAGTCTGTACGAAACTAATTAATCAGGGTCTCCGAGCTACCTTAATTTACCCAGCTAGGCTGAAGATAAAGGTTAATAATCCAAATACATTTTTTGACTCTGCTAGAGAAGCAGAAAAATTCCTTGCTGAGACTTCTCCCCCTGCTTAAATAGGGGAGTGATATAGGCAATCACCTTTATACTATCTTTTTACATTTTTTTTTATGACAGTCCTTCTGGGGTTTGTTCCCCATGGCCATGGGAGAAGGGCAGGCCAATGGGGGTTGGATGGTTCGTGTTGTTTGTTGTTGTTGTTTCTTTTCCTTCCTTCCTTTGTTGGATACGGTGAGGGGATTTAAGCTGGTCTCCTGGAATATTGGAGGCATTACATCGCCTATATTAAACGGAAGACACTAATATCCTATATGAGGAAAATAAACACTGATATTGCTTTCCTACAGCAGACCCATTTAAAGTCAGAGGAAGTTTCAAAACTTAAATGTTCTTGGGTTAAGGAAGTTTTTTTTCTTCCCCTAGTGTAGAAAGGAAAGGGGGTATTGCGATCCTGATGGGGAAAAAGATAAATTACAAAGTCCTACATATTAATACGGACCCAGAGGGGAGATTTCTAATGTTAAAAGTCAAAATTGCCAAAATACTATATACATTCTGTAATGTCTATGCGCCAAATGTTTTTAATCCAGTTTTTTTGGGAAGCACTACAAGTTAAAATACTATTCTATGCAAAGGGCTATCTGATAATGGGGGAGATTTTAACATGGCACCACAATATCCTCTAGAATGACTAAGGCAGAATTCTGCCTGCCCAAGGACCAAAAGAGACAACCACTGGCTCCTAGAATTTTACCCCTGACTCCTAACTTTTTGGGTTATTCTCCATATATCTATATACAAATCCAGCTGTCTGGCTCCTAAAAATATGCCTGGCTCCTAAATATTCTTACTGGCTCCTAATTTTTTAACATATTCGTCAAGCACTGGACTAGGATATTTTGGGAATCTCAGGGTTAGTTAATTGGCTCAAACTCAAATTTGAGGAATATGCTCATTTCAATCAGGATTTTGTAAATCGTTCCGCCGTTTTTTGTGAAGCCGCAAAAGCGGTTATTAGAGGGGAGATATTAGCTTATAATATTAATAGAACAAATAAATTTAAGGGTAAAAGAAGTCCTGAAGTAATCTAATTACTATAATTGTTTCCTGTTAGAGAAAACACCAGAAGATTGGGTAAGGTACACACGAGCCAAAAAGGAAAGGGATACCTTCCTTATCCATAGGTCTACTCAGAAAGATTTAAAACTTCAAGCTTAGCTTCTTAGATATGGAAGTAAAGCAGGGAAACTTCTGGAAAACTTAGTTAACAGAGATAAAGGCCCAGCTCTGATTGAATCTCTTAAAAGTGAAGGTAAAACTTCTACAACGTCAGAGGAGGCCTTAAAGATTTTCTCAGACTATTACCAAGATTTGTATTCATTCAAGCCGTCGTCAAATAACCACGAACTTGAGGATTTTTGGAGTAAGATCTCCTTCCCGACCCTAACACCTGACTTAACTGAAACCTTGAACCCTCCTATCTCTGAGTTAG